>NC_092858.1:66896665-67099293 GCF_032062135.1 Pyxicephalus adspersus | reverse complement strand
GGAGCTGTCTTATAAACGGGTGAGTGTCTTATTTTAATTATTTTTTTAAAAATCGGGGGTGGCTTACTTAATGGGGATGTCCTAAAATCGGGGAAACACGGTAGGGATGTGGCCTGTTTAAGAAATGTATATAGGTGGATGTTTCTTTAAATAGTGTTATTTCATAAGGCCTTCTTCTTTCAGGGCAAAGCCAGGAACTTCTCAACACCCACTTATAAAACGTCAAACAGCGACATGGAACCTAATGTAAGATTTCCTATTTAAAAGAAACCTTTTATTAAAGAAATACATAAATTGGATTATACTGATCTTTTATATAATCCTAACTGTTTGGATTTAGTTAGTCAAAGTTACTGACATGGAACAAGTATTAACACGGAATTGGCTTCCAGGAAGAGGTCAGTAATTCCAGCTCTCAAATATCTTTACAGACCTAGCATACTGTAACCTGATGTAGTAAAAAGACCATTTATTTAAAGAACTACAAAGGGAACTGAATAGTTAGGTGTCAATCCAGACTAAGCATAGTTTAACCTTATTAATATACACAGTTCCAAAAAGTATTATTTTACTAGATGCAGTGTTCTCTCCAGCCACTTTAAGCCAGATGCACCACCAGGCACTTTTTACAGACAATGGAAAAATGGGACATATTACCAGGGTGAGCATTTTAAAGTTATAAAAAGTGGTAGTGGGTAGGGAAGTAGTAAAAAGCTTAAAATTTAAAAATCACAGGGGTTACTGGATACCTATGTTGCCTCATTCTTTGACCACCTGTCTACGGTTTCTCCCCACCCAGCTGAAGTACATTTCTGTTGAGAACACCGACTAGAGAAATCATTCTTTTATTGTTGTTTACTTTGATTTAATGAAATGTTTAAAACAATTTTTTTCTAAAAAAAAAACTTTAAAGATTATGCTAAATAAATTAAAAAGGCTGCCATTGCAGAACTAACTGGAATATTGCATGTCATCTGGCTGGTAAGGTATCAATATCTTTGGTTTTAATTAACAACGAGACAGTTCTGACATGTTCTGGGTGTCAAATGCTAAATTCCAAGCTTACTACCCCCCTCCCCCCCCTTCATCCACAATCGAACTATAAAAAACAGCCTAGGTCAAACGCAGAACCTTGACGATCTAGGCTCACATCATTAAACACAGAAGAGGAGCGATCACCGAAATACTGATTGATAAGTCTTTGAGCATATAACTAGTGACTGGGTAAGTGTAGGTTTTGTTTGGATGGCTGCCACCAGCTCTATCTATTTATCTATGAGATCTTATTTGAGATACCTTCATATTTGGAAGCATGTCTTAGACTACCTACACGATCCGTTTTTTGAGATTTCACCATCAGATTGAAGAAAGGAACTGTAGTCAGTGTCTTATTCTTAAATTGCAGATACCCTTATCCACTATTAATGAATGAATAATTTATCATATTTCCATTATTACATCAATAGGATAGTCGTTCAAAATTTTGGAGTCATTCCTGTTTGTGGTTTTCCTCGGTTGATTTTACTCTTCCAATTTCTTTATTGTGAGGTCAACTTACCAAGTCTCGGAAATCCCCTGAGGAAGCTCGTTCAGGGCGAAACACATCGGGGGAGACTTTGAGCACATTATTGACCTATTTGGACTTTGTAGATGTGAGAGTAACTTATTGAGTTATGGCTAACAATGCTATAGCCCTCACTCTTTTTATGAATAATGTTTCTAATTAGTATATGTTTCAGTGAATGGAATAAAAGTTATGTCAAATCCTCTTTTTGCCATAAAGAGCCGCTATCCTTCTACTCTGTTCTTTGTAGTTTTTAACCCAAAACTGAGTAATAGCATTTACAGAAAGATGTAAACAAGGGCAGCCTATATATATTGACATCAGCACAAAAACACTTTTAACAATAACATTAAATGAATTAGGGTGAATGTCAGTGGTGCGAAACCTAGATAGCCAATTTGTGCGCTGAATGTAGAAAACCTGATAAAAAATAAAAACATTTACCTCCAGCTCTTGCTTATCAAATATTGCTTTAACAGGAGAAGGCTGAGTAGCAGCCGTCAGGAGTTGTTGTAGTAGAATCATTGGTGGTTGGGGACCCTCTGGGGACATATCCCCAATATCTGGAGAGGCTGCAGCACCTTCGTCTGAACGAGAAACAAAATCATTTTAATACTTCAATCAATAAGGTAAATATGTATTGGTGTTTTTGGTTCAGTTCCCCCCAGGTTTTTGCCTGTATATTTCCTTTCACAAACCCAACAACATCCTGGCAGACTAAACTGTCTGTCTGCAGAGAACATTTGGATTGCAGCTACATGAGGTTACACAACAGGCTAATTTGAACAGTTTTATGTACTAAACAAAATATGGTAGAACTTACTGGTTCTTCAAAAGAATAGCGTTAACTAACTTTCCAAGCCTAACTAAAGAACAAATCAATCTGGGATGAAAGATTATTAGTGGTAATGCCATTCAAACATTAGACAATACCAGTATATTTACATAATGCTGGGTAATAACAGGTGTACATTTCAATTCTGTATCTCGAAAGAGATTCCTATATTGTTTATTTCACTGAAATGTACATTCTTCAAAACCATTAAAAGATCATGTGTGTCAAAAGCAGTTATATAACATATCAATAAAAATACAGCCTCATACCTGCTGGGATTGGTCCTATCTCATGGACCGACGGCTGGGATAGGATTTGCCTTAGTCTATCCTGATGGGACAGAAGTGCCCAACCAGCTTTTAAAATGTAAAGTTTCAGCTGCTGACACCTCAAGCGGTCTAGATCTATTTGGTCTGTAAACAATAAATTATTAAGTGTTAATACCCAAGATATGATACATCAGAAACAAATTTTTTTCAGAAAGCTATCCCATAGAAATAGTAAATAGCTCAGTGTGATATGCAGGAGTTACATGTCCATGCCTTCTTTTTGGATAAAGCGTTTTCTAGCATAAACTTCCACTCGCACTTTCAAGGGCTACAGTTTGATATACAAACCATCATGTCATGTATATGCAACTTAAACTAATGTTAGTTCAATTACAAATGCCTATGGCTTGGAACACTTCTATGAATAGGCACACTGCCCTGAATGTTCTAATGCCTTGTTAAATGTATATCCGGACACAATATAACAATACATAATTAGTACATTTCTGCACTGTATGCACATATCCCCATGTCTTGTGTCCAAAAAAAAGTCTAGTGTTATCCCCTGCTAAATAAAAAAGAGTTTTGCAGGAGAAATGCTTAATATGAATTTTTTATTCTGCCCATACATGAAAATGTATGCTTATTAGATTTAGCTTTGTATTTTCTCTTCCCCAGGCTCACAGAATGGAGTAGCGATAACTCTTTGACTTGAGGGCCACAATTATAGTCTACCACATCTATGATGATGTAACAAACAGCTCACATACAACCCTATTAGAAAACCCTGCTAACCTGCAGTATTTTATGACCATGTACAGTAACAAATACATGAATTTCATAAAGAAAATTCAATAAAAACATCTTAGGAAATAGGAGACAGCTGTAAAACTATGTATATACATATATCAGATAAAAAAATTAAAAACAAAGCTGATTGGGACAATTGTCCTTTAGGATGTATTCAGTGCTATAAACTTTGGCTATTTCTGCTTCCAGAAGAAAACACAGCAGTGCTGGGTGAAGATAATATCTCCCACGTGAAGACAGCAATCAATTTAATCCTTCTCCTGATGTGCTGGAGCTTCCTTTTATCGACTGGATAATCATTTTCAAACCACCATAATCACTGCTATTCTTAGAGTCTTTCAAAGACACTTTACATTTTATACCAAGTGACAGCGTAGGTAGTTGGTTTTCCCCTACCAGTAAAACAAGGGGTAAATATGTGACAATCTTCAATAATGATTTCACTCATACTGTGCTTTATACAATCAAGCTATTCAAGCCCATGCTTTTCTGGAAGTCAAGTGGACTATACCTGCAAGCCCCTGACTGAGAGACTTCTTCAGCCTGTACTTTTCTAGCTTGCACCCTGCCAGGTTAACCAGCTGTGCCCACACAGAGAGCATGGAATCAGTGAAAGGCAGGTTGTTAACACAAAATGGCACCACTGGCAGCTAAAAACATTAAAAAAAAGAAAATTAGGAGAAATTCTCAAATTTCATGCATTATAAAGTGGTAAATCAATTCTTTAGGTATTTTACACCTGAATCATCACACAACAAATAAGTAATTAGCACACTTAGCACATTCCCATACAAAATGATTTTCATCCTTAAAAGTTTGAGGAAGTGAACTTACTGGGGTAAGTTGATTTAAGGGACAAACTCGGCTCATGCGCACATCATGAAACTGGACAGTGATTTTTCCTTTTGGTGTTATTCTTGTTACAGTACCCTCTCCAAATTCATCATGTACCACCTGGCCACCAAGGCGTAACCGGCTGTCTATTCCCCCAATAACAGCCAGCACTGCCATCAAACTGCCCACTTCAGGGTTTTCAGAGTCAGGGAAGTAATCTTCCAATGCTGCCTGCTAAGTAAAAAGGTTGATAAGGTAAACCCCATTAATAAGGTAACAGATTTATGTTGTTTGAACAAGGTTACTAGTTGCATCTAAAGTGAACAAATAACAAATAAAGTAATTCCTGTAAAACTTAGTTCATGCAGTCTCCATGTTCCAACAGCCATATACTCTGGGAAAAAATGCAGCTCAACCTCAGCATGACACTGCTGTCAGTGGTGAAGGGCACATACACAGTCCTCCTTTAACCTAATCACAAAGATCAGGGTTAACGTAGGCATTAAATCATAAAGGCTGTCCTGTTTAAATATCCTGAAAATCTGAAAACAGAAGGACTCCTAATTCAACTATTACAGGATAAGAAAATAATGAACTTCCCTTATTTAGCCCATTGAATATAAAGGTAACTTAAGGTAAGTGAGCATTGTCATCCCAGGAATGGAAAATTGGTAATGGCAGAATATCCAGGTGGAAAAAAAAAAGCTTAAAAAGTAAAATCATTGAATCTAAAGACTGGTAGGCTGCAATAGGTTACATTTTAATTTCAGTTTTTAAATACAATTTTTTTAAAAAATGTGTTTGCTTATCTAGAAATCTATTCCTTTAAAAAATGTATTTTTTAATTACCATACATAACTTACCAGGTCATTACGTTTGCCTTCAAAGACACTGGTAACAGAGTTTAGCTGAGCATTAATGTACTTGTTGATGAGGCCATTCCACTGATTCAATGAATGAAGAGTACGGAGCAGAGCTACGATCTCCTCTGCTAGGGTACTGCTGTGAGTAGCTGTAAGAGAAGCCTGTGGCCTTGCTTTCCTTCTCCTCAATGTGGATTCTATAAATATAATTACAGTGTTATTGCAACTGCAAAAACTCCATAGACTGCAATTAGGTTAGTGGTGAAATTCACTACTTACCTCTCAGAAGGGGGATATCAGAGGAGCATGTGCTCAGCAAGCTACCCAAAAACCTAAAGAGTTTTTCCACTAGAAGTTTCATGTCACCGGACCTATCGTTTTTGTCCCAAGAAGGGAGTACGGCTTGCAGCAGTCGAACAGCTAGTATCTAGGAAACAAGAAGTTATATTGTGGCATGGTGAAACAAAGGACCCTTTATGTCAGCACAGTGGCTCAGGGGTTAGCACTCCGGCCTTTGCAGCGCTAGGTCCCAGGTTCGATCCCCAGCCAGGACATTATCTGCACCGAGTTTGCAGGTGCTTCCCGTGTCTGCATGGGTTTCCTCCGGGTACTCCGGTTTCCTCCCACATCCCAAAAACATGCAGTGAGGTTAATTGGCCTCTCCCTAACAATTGACCTTAGACTACATTAATGACATATGACTATGGTAGGGACATTAGATTGTGAGGTCCTTTGAGGGACAGTTAGTGACACGACTATGGACTTTGTACAGCGCTGCGTAATATGATGGTGCTATATAAATACTGTGTAATAATAATAATAATAATATTAGTGTCATTAGGGACCAAATTAGTTAAGTCCCAGCAAAATCTGTAGCAATCCCAAACTATTTTCATTGACAAATTTGTAAACCCTACAGAATTGCTGCCGTAGATGATTACAATGTGTTTATGCAACTACAAACTCCTAGTAAAGTCTTTCCTACTAGCAGCTCCTAACAAATCTATGAGACTGTACATCAATGTCAAGTCAATGGTCTCTGTGAAAAGATTATTGATCAAAAAATTTAGATAGAGTTAATTATAAAACACATACAAGAAAACAAAATGAAATTACACAGCAAATACCTGTCTTTGCAATGTGGCAGCAGTAAATGATTCTGGTCCTTCTACAATCTTCATTAGAAGGGATATCCACTGTGGCATGCTTAATGTACTGCACATCTGTGGCATAATAGCAATGCTGCGGATGAATCCCAATGTGCACCAGCTCCTATGTTGCTCTTTATATACAAGTTTATTTGAACAAGCTGCTGAAAAACAAACAAAGTCATTAAAAACAAAACTGGGTAATGTACATCAAAAGAAAAAATACAGATTCTGACAAAAGATAGTGTTGTGTTTTTTTCCTATTGAATTGGTAATCACATCTGGCAGGGTATAGTCCTGCACCACTGCAATAAAGTAACCATTAACCATATGCTTCATTGTTTTATACTGAAAACATATAGATTCCAACTGGGTGCGTTGTTCAATCTACACACAGTAAAGACAATTTTATTTTTTTAGGTTATATCCCTACAAAAATCTTCACTCACTTGTTTTATCTATAGTGCCACTTTCCACCAACATGCGCAGTAATCCGCACAAAGTTTTGGTAGCTTCACTTTGCATAACCTCGGCATTTACCCCAGCTGAGAGACAAAGGTTCTGCAGAAGATTCACAGTGCTCATCAACATCATAGAGGTAGGGTGGATATTCTTATCAGTCTGCTCGCCTTCTAAAAGCCACAAGAACAAGATTCAGATTTCACAACTTCACTGGACCAAGCAAAGAATAATCAGGTGAATGAACAATACACATTCTAACCGGAATCATCTTCAGTATCAGAGTCATCTGCCATGGGCTGAGTAGCAGGTGGAGGTTCTGTTAGCTTTAAGTCATACTTTCCTTCTTTGCCCATTCTGTATGAATTGGTGCTTCCTGTATCCCACTGAACTCTAATCCAGCCATCTTCTCCAAGCTCTCCAATGACACGACCTAGCCCAGGAGGTGGGCCATCCTTAGGGTAATAAATCAAAAAGATAGAGTTTGATAGGGAAATATGTCATTTTTTGTTAGGTTACCTAAAAAAATATTAAATATTTATGCAAATTAAGACTTTATTAGTAAATAACTTTGAAAAATGTATAGGTTACAACTTCTATTTTCCAAGAATATTTTGTAACGATCATACATAATTCCAAAATTAATTCATTTTAATTTTAAGCTAAATCACTGAAAAGTGCCTGAAGTCCAAAAAGGTAAATACTTATCAAGAATACTGCTGATAGGGCAAGCAAGCACTTATTCCATTCATTTATAGCATACTAGAGGTGGGCAAGACCTTGCTTGGGATAGCTAGGGTTTAGGGGATTAGCAGCTCTATGTAAATTATGGTTCCAGTAAGTTAGCGTTTACTTTCATTTTTATTATCTCCAAGGTAAAAGAATGGTTAGTTTGAGCAATACTAGCAGCCTATTATAAAAAAAAAAATAATAAGGAAATAAACACATACTTGGTCTCCCCATTTCCAGTCCACACCTCTCATCACTCTGGTTCCAATTTTCATCATGGCAGCCAACTCAGGTCCAGAAGCAGGCAGTTGTACTGGTGCAGTTTCCTTTCTAGACTCTTCTAACACAGTGGCAGATGCTCCCAATATACATGTACTTGATTCTTCTTCAATATTGTCAGAACTTGGGCCTGTGAAATTGAACCATGGAAAGCAGCAATACATTTTTAGCAGTTTGTAATTTATGCCATGTACAGGTAAAATATTGTTGAACACATATAGGGTTTTTATACATTAACATGATACACTTTTTCTTACCAATGAGTCGCAGGATAGTCTGTGTCAGGGCCAGCATGCCAGAGTTAAGAAGCAGATTAAGGCTATTGGCTCCATGTTGACGAGTCAGCATGTTTAACATGACCAGCATAAATCTGGCTTGTGGGATGGTCCCTAGGCTTGGTCCTGAAGGATTTTCATTGGTGATTGTCTGCAGAGGGACTGGCTGAATTCCTAAGGCACAAAAAACATGAATTTAACACTAAAATCATTTTCATTTACACCGGAAGCTACACTGGCCAAAAGGTACTTACCCATTTCTTTAAATTTGCTGGTGGCATCAAGCAATATATTTCTTATATTCTGAATGGCCCAAGCATACAGTTTGCCATAGGTTACCTCTAATAACATTCGGTTAAAAGGTGGAATAAGGTCAACATCCTTTAGGCAGTCTGTCAGAGGTTCACTGCAACATACAAAGCAATTAAAATCTAGAAAACGCAAAAAATCTGCATAACACAAAAATGGCTAAAATAAAAGTGTACCTCAGATTAGTTCCTTCTGGGACTAGTCTCTGCCAGCCACAAAACATTGCATACTGCACAGATGGAAGGAGAAAGGTTTTTGCAGCTAGTTTTAACATGGTGTCTATTCCCTCTAAACGAACCTCAGCTCTCTCCAGCTGCAAGCAAACAAAAAACATAAATCACCCGAAATATTTTACACTTTTAAAAAATGACAAAAATAATAAAAAAAAAAAAAGCTATGATGACAATTTAAAGTGCATATACACACACACATATATATATATATACACACACACACACACACATATACACACACACACACACCTGGAAAACAGCAATAACCTTATGCTTTGAATTGTTCTTAAAGTGTTAAACTGTACTTAAAGATGTGACTGTTTAGACTTCCTGCTCTGTAGCCATATACCTGTATATGTAAAACATGGGGTTATCTAAGGCGCCACTGCTTTTAGAGTGAGATTTGATAATGTCACTATTATTCTGCTCACTTTTCTCCTTGTTAGAGAGAAAGCTGTACCCAAGGATCTCCCTGCTTCCGCCTTATCCATCCTGACGATCTGTACTTTCTGCACCTTTCTTGCCACTTTTTGAATATTATCCCACCATTCATTCAAAGTTACAAGGAAACCCCTGACACATAAGCAAGTAAAGCCCTCATCTACAATGCTGCCACATGATCGAGTATGGATAAAAGTAGGTCAGAAATGAGTTTAAGATTAATGACCAGTACTTGCTCGATTTGTTTTTGGTACAGCCTCCATAACACATATCCCTATTAAGAATTTCAAAGTGATGCAACAGAAGTTAACATAGAAGTTAACAACTATTAAAACTGCACACACACCTGCAAGAGTATAATGCTCAAAAAACAGTACAGGTATTAATATTAGATATAGCAGTATGTCTGCGTCATACCTGCTTCAGCAAACACTTCCTCATTTTCTCTACATCCACTGGCTCCTCCTTCAGCGCAAATTCCACAATGGTGTTCAGCAAAGCAGACTGAGGATATGAACCCTGCACATTATGTTTCAGCCATTTGTATTTGTGGACTCCTGTTACAGAGCTTAGAATGGGTTGCCATTTATCCTGCCAAAAACAAGTATGTTTTGGAATTTTTTTCACAAGAACACAGTAAATAAAAATACATCTTCCCATAACCTTTTATTCATTTACTAAATTTTAAGGTGTTTAAAATTAAGGAAACTAAAAAAAAAAAATATGGGCACTACCACTTCTCAGTTTCTTTTTCTAGAAAGGCTGTAGTAAGGAAACAAGATGACTGCTATCATTTACTTTTAAGTTATTGAGGCACTAACCTAAAACATTCAGGCATATCAGGAGTTTTGACTTTCTAATTTACATGCCGTTCCACAAAAATCAGCAAAGAATAGCAAGCATATATATACTCAATTCCACCATTTCATTATTAGCAGTGGAGGGGCATGATTACACAAAATACATTAATTTACCCAAATCCCTAAGGGAGCAATTACACATAAAGATCAATTTTGATCTGAAAGATGTATTTGGTCTTTTCTCCCAAACCATGACTATATAGGACATTTGAACCAATCCTACTTTTATGGCCTTTTTTTATCTTTTATGGAAGATTGTTTCCAAGTCTAGGGAAACTTTCCACAGAGCAGACTTACAGAGAACAACACAGCACTAGAAGACAAAATATTTGTATCAAAGTGTGGTATAAAATGTAGCACTTAGCAAGATCACACAAAATATGCCCCTTTTAGCCAGGCATACTACCCGGACATTTTTAGTAACCACCCAGCTGTTTATGGGTGGTTACTGAAAAGTAGGGTCATATAATCTGGGGAGAATACTGCATTCATCATAAATATGGTGAAATGAATATACAACATTGCCAGCTTAAGGCCCACTGTAGTAGTCATTGGATTGTAACTACTTTTCTAGCGCATAGAACCTTCCCAAATATGTCTGTACAAAATGAATAAAAAAAACAAAACAAGAAAAAGCACATTTTGTTAACAGCTATAGGGAGCGGAAACTGCTACATCTGATGGTAGTTTTAGTATCAGACCTTAGTCCTTTCCTAAACTTCTTAAGACCCCTTTTCTACTTTCCCTCAATCTTTTCTTTTTTCCCCCCTTCATTTTTTTTATTCTTCTCTGGTTAAATCAGTTTTTTTGTAATACTCTATCAGAAAACCCCTTAAAAAAACTCAAAACAGCACCGTTATCAGGACAAGATTACTCCTGTGTTTATTATATTGCCTTAGGCTTTTCCTATTAGGATTGCTTTATTCGGATTTTTATGTTTGCCATTATTGTAATATATCCCATTCTAATTAGTTTATTTTCTTCCAGGTTGTGCATTTGCTCACTTAAGATTCTCAATAAAAACTTAAATATAGAAAATGCACATTTTTTTTTACTTACTTTAGGTGATTTAACGGCTATTGGCTTTTTATCCACAGACACAGGACTAGAAGGAACTACAAAAGCCTCTTCTTGTTCTCCTTCGTCAATGCCAATTTTGGTGTCATCCACATCAGCAGATTCAGATTTTTTAGGGACTAGGAAACATAATATAATGCATATTCATAACAAGGTGCAATCAGGTAATGAGTCCCATTCAATTAAAAAGTCAGAGTAATACAACACTAAGATCTTGTTTTTATGGTATGGACTTACCTTTCTTTTTCCGTTTTTCTCTAATAATCCTTTGCGCTATTTTCTTCCAGCGAGGTACAGAGCTGAGAAGTTTTAGCTTGGACACAATAGACAAGTCATTGCAGACAGCAGGCCGCAGTTCATTGAACAGGAATCTGAGGCGTTCTATAACTGGGGCACACACTTCCTTATAGGAGCGCCCTTGTTCCTGATGGGTCTGGAAAGTACCAATAAAATGCACTTTGTCACATGAATGTTCAGTACTACTATTTTAGCACAAAACTTGGATTCATTGCACTAACCTTTATGAGTGAGCACTTGGCTTGGTAAACCACACGACAGACATCCACCACAGATTTTGGTAATGTCTTGTGTTTGACCTGATCCACATTTAAAGCACCATGATGAACCATAGACAGAGCAATATTACCTAAAAAAGTTAAACAGTAAACTATGGCTTCAAACAGATCTGCCATGAAGCACACTTTGAAACATAATTTATATAGTACTTTCCAGAAAATACTCATACACACCTAAATCTTCATGTTTCAGGAGACAACAGAGTAACAGTCGTCCCACTTCTTCCACTGGATGTTCAGGGGGAAATGTAATCGGAGTGGTCAGATGGCACTGCTTACAATACCGTTCAATCTGGCACAAAAAGTCCTGAAGACAGAAAGTAGAGCACAACTATTTGAAATCTTAAATAAATATATATATATATATATATATATATATATATATATATATATATATATATATATTTGTTTTCAAAAACAAGATTTACATCCTCAAAAACATTTGTTGGCTATAAACTCCTGAAGTATGGAGTATGCAAATAAAAGAAATTAATGGTAACTGAGTCAGGGAAAGCAGCGCATGGCAACAAAATAATCAATATTGTAATCTACTAAAATAAAATTATACCCTGAAAGGAACACGTTATCAGTATAACAGAAAAATAATTACATCTCTAAAGAACTTACCTTGACATTGTGGTCCTGGATATTATTGTCAGCTATGGCCTGCAAGAAAGGCTGGGAATGATCACTCATGGAGAGGCGATGGGCATACAGCCGTGATTTGTTGGGTGTGGTGTTTCCTGGGGAACTGCAATGGTCCTCATCCTTTTCTTCATTGTAACTGTAATGAATCTGACTGGTTTGGAGGCCCCCAGAAAATATAGAAGATTTGAGCCACCCTAGAAGTAAAAAAGTTGCAAGCCTATGAGCATTTTTTAAAAATGTTGTTCAGTTTAATAAGCACGCAACCAAGGTTTACTAAATACTACTTGTTGTGGGTCACCAAAGATGAAAATTAGGATTTAGGACTAGGATAAAGCTTTTACTGAGCATAACAAATATGCTAGATACAGTTTCCTGTAGAAGAGATCTTGGTACAAATGAAAAAGCAGATGAAATGAGCATATACACTTTCACCTAAGAAGTGTTTAGCAGACTTCTAAGTGTAGGCATATGCTGCAGTGAACAATACAAACTGTAAAATGAATATAAAAAAAACAGATCAGGTATATGTCTGCCATGGCAGGTTATTATCTAAGGGAATAACATTGTTCACTGACCTTACATCTAACAGCCAGACTAGGCAAATGCTACTACACAGAAAAACATTGAAAGCATGGGAAAATAATTATTCAATGCTCACAATATATTTTTACTGTAAATTATCTCAACCTCTGTATAGATAGGGGAATATTTTCCCATATTTAGAAAACTGTAATTTTGGCTGAAACTAGGGACTCTACATGTTTATTTAGATCTATGAATCAACCAGCACCCAAAAATTAAAGTAGAATAACTATCTTATTTAGGAGCCAGAGCATAAGATACGTCCTGATTCGGACTGAATTGAGTGGGATCGGTCCAGAAGTCAGTCTGCATTTGGAAATGTGGTTACTATTTTTTTAATGAGCTGTACTAGCACCTGTCATTAACAGGTAAAGTAGGGCTTGAAAATCTGTTCACTAGACAAAAGCTGCTATATTTAAATTAGACCTTTGCCATTGAAAATTATGACTGGTCAAAAAAAAGCACAGTAAATCTTGCTTACGGGCACATTCAACTTCCACAGGAGATAATGGAGTACTTAATGAGAGGTAAGATGCATGAAGTCCAAGGAGCAAACCCAGGTTTCTTTCAGTGTCAATGAGAGGAGAGGATAGACTGCTGATATCTGGGGCTGTAATTACTTCCTGATCAGGCTGTTAAAAACAAGTAAACAAAATGTAACATTAAGCAGAAACTTTTATAACAAGCAACTAAAAACTTAGCATGTCCAGCAGTAAAAAAAAAGTAGTTAAACACAAGAAATCACCGTCAGCTACTTCATGTACTTCATAATTGATACCACTGGAAAACATATAACCGTTTGTCAGTAGATATATGTACGAGTATTAAAGACAGAAGGTACCATCAAGATGCTCAAGTTCAGCAAGAGTGCTACAATTCCTAAATATGCACCAGCCCCGGTACCGCAGTCCATCCAGTAGGACATAATGCCATTCTATAATGAGCACATGCAGTTCTATTTCTTTAGCCCAATGCCCACCCAACCTGCCCTCTAGTTCTGCCTACAGTGGAATGTTTTGTAGGTGACTTCAGATCAACAAGTGGAGTAGTTCAATTATTATTTAGTCATTTAATTTTTAGTTTTTACTTTATTAGAGGCCAAATTGCGACATGACCACATTGCATGCTGGGCTCTCTAATAAGAAAGCCTGGGGGGGTTAGTCACTTTTTAAGAATCAATTTTAGAACATTTTAGAAGAGAATAACCCCAATACCACCTTTCTTCTTCCCAGTCGCTACTTAATTTCTCTATAATCCTCATATCCTTATCCCCGATAGTCTTACTCTTGCCATGGACCGTGGCAGACAAATTTGATGTTTTGCTTTGGCCAATTGGTACATCCAGTGAATCAGAGACTATTGTCTTTCATGGAAGTGCAGCACAAATATGATATTCCTTGTGCCTCTTTCTACAGTTATCTCCAGAAACATCACTGCGTCATGTCCTTAAATCCGGACCTATTTTTTTCAAAACCACTCCCCTTTTGAGAGACTCCATATGGATCTTTTCTGAACTTAAGAGTGAAGCATCTATATATGCTCAGGCGGTGGAGGGCTTTGGGTAGGGAGCTTTCTTGGATCTCTGGAGGGTGATTTGGTGCCAGACACATAGGAGTAGTTTTTCTACTGTCGATCACAACATTGCTTTTAAGATCCTAATGCAATGGTATTTTACGCCAGACAAATTTCAGTGTTTATCCTAAAACTATTCTGTTATGCTGGCGGTTTCAGGTGGGTCCTGTGTTGCAGGTCATTTTGCAAGGAAGAGACAGATTTGATAAGTGCCCTTGCATAGGTTCCTGTCAAAATGTACCATTTTTAGAGAATCTCTAAGCAGCTCAAGAAGCTTACTGCACATATCTAATATGGGTATATGCCATTGCTTCTCTGATGTGCCGGATCTGGAATGAATATAGCCTTCATAGCTCCCTGGATCTTTATCTTTCCTCTCGTCTTCCCTTCTCCATTTATCCTTTTTTTAATTGAAATGCTTCTTTTGGTATACGTACATAATTTTTTTTTTTTTAGATATGATTATATGACTACGAGATCCAAACTGCAAACTTTGTGGACATGCCTCAATACTTGGACTAATTTAGTTTTACTGCTGCATGGTATGTGTGAAATGCCATGTTTTTTATTTATCCTCATATTTTGTATTTTACACATATATGTGTTTAGTACTTTGCACTTTATGATAGTTGGTTTCTCCATTAATATTTACAACATTGTTTTTCTATATCATATTGTGCCTTTTATATTGCTTTTTTCTGTCTTGTAATAATAATTGAGTTTTACAGGTATAGATTTAAAAAATAAAAAAAATAATCAAGTCACACCAAAATCCCTTATAGTAATGATAAATAAAGAATATTATTCATCTATAGCTGCGATTATATTGGTTTGTTTACCTCCATGTAGTGACCCACACAGAAAGCATTCATAGACTCTCTGGTGTCATCAAACTGCAGGGCTGCCTCAAGAGCAACTAACGGATCCTCACCAGCAAAGTGAGCTAATGGACAAAAAGACAAAAAACAACAATAAACATAAGCATCAGTTGTAGTAATATCAGGAAATTTAAAGTAATTAGGCAATTTATCTCCATTAATTTTTACATCAGCATACTGTAATATGCACACTTTAATGTCTAGGCAAAAGCAGAACCATCACTTAACTGACCCTAACTGTGAGTGTGTGAGTGATGGTATACAATAAAATATATACATAAGTAATATCTCTAGGAAGCCCACTTTAATATTCTATAAGGCTTGTCAAAAAAAATCTGGGTAGAAGGAAAGAGTTATCATCTGTTCACAAACAATATTTTCATAAATATCCAAAGCATGAAAGTTTATGGCTATGCAGGAACTGTAGATAAGGATAATCAGGAAAGTCTGATATGGATAGATTGAAAACGAATATGTTATATATACAAAAATGACCCTTCCAGTATGGCAGTTTGTACAATGAAAAGGAAAGCTGTTCAATTTAAATGCTTAATTTTTAGATTAAATATTATTTATTTTATTTAGCTAATGCTTTAAGTGTCTGCTTTAGAACTAGACTAACAAATATAATCAAGTTCATTGATGTAGTTGAAGTGGTTTTATCCTTACTGCTGTACTAGGAGCCTTAATAAGGAATTCATACCTAGTATAGTATTAGCATGTAGTGATTGCGCCTGAAAGTCTTTGATGTCATAGACCTTTCCATCTATTACAGTCCAGAAACCTCCATCCTTATTGTGATTTTCCAAATCTGCTTTACGTATCAGGGTGATTTCCTCATTATTACGTGAGCTCTGGCCACTGAAAAATGAGCCTTTTATGCAGCAAGAAAAAAAAAAACATGTTAGGATTTCATGCAAGCAATGTAAATTAAGTATACAGTGTTCAGAATAAATTATTGCATTAAAAAAAAAAAAAAAAAAAAAAAAAGAATACCGCAAAATGGTTGCCCACCCATAATGCCAGGCCATGCCAAATCCTCATTGTCGTCTCTTTCTCTTCCTGGGGCAAGATGGTTGAATCGATCCAGAGGTTCAAGAAGACTGGCCAGAAGAGGAATAGCACCTGCTTCCTGCATGAGCCATGCATTCTTACATAGCAGCAATATTGTGGATACAACAAGCTCCGGAAGTAGAACGCCTACACAAGTGTTAAAAAAAAAAAAAAAATCTTATTACAGAGGTTTTATAAGGTGAAATACAAATAGCATTCAATTTCTGAGCATTCTGTATAAAATTCCCCACTGAACTAATTACATAAAACAATCTAAAGGTACTTCACATACTGTTTACATTTGTTCTACATTAAGTCCATTTAATGTGTCCCTATACGGGAAAGCTTGAAGCAGCTCAGGAAATGGGAAGAAACAATTTAAATGCAATTCAAATGCACCTGAAGGGGCATAATACATTTTCCTGATCTGATCAAGCCCTAATCCATATTACAGAGCAAACAAAAATCACTTCCATCTGCAGTTAATGTTTCAGATAATAGCTAAATTTTCACATCTTAGTTAAACAGGTTCTATTCAAATATTTAAATTCTTTTGTACACAAAAAAAAAAAATGTCAACTTAATATAGAAAATGCATTAAAAGGCATGTAAAGCGTATTTAGGGCAGCACGGTAGCACAGAGGTTAGTCACAGCACTAACCTCTGAGCAACCATGCTGCCCAAAATACGCTATGCCTTTGCAGAGCTAGCTTCCAGGTTTGAATCTCGGCCAGGACACTATCTGCATGGAGTTGCAGGTTCTCCCCGTGTCAGTGTGGGTTTCCTCCCACATTACAAAAAACATGCAGTTAGGGTAATTGGCTACCCAACTAAAATGGCCTTAGTCTGTATTAAAGACATATGACTATGGTAGGGAAATTAGATTGTGAGCCTACTTTGAAGGACAGCTAGTGGCATGAATAAGGATTTTGTACAGCGCTGTGTAATATGATGGCACTATAAAAAAAACTGTGTAGTAATAATAATAATTTAATAATAATAATTTAATTTTTTATATGGTAAAGACTATAGTGTGTATAGATATTGTGTGTTCCTAGCAGGCACTGAGTAGCTCAAGATCAAAAGCAACACAAAAATAAATGGGCCAGCATAGTAACTAATCTTTTTTCAGACCACTCAGTCAAAATCTTTAGTCAGAGAGCCAGTTGCTATGGTTGTGTTCTTAGATAACCTGTGATGCTCTACAGATCTTTAGCTATGTATTGCATATTTTGCTACTTATTTTATTTACAAAACAGTTAAAAAAATTGAAAAAAATCAACTAAAACCGACCGTTAGGTTTCCATTTAGGGTTCTTTAGTTCATTACCTGTAAGATCTCCTGCCAAAATACGGGACACTTCTGAGAAGTGTCTGTGAGTTGAGGAAGCAATGTTTGTTGCGACAGGAAGGATGTCTCCAATGTGCGTGCACAAGAGTGCAATGTACTTCTTCAATAATGAGCCAACACCTAAAAGTTCAGGAGCTATGTGATGAAATACAAGACCATATGAATATACATATAAAACAGAAATTTACGTGTCACCAAAAGAACATGTAAACCTACCATGCGTGTTTGTAGTTTGGTCCACAGAGCTGCCTGGGTAGAGTTTGCTAACAAGCAGTCGCTGGAAGCGCAGCAGAAGATCCATGGATGCTGATCTTTCCTTACTGAAATGTTCTTGCTCTAAGCTGGATGAGATACGTCGTGCCATGTCTTTAAGTTTAGCAATAGTTTGAGAAGCAATGTTCCTATGGACATAAAGCAGTGACACCGTCAGAAAAAGGCTGAAGAATTTAAAAAAATAATGATATTCATTCAAGATGTGTAAATAAAGTGGGTATTCATTAGAAAATGGAACCCCACTAAGTAGGTGAAACACACAATACATCTCTCATTTTTTTTACCTGCCAAAATATTTGTTTTGTGTTCAGCAGACAATACCACTATTCCAATTCCTTGTGCAACTTTCTATGTCAACTACTTGCTCATTAATAAATACTTTTGCCTACCCACAACAACACAATACAGGGTATTCAGCACTATTAATTTGGTTTATCCCTCCCACGGACAAGAATTATTTATTTTTGGTTATGCAGATGAATGGCGCATTTTACCCTAGAAGCATGTTAACAGCACTCAGCACTGGAACCCACAGTGACTTCACTAGGGTTGGTGTAATGATGGCTGTTACAGTAGTGGTGGTTTAAAGAAATATGGTTTACTAAATTCTAAGCCAACTCTACTCCGGGTCAAAGGTGCATAAGTATACAGAGTGCAGGGGTCAGGAGTACGTAAAGCACAGATGGCATTATTGGAACAAAATGGTACTCCAAGGCACATACACTGTATATACATACACACAGATTTACCTGTCTGGGGCATGGCTGCCCATTCTTGCACACTTACAAATTGTGTATCAGAAATGCTACTGAGAGGTTATTATGTAGAATGCCACCACTAAATGTCACTGCTGCCAGCATATGCCGAGACATGACCTGCATCTCCTTCGGCTAGCCATCTACCGTCAACTCAGGTTTTGTGGACTGTCAACTCACGACCCAGGGAAGACAGGGCAGTGGTCAACAGTTTGAGAAATGCTGCAGCAAATGGGATACAAATATGATAAAATATTTTAGCACATTTGCATGTTGTATCAATTACCAAGACAAAAATTACTTGGTAAAAAAAAGAAAAGAAAAAAAAAGATTTTCCTTTTTTAGAGCGAACTTTAGGGTATGGATTATATAATGAGCCAAAATATGCATCTGAAAGTCAAGACAACAGTAGCAATGATTAAATGATTTCCTAGTATGATGGAGAAGTTCTGTGCAATCAATCACCAAACACCACTCTAGAGGAAATGATCTGTACTCTTTCTTAACGGGGAACTGTATTTTTAGGATTCAATCAAATCAGAGTTCATTATGTTGGCTTGGAAATCACTCTTAGCACAAATATAGTGATAGTCATTACCTTAGCAGCTGTTGTATGAGCTGCACTAAAGGCAAAGTCTGTTTTCCAGCAGATTCATAAATGCCTGTATTTATCAAATCTTTATCCAGTGGTGTGCTGCTTCTGTGTAATGAAGACACATTCGCTTCCTGTTCATCTATTTCCTTTTCTTTTTGAGCTTCCTTCTTTGCTTCAATATCCTATGAAAGAGATCAGAATAGTTGGTTTTGGCAGTGGCACTAAAAGGAAGTAGTGTTTGATGGAGTGATGCATGCATTTTGGCTCTAATAAACTGCAGATGGAATTTTAAGGATTAACAAGGGATGACCACTAAAGACAAAGTAGCAGTGTTAGTATATTAAAAAAAAAAAAAAAAAAACAAATCTGCTGAAGTTCCCTCTCTGCCCACCACAATATTTCTTCCTTTGTGGTAAGCATCACCATCAGAGCCAACGTTGGCACACTTTGAAGCTAAAAACAGCGGTATCACCTCATCTGTAACTGTGTTCAAGGCAGGTACCTAGCTACAACCAACAACTGTCCCAAGGTAGGAGGTTACATGCTGACCCATACTTAAAAGAACCAGAGCCAGGAGTGGCAGTGGGTCACTGGAATTCTCCTAATTATCAGAAATTACTGTGATATTTGTATCACATTAGGCTTCAACTGTACATCAGGTTTCATAAACATGTGTCTGCACATTTATCAAAACAGAATCACATTCCCAGCAAAAAGAACAAAAGAACAACATATCATTGGCTGAAAAACACATAAGACTTGCCATTAATAATGTGCTAATTTAAAACACAAGAAAACCAAGAATCAAGTAAAGGAAACTGGTTCGCCAAGTAGCCATAATTTATTAAACAAATAAAATACACACATAAAGTACAACTGCAAACAAACTAGAACCCCAAATAAAACAGCTAAAATACATATATGGAGCCAGTTTACCTGTCAATGCGCTTGTACTTTTGCCCAGCCAGTTATAAGATTTACACATCTATCCCTCATAGTACTTCCTCTTCTGAAGTATAAAATACCTGTTTTTTTTCTCTAATTCAATTATCAGTTCTTGTCCTTCCTACAGCCAGAGATTGGATACTAAAGTGCAAGAAGCAAAATGATGCATACATTTCATTTCGCTCTCTCCTTTGTGTTAGCATGTCCCTTGTAGCACAACTGATTGGCTTCTTTTAGTCATCTCTCAGCCCAAGAGCTGTTGTACATAGGATTTTCAAAAGTCTGATGCTAGCTGAAAATCAGGTACGAATATTATACAGGCATGTAGTAATATATCTTCATATTACTACATATACTAATTTACTATTGTTGCTTGCATATACTTAATACTACTCAGCACGCCAACCATATTTAAAGCAGTCAGCTTTCTTCTCACCTGAATCTCTGCGGTTATTGCAGTGTTCAACGCACATTCTAATCCTCCATCGGCCATCAAACTGCTCACCAACAGGTCAATCATAAATCGACGGCCAGGGCTTATAGTCATTTCATTTCCAGAAGCTAAAACAGAAAGTTAAATATAAAAGTAATGTTTTACAAGACACAACGGTTTTAGTCTCTATACTGTTAAATAAAGATGACAAAGCACAAGAAACACCTGGGCTGTAACCAAAATGTCAAAGTAAAAAATCGAAATATACAAATCTTCTCCTTTCCTCCTGTGTCTGTATTCGTCTCTCATTTGCAACCCCTATTTAATATACAGCGCTGCATATTATGTTGGCGCTATATAAATCCTGTTTATTAATAATAATAATAATATTATTCTTAAAAAAAAACCTTCAAATAAATAAAATACTAGTAAGGTGTGACGAGTTAAACAGGATGGTAATTAACCAGAGCCACATTAAGGAACTGGTCTGTTAGAAACTGTTGTGAGTACGGCGTTTACATGAAGTGGTTGATCAAATTATACTGCATTGTACTAAGCTGAGGGTCTCTGAGTTTATTTTCTACAAGAATTTATCCAACTATCAAACATTAAATAACAGCTAACCCATCAGGACTGTCTCCTGCAAAAGAAATGTATGCTTATACATGAGAATTTGTATCTGGGACATAAAGGCAAGACAATGTAGTTGTGTAGTAATAGACAAACGATCTCCCCTGACCGGAAGTATGAATAAAAATATAAAGGTTATTGGGCTAGTAATGGGTCATCAGTAATTATGTACTTGATCTTTTATTCTTCTATCTCAATTTGAACATGGAACACTGACGAAATAGAGGACAGTGGTAGCCCAGGAATCAGGTAGGTAAGAAGTTACATCCGCCTCATCATCATCAAGAGCAGATATTATTTCTGGACAGATTTGAATCGTGCTATCAGATATCATAAGCCATTCTTTCAGACATTAAATGAGGGCATAAATAAAATCTTTATTTAAGGACTTCAGTGAACAGCATAGTGAACTAAACACTAAGCATTCCAAATAAAGGATGAAAAAACCTTTTGGGCCTACATTTGGTAAAGCGGTGAAGGAAAAGAAAAATGGCACCTTGAAGTTAACCTACAGGTTACTGTACATAAATACAATGCAGACTTGTGAAACATATGGTATAAAAGTACGCTCAGACATATAATTGTACACAGAAATGTACAACTTAAGAGCATGATTTAACATACCTGCATTTGGTAATAGGGCTGACAAAGCCCTGGCTCTCTCCTCAGCTGTTGGCAGGAGCACAGACCATCCACTCTGCAATACAGCCTGTGCAGCCGATTGCACTGTGTTAAGCACTCCTGCATTACTGGCCAATGTAACAACTGTCTGCTTTAGACTGTTCAACAAAATACTGCCAAGACCCAGGCCAAGGCACTCTGGATCTACTTGATGGCTTATGGCAGCATGCAACTGGAAGAAGCAAAAGACAGAAATAAATATGTAAATTTGCAGCACAATAAAACACAAAATATAACTAAATTTGTGTAGCGTAGTTTAAACATTGCCTGCTTTAATTACCTGTTAACTATACCTATTAGTACATGAAACGTAAATCCCTCACAAACCTTGGTAATTCAAACGATTATAAAAAAACGATATATTCAAAACTCGTTTTCAATGAAAACATGATGTTAAAACCATCAGCAGCTAAAGAACATGACTTTACGTGTGAAAGTTTAGGTCAACCACTCCTCCTAAGCCTCTGTGTAGCACATTGACGCTGGCTATCACATTAAAGAAGCAATGTCGAAGGGCTGAGGGGTCAGAACCACATTCAGCTTTAATAGGTTTGTATGTGACTTCATTTGCCTATCTCTCTGGATGTGATTAGGACTGACCCTTTAGGTGTGCAGTTTTCCTGTAGAGTAGCTTCCTGAATATGTTTTGTTTTTATCAAATTCTTCAGTTTCAGTTTTGTGAAGTTTAATTTATTCTTATGTTATAGAAAGAAATCAAAATGATGAAATATAGTAACTCTAAATCTTGAGCATGCATGAAGGTGCAAAGAATTACTGTCAAGAATAACTTGCCTCAAATCAGTTGAGAAGTGTTTTTATATATTTTTTTTACTATAATAATCATAATCACTATTTGGTTTAATTTTTTATATTTTACATTCACTTTAGCAACAAGGTAAAACTTTATGCAAGATATTTCCACTGCTAAGTTTTCTTATAGCTCATCATTGGTGCCAAAATAGATCCAAATGGCTCACAAGATAAACACCCCTCATTTCCTCTTCTGTTAGCAAAGAGTAACATCATACCTAGTGTGTTAGTATAGTCAGAAATGGTACATAATAAAAAAAATTAAGAGTGCATTGAATAAATAATTCTGAAATAAACCTACTGTAAAAATAAAACCTACTGTACTGTACACAGTAAAATGAGTTTTATCCCATCATGTAAGTACATTATTACCTGCAACCGAAGTAGATTAAGTGTTGCTACAGCCATACATTCCTTCTCTTGTGGCGGTGGCCAGTCAGAGCTGCCATCCATTCCTTCGCTAACTTGGCGCAGAAGCAGATCAAGCTGTTCAAAGGTCATGGGGCACACATCAACCACAAAGGGAACGCGCAGACCGATGGACCATTCCGAACAAGAAGACCATGCAAAACTCTGTACACAAAATAACATTTTATTTTAAATCAAGACACTCAATTGTGGAACACTAAATAAAGTGTGTATATAAGAATAGTTTACAAATAAAACATTGTTGGTGCATGACAAGCTTTTATTTGTTTCACAGAGATCTGAAGTTCCATAAAAATCTAAGGAACTGCAAAACTCACATACGTGTCAGTGTATTCTTGATTAGCTCAAAAGCAATTCAAATAGATGTCAAACTGATGCCTTTGACATAAGCCTAAAGCCCACCAATACCGTTTTACCTTTTGAATTAATTTTTAACATTTATCTACATCTTTATATGCTAGATATGTACATCTATATGTATAGATATGCCATTATCTATATCACATCTATAAATATTTCAAGTATTAACAATGAAAAATTATAAAATTGTATAACACTGGCTGTATACCACAGATAAGTGAATTTTTTTTGAAATGTTAACATTTGTACAACTATTCCCTTTTTTAGAACACTCTGCACCTGTAAAACAGGATGTTCATTCTTCAACAGCCCTATCAATGTCCCCCACTTTGACTAAAACACAGGCTGTTCTAATTCTTTGACAGTAACTGATAGCAGGGATTCTGAAAACTGAAAAAGGTATGTACATGCACCCCGGCATCTGCATGAATATGTTTCATACCTGGGCAGGTCCACAAGCAATTCCAACTATGTGTTTGGAGTCTATCCCTGGGAGGGCAGAAGGTTCAGGTTTTGCGATGCGTAATGTATCAAAGTGTTGACACTGATCATTGCTACCCCAGCTGTAAACCTCCCCGGATTCAGTTAATGCCAGACAGTGTGTTGAGCCAACAGCTACATCAACCACCTTCTTGCCTGGAAAAAAAAAAAGTTTATTGCTTAAATGTATCAGAAGAAACCAAATTCATTAACGTCAATAAACTTCAAAAGTTTGTTTTAGTTACACACTCACATGCAACAATAGTCAGTATCAGTCAGAAAGATTTTCCACCTACAGCTTATGGTTTGTTCTTTACATATTTTTATCAATATGTAAAAAAAAAAAAGTTATGAAATCAGAAAACACCATGTAGTGAACTTGGTTTGCAGTTTCAGCGCTATGAGAATTTCCAATATACTAAAATGCATACTTTTTTAATAAAAAGCTATGTCATGTTTTGCTGGCCAATTAGAACAAACCAAGTAGAAGAAACCAAAGCAGAAAACCTAACAAAATATTGTTTTTGGCATTGCTACTTTGATGATATAAAGAAAGACAAAAATATGATCACAGTCACTGAAAGAAGACAAATTTTACCAGATTCTCCAACACTTATTAGGGAGCAATTTTAAATATTTTCTTACAAAACTAAATTGACTCTCATAAGACACAGGTCACTGGCAAATTGCATTAGGTTGTAAAACAAATGCACTGAATAATTTTGCAGGTTTTATGTTTTTTATTTTTATTTTCCTACCTTGTAAGCCTCCCAGTAATTTTGGGTATCGGACATGTTCCTCTGTGCCATGGCCAAGCCTCTGATTGTCTCCTTTACCCCAGGAATAGACCTGGCCATCTTTGGTGATAGCAATTGAAAACTGGCTGCCACAGCGCACTTTAACTATGTCCAAATCCTGGAGTTTTTCAATTAATTTAGGAGTTTTACAGCCATCGCTTCCTCCTCTGCCCAATTTTCCATAATCTCCATCACCCCAAGACCAGACTTGACCTAAAACATAATATAACAGAAAGTTAGACGTTAGGAGCCCTTATAGACAAAAAATGCAAGTGCCTACACAAATAAATCATAAACCAAGTTTTACAACTCTATTATACTTATACTTTCAGCAAAGTCAAAGGGTGGGGGTGTATTGTGGCCACGGTTTGATTTATAGGCTGTATAAAGAAAAGTGATATTGCGGCAGATAAAAATAAAATAGATCAGTTTCACTGCAGTGAAACCAATATACACGACAAAGACAATATTCTGAGCTTTCAAAGAAAGCAGAAAGCATCTGTTTAATATAGATAATATTGAACTGTATTTATGAAGTACCAACATATTATGCAGCGCCGTACATTAAATAGGATGACATGCATTAGCACTAAATACTCAATAATTAGAATCTATGCCTAGTATAACAGCTCTGTTTTATCAACCTCCAGCTTTAAAAATTTTCCATCTTTCAAAGTAAATATTATTTATCTTTAGAGGAATGTTTCCGCTTTAATAACCTAATAACTTAATAACTTTAAGAACTTAATAACAATATCATATTTTAGCCATGCATAAAAACGGTTACCAATCCTGCTCTCCTTACCTAATACCAATCCCTAAAAAATATATTACAATAACTTTCTGTTCACCGATTTAATGAATGCAGTATGAATGTGAATGCCTTTGTGTTTGATATGCACTGCTTTATATCAGGATTGTACATATGTACACATAATGGAATGTTCATTTTCTAAATCAAAACATTTACAAAAAGTAAATACAGACTTCAGATTAGACGGTATATCATAAATTGATTTATTACAAGAACCAAAAATAATCTTGGCAGATATGCCGTACTTCTGTGGGCACCTGAACTAATTCATTTAATTCTTTCGACTGTGGCTTTTTTTTTTCTTTACAAAAGTTGAAAATCAAAACTGTTAGTTCAACCTTAATATGTTTAACCCTTCAATAAGCAAGTTTGTTAAATGTACAAAATGTTTCTATTGGAGATTCTGTCAAATTTGAAATCTCTGGATCTCCACTCTTTTTACCCAAACTATTAAGCTCCTAAACTATAAAGTGGCTTCTCAGAGAGATCTAAAATGTGTCTTTTCTAAAAGGCAACATTAACTACATAAAAACCTTATATGTATTTCTTTTTAGCTCCCAATAAAGCTGATAATATTGTGCTGATAATATCAAGACTTTCTAAGCAAACAGGAATTGAAATAAAATGCATAACTTACCATTTTCAGTAACAGCAAGAGTCTGAGCATCTCCACTTCCACAAGACACATCGACAACCTTTAATCCCTTCAGTCCTGTCACCAACATGGGGATTGTCTGATCTTCACTAGACCCTTTAGAAAGCAAACCAAAGAATTATGGAAATTCATTTGGATGTTCTTTCTAGATTTGACCGATTTCAAAATTATAAGTTTGAGACATTTACCCTTTGCACAAATTCTGGTAACTTGGCTAACACAGGTAATCATTTTGCTCTGTTTAACCCTCACACCTGTACACTCCCTGTGGTTCAGAGCAAGTTTTTTTTTCCCCCCCTCAATATATTTTTTAATAAAAAACAAGATACAAACTGGATGGTATCAACTAAACTACTACAAGCAGGACAAGAAGTAATTTCAGAATCATCACCTTCTATACATACATTCTTTTATAGGGCAAAATATGTTGGAAGAGCTCACTCAATTGCTTAAACTTAAGTTTGATGGGACAATCCAGAACTTTTTAGCCTTGTGTGCTTCTAAAAGTAGATGAGTAAAGTATTAAAACTATAAAAGTATTTTTGATTAAGTTTTTTCTGGACACCTATTGCATGGTCATTGTAATGAATATTTAATCAGAAAGCACCATGTTCAACTCCAGTAAAAAAAATTACATTGTTAAGTATCAAGTGCTTGTTCCCAATGGCCAAATTATAGGTACATTAATTCACAGCAACCAATCAGAATTGCTTGTAACCAATACAAGCTACAGTCCGACTAGCTGTTATGGGCTACTGAATTGGAGAATCGGCATGCATTAGTGAATACAGCTATTTTTTTTAAAAGTTCATTCTAATAATTATAAAAAGAGAAAGTTCAAAATTGTCAAACAAAACAAAAACAAACTAGTAAATATTTTTAGCAACCTAGTGAAATCTAAATGGAGAAAGTACAATTTACATGAGACAGTTAATAATAAATTTTTATACATACCGTGACCCAGCCTTCCATAGTTCCCACGTCCCCACGTATACAGCTCCCCATCGGCAGTGATTGCTGCACTGTATGTGCTTCCACATGCAATGTGTACTACTTGCTTTCCAGTCTGCTTACCGCACAGGGCAGAAATCAGTTTTGGTTCATCTAATGAACTAAAAGGAAAAAGAACAGGTAAACATGAAACAGATCCATGAAAACTGAGCAATATATTTAGTGTGTACACAAAAGTTTAAATTGGAAAAAAAACATGGAAATCCCATGTTGTTTGAGATATCACATCAATAAAAAGATGCCTCACACACAGTACATAATAAGTAAAAACAAAATATTTCTTACACAGTGTCTCCATGGCCCAGCCTACCACCATCACCACATCCCCATGAAAAGAGTTCACCGGTGGCAGATAGGGCCAAATAATGCTGACCATCAGAGTGAGCAGCAATCTTCACAATATTCCGGGAAGTTAGACCTTGCACAAGCTGTGGTCCCTGGACAAAAAGAAATAGAATAAAATTTCAGATGGAGCTAGTACAAAATTAAAATATAAGTACAGTAAAACAGCCCTTTTAAGAGAACTGAATCTTAACAGAAAAAAAGGAAAGTCAACCAATAGTTGGATTTTCCTATTAGCAGAAGGTTGATGTGGTTGAACTGTTATTGTTAAAAATGTAATTGGAGGATATCCTAGAGGTTGTACAGTAAAAATGGCTAGACATTTTCAGCATCCAAAATGTATACTTTCCAAATTTATGTTAAAAAACAGAAAATGCACAATGCAAAATTTTATTACACGAGGGTAATACCAAACAATATTGCCATAAATGGTAACTAAATCACACTCATTCTGAGAAATGGAAAATTATATATATACAGTCACATAACAATAAAGATAATATTTAAAGCCAAATCTAACCTCTTGCATTATATGTTATATTAATGTTCTCCCCAGCCCTTTTTAGCTGGGCACACCACCCAGAACTTTTCACTATCCACTTTGCAATTTTTGCCCCAGCAACAGCCACCCAGCTGAAAAACAATTCTGGAGACAACACTGGTATATTATTTAAGATACTAAAATTTCAGAGACATAATATATTTCCTGACATTTATCTCTAAAATACAGTGTGAAACAACTCATGATATTAATTATACATTGGATCTTTTTCAATTTTTGATGTATTCACCTCTTGACTGATGCATTGCAGCAAAAGTAACACTTTTTATTTTTAATAACAAAAGATCCACTTACCAGTGTATTATTGTTGTATGTCTGAGTGTAAACTTTGCCATTTCTGGACAGTATGAGAAAGCACTTCTCTGCACAAGCAATCTGTGTAACACCAAGGTTAGCAAGAGCTTCACATTGTATAGGGCCACTGACATTCGCATAATATTTCCAACCTAACAAACCCCAGCTGATCACCTCCTGTAATGAACCCTAGATAGAGATAAATAAACTCATTATGCATGGAAATGATGACCAATTGTACAGACAGACAAGTCACAATATTTGCCAGCAAACATTTTTTTAATTAATTTTATAATATCCATATAAAAACTATTGTCTTAATACACAAACTTGTTTCTGCTCTTCAGTGCTCATTTGTAGTAAAACAACAAATTATTGAAAATATCTAAATAATACATTTTGTTTTCTCCACTGTGTACAACCACCATTAAATTAATTGAACAGTTTTGCCAATAAGAAACGTGTCACTAGAAACCAGGAATCTGGGGATACACAGTTTATCACTGCATTATTTAAATCTTAAATATTTGGAAACTGTACAGTTGTAAACTCTTATTAATGTAGTGACTTCTAACATCAGTCAGTGCTGTTAGGCATTACTGACAAGCAAATACTGGGCTGTATAGGCAATTATGTTTAACTGTTATGTTTACTTGTTATTTTTTCTGAAAACTTAATAAAACTGATTGAAACAAAAAATAATGCTACTTACTGGTACTGTAAATGATTTAAAGAGCAAAATATAGTAAATCTGACTAGCTGCTGTCTGCCTATTTCTGTAAAACACTTCAATAAAATATTATTATTTGTAATACAATTTATAAACAGCTAGTTGAAGTGAAGGCTGAACTGGCCTCTACCTGTTGCCTCAAACGACACTAGAACATAGGATGATGACAAAGGGACATGCTAATAGCAACTTACCTTATGGGATGTTGGAGAACTGCACTGTGGAGGCATACAAGGAGTAGCTAATCTGTCTAAATGTGCCATTATAACAACAGCTGTTTGCCTTAAGTCTATGGCAAGGTCATTGTCTGGAGGCAAGGTCAGATACCTCAAAAAGTTTTCATTTGGACTCATTGGACAAGGTAGCATCTAAAAAGAAAGTGCCAAAAAAGAATATATAAATCACAAAACTAGAAGACTGTTTAGAGAGTATCAGTATTGCAACTTTAAAAATAATATACCATTATAATAAAAAAAAAAATTACTAATTTGGAAAACCTGCCATAAAAAGAATATGTGGACTGCAATTGCTGACCTTCTAAAAATTTTTAGTTGCCTGGCTGTCATACTGATCTATTAAATACTTTCCTGAATCATAACAAATATAAAATAGATTAAGTAAATGAAGACCTAATTTTGATCTTCATGATTTATTATAAACCCCCAAAACGAAATGTATTTTATCCAACCAGACCTTGGATGTAGTGGAGGTGGCTGCATTAAATTCTTGCTTATTCAGTTTTTTTTTTTTTTTCATTTCAGAAGTTGTGATAAGACTACAGTGAACCTTCCCCACTCCTCTTATTAATGTAGGGGTAGGTATTATGTAGGTTTTAAAGGTAAACTATGCAGAGCTGGTAACTCCGCTTGAAATTTCAGTGCACAGGATAGCACTAGATTTCTGGCAAATGAACTGTTATTTTCTTTGCACTTATCGAACAGATACAACAAAACACTTTGTATGGTATATTTTAGAGACCAAAATAGAGCAAATGAGAGAAGAAAGTTGTTGAGGATTCACATACAGTTTAATATGAGTCAGTTTAGAAAGTAATAAAGAAACAGAACGGCAGGCGACCATCCTTTTTAAAAGGAGGAGAATTAATTTAAACAGCAATAGATAGCATCATTGTGTATATGTTTGTAGGCAACATGTACACAATAACAAGCTCACCTGGATCTCTTTTTCCATATTATGAAGATCTTTATTGCACACAATACTCTGGAACCTGTGTAATAAAGGAAGAAGAGGTGCACTGGTTCCCTGGGCTGACCTTTCATTATCGGTTTCCCTTGTTCCATTGTCCCAGAGCTGAAGCAGCAGCATAACAGCGGATAACATTTGGCTATAAAACAAAACAGACAGAGAAGTATTAAAAATAATAAAAAGACGCACTATAAGATGATCAGATCTGTCATCACCAAGTGACATTTGATACAACACACCCGCCGCTCTACACTTACTGTTCCAAAATATTCACACATGCTAGAAAACTATTGTAAAGTCATTTGCTTCTGTTGAATAACAGCACTCATTACAGCTCATTCATGATATTTATTGAAATACACTTAAAGCAGCTGGTAGTATAAAGGAGCAACCAGGTGGGTTTTGGGCGGTGTACAACAGATTTATGGTGGAGATCATAAAAGACAATATGTTATACTACAGTTATCAAGTACAAAAAAGCAAAAATACTGACCTTAGGGTGCCTCTTTGCACAGCAAGCTCTAGTAAAATGGCAAGCGCCAAGTGCTGGTCTTGTAGTGGAATGTTTCCTGCACCTCGGGGACTCTGAGCACCATGTACATCACTGCAAAAAAAATAGTAAGTCAGAGATCTCCAGATGAGGTCACTTTTATCATGCACGGGTTAAAGCTATTCAGGATAGTCCACCCATGAAAACTAGAAAAGTTCTGTAAAAGGGAATCATCTTTATACTGCATGCAAAACACATAAACCCTAATGTAAATTATGCAAACACTATGCGCAAAAAAAAAAAAAAAAAAATACATTCATCAGCATATAGATTGTAATTATGACATGGGGCAGTCATATTTGCTCATCAAACATTCTGTTTCCTGCTCTGTAGTGTTATACAAAAGGTTATGCTTTACCATACAATGCAATTGTGGATTTGGGCAACTGGCTAAATACCATGCATTTCCTATTAGGTTGATCCCTAACACTGTCCCTCATCTTGATACTTGCGTACTAAATCCCCCTCTAGAAACTCAGCATTCCAGATTGGCTCCGGGGATTTCCCTTAAGCCGCATAAACACGTGCAAGAATAGTCGTTGGATCCTTTCATGCTCATTTCCAATGACCAGCACTACCACGATGCATTAACGGGTGCTGTACATACAGCACCGTTCTGCTCTTTGGAGAGGGGAGGAGGAGAACGACAGAGCGGCACCCTGCTGCGCGCTCTCCTCCTTCTCTTGCATTAGGATTGTTAGTCGTCCATGGATCCGCCAGGACGGTCGTTCGGACGATGGACGACTGGCCAGATTCTCGTCTGATATCGGCCCTGAGCCGATTATCTGGCGAGAACCGTTGAACGTGTGTACGTAGCTTTACTTTCAGTGGCCACATAATAAATACAGTGAGACAGATGGCAATGATCTTAAAAGATTGTAAGCCTTTGCTATTTTGTTAGGATAGAAATATGGGTAATATAGTTGCTACCTTATTAAAATGTAGTCAGCTACTGTACTACTATCCTTTTGTCAGTATTTTCCAAGACACTTAGACTTAAAGCAAGCAGGTGCATAATAGGCATTCAACTCCAAATACTTGCTTAAGGACTATCCATGCAGTGAAAGGATGACAATATCCCAAGAGCATGGACACTTGTATAAATGCAATTAATTAATTAAATGCAAAAAAAATGTTTTTTCCTAATATGCAATCCTTTAATCCTGCCACGAAATGGAGTAGATGCAATACCCCACAACAAAATAACTAGAACGTACATCCAAAGGTTTTTAAGTTAATTTGCTTTCCTTTAAACATGTGAAATAATTCCATACTGCTGAGGTGCCCTGCTTTTTTACAATCAGTCTATAAAAATAAGTGTTAACAAGGTTTAAAGGTTCTGTTTAGAGCAAATTAAGTACCTGTTAAACTATAACTTTTTTTGAGCCACTGTTTTTTTCTGCACAAGCAAGAAAACCGTATGAAAGTAAAAAAACAAAGCCAGCAAACAATATTTAATATCCTTGTTATGCACAGAACCCTCTGACCTGCTACAGATTTTTTTACATGTGGTCTATAGTGTTATCTACAGATAACAATGAAATGTTCCCATAGACACTATCCTATCACCATGAGGGTTTAATCATGCCACTACCCATATTACCATCATGCACACCACTACACTGCCATTCATTTTCAACTGCCCAATGCAATCCAACAAATTCTTAAAATGCTCTGATGTGCTTTGAAGATCTGCCTCATAATAAAGGTTATATATGTGGTGTATACATCTGCCCACCCAATACTATAAGAGTGTTAGTTAAGTTACTACTCATGACAAAAAAAAATATGCTTTTTGTTAATCCCAACTGCAAATAATTTATATGTTAGACATTATGAAAATCATATTAAATTAAATGTATAAAGCACCAACATAATATGCAGCTCTGTACATTATGAAAGGGGATGATTGCCTTCCTCTGGACCAACTATACCTTAAAGGGTTTTATTTGGGATATGTGGTTGAACTTGATGGAATATGTAACTATGAAGAGGCCAAGCCTCATAGATGACAAAGAAGGAGCACCTGCCCAGTCCCAAAGGAGAACCCTGCCCAGTATAGTTTAAAAGCAAAATGAAGCCAGCTAAACTAGCCACAGGACAGAAAAGCTGGCTTACAGAAGATTCTAGAAATGTTCATAGTACACAGAACATGCAAGTAACCCTATAATGCAAATAGCATATTTTTATTATTAAACAGCGCTTATGCGGGACACTTCCGACCTCCATACTACATAGTAAGGCCCCCAAACATAGCTTTTGGCCAATACTCAAGTCTAGGAAAGGACACCTTTGAGATGTGAAGTACATATCTGCATTACATGCCTGGAACAACCTGAAACTGGGGGCTAATGGGAAAACGCAAACCGCACCAAGCATCGTTTCTAAAAATTCAGTTCACCAATGCACAAGGGTCTTTGACATAGCAATACCTTGCTGATAAGTACTTGTTGATTATTTAATAATACTACAAGCATCAAATATAGCACAAATATGTTTGGAGGAATTTGGTTTTTGAGACATTTGTTTAATCCATGCTTTTGTAATACATGCATTTTTATAGCAAGCTGAAACAAAAGCCATGGTTATAGTAATAGTTAAGAAGAACATAAAGTAGTTTTGCTAGATTAGGCTTTACAGACTAACTATAACTTCACAGCAAACTCACCCTGTAACAGACCTTAAAAATTTGGTGGCTCTCTCGACTACTTCAAGCCAGACAGAAGACACTGTGCTCTCATCAAAAAGTGTTGCTTCAGGCAGAGCTCGTAGTGCATCCAGAGACTCTTGTAGCAGCTCACTGCAGAGATCAGCATCCTCACCTGCACACAAAAAAAGGCATTACTACAAGGCAATTTTGCAAATACCTTTACACCAATATTAAAAGGGACCTAATATGCTATATTACTTATAAGTGGAATATTGGGGTCAAGGCATCCTTCTTATGGGTAATCACCTTGTCATAATTCCATTCTTGGCTCTGATTCTGCCAAAGTTAGAATTTTTAGTTAACACCCACCTAAGGGTATTCCCACTACTTCTGTAGATTTCTTCATAAAATACATAAATCATAAAAAGGGAGAGTAGAAACCCCACATAACTGCCACAAAGCATTTACAGACGGGTGATCCAAAATGCATCTACCTTACTATTAGAATTTCCAAAACATATAAGAAAAAGTTATATGGTTAACCTTCTAGCATTTACCAATCTCTAACAAATTATTTCAGGTTAGTTGACCTTTCTGTCTAGACTCTATATTTTGTAGAATGATCAGAATCCAGTTCTGAATCAGCAGGATGTTATCATACCAAGCACTACATGACGTCATATAATAGAGTTCTATGAGGTCTGTTGAATAGGTTTTGTGATTGGGAAGTGACACACAAAGAAGTGTACCAGTCATACCTGTGGAATACTTCACTAACAAAATTTAGTGGTGGAAAAGAACCGAATGGACATTTGTTTAAGTACATTTTTCCAAATTTAGTTCAATGACACCATAATGAATGCCTTTTCAGTAAATATTTTACATTGCACAAGTTTATATACAACCTAATTACAGACAATGTATGCATACGAATATGAGGTTTTATTAGCATTGCTAGATTAGGCTTTCAATAAGTAAATGACAGCATGGGCTCAGAAGAGGGGTCACAGTAATTAAGGACCTGTGAGATTATGCTGCCTCAGATATAGATAGATGGAAGGGTTATAGGGTGACTTAAAGCACTTAATTAGCAATGGAATCCTCACTACCTATCTGCGAAATTAGTATTTTCAGCCATTTTATCACTCTTTCATTGCAATAGTTAAATAAAATTTCAATAAGGGTGTTGTTTTTGTTTTTTTTCTGGCAGGCTCTAGATATCTATTTTACTTTAACCCGAATCTTCATTTCAGCATATTAAAAAAAAAAAACCTGATGTTTATTTTAAACACACTGCAACAAGATGCCCCTAAAAAGACAGAGCATATACTACATAACATAAAATTTAAGTGTAATATATTTTGAGAAGGCAGGAAGGAATGTAAGACTCCATATTCGCTTTACCACAATGCATTCTGTCTGCATTAAAGTATATTTCTGACATTCAAGCAGTATCCTTACCAGATCTCCAGGCTCTACGAAGAAATGCAAAGGCAAAAGAGAGCGCTGCCCGGGATCCCACCCTGGCAAGTCCTTCCACTCCTTGACCAACTGGACGGGAGCTGTGTACATGAAAGTTATTCTCAGAATTGTCCTCACTGCAAGGGATGAAGCCACTGATTTAAGAAACAATGTCAGACTAACATGAAACACAATTAGAGAGCAAAATATCACCACACAACGTAACAAAAAAAAAAACAAAATATAGCACAACACAAAAAAAACACACAAGAAAGAAAAAAAAAAAAAGCTTCTGGACAATATGAAATTAGTAGTAAATATTAATAGGAAAATGAGACAGAAGAAGCAGGGGTTTTCAATGAGATATATAGGTGTATTAAATTGTGGTAAATATTTAAAGCTGTGTAACAAATATTCATACAGTATGGTATTGGTCGTTCTCATTCACAATTAGTTGGGGAATGGGACCTGTTCACTATACGGAGGATCCCTACTTTTTTTTTTTTTTTTTTTTAACATTCTTTATGGATCCCTACTTTTAAGAATACCAAGTAAATACAAAGAAGAGAACGTTCCATATCCCAACGCGTTTCACCTATGGGCTTTCTCAGGGGACTTGCGGAAAGCGTTAATGATTGTAGCAGGTTGTAGAGCATTCTGATAGGGATACCTCAATGGTAAATAAGAGTAAATATCCACACTATTGTCTGATACACAGCTTAAGGAGAATGGTATCCGGTTGTGTGCCGAGTTAGGCAGCCGGAGGCGCTGCAGAAGAGTAGATGTATCAGCTATTATATGGCATATAATATATCCGGATACGGAATGTTCTCTTCCTTGTATTTACTTAATATTCTTAAAAGTAGGCATCCTCGGTATAGTGAATAGGTCACATAACCCATCTAATTGTTAATGGGAACGACCTATACCATACTGTATGAATATTTGTTACACAGCTATATGTGATTTACCACAGTTTATTACACTTATATTTCCCATTGGAAACCCCTGCTTCTTCTGTCTCATTTTCCTATTACCATTTGATTTTTGGGGTTGGCAAAATAATTGAAAAACTTGGAGGATAGTTAGACTAAACTTCCACTTTTACCTTGATAGTAGTAAATAATAAAAACAATGATTCAAGGTATCCACACACATCTTGAAATGAGATAAAACAAACCACCAAATAAAGGACAAGATTTTCAAACACAAATTATGTCAGATAGGCAGCAAGTGGAGTGTTCTGACCAGGGACTCGACAGTGATGTACAAAATAAGTTGCTAGGATGACTGACTCATGTATGGGTAGCTACAAACAAACTCCAAATCCATATTCAGATGTATAAGCAGCAGAGGCAAGCAGGTAGTTTATGTTCACAGATGTCTCTTTGTCCACTAAATTTACGCCCGTTATACTGATCAGCCCAAATATTAAAACTACTGACAAGTGAAGTGATTAACATTGATTATCTTGTTACAAGGGCACCTTGAACAAGTACCCAGCTGTGTGTGTATATCATGTACCTGGGGAGGAGATGACATCAGGATAAACTATGGGAAGTAGGCAGGCCAGCAGAGGTACCATAACTTAAAGGATCTGTTTCCAACATCTTGGTGCCAAATACCAAAAGGATCACTAGAAGACTTTTAGAGTCAATGTCAAAAGTTCTTTTGGCAGTATAAGGGAAACTCACTCAATATTTTGAAGGTGATTTTAATGTTTTGGCCAATTGGTGTACATACTACATTTTTACCATTAGTTTTCACAATAACAACTTTATACCTTTCCATTCACAACCTTCAAATATGAATAAATAGCTGTATACATAGTATATAGTGCATGTGGCTGAAGTCTAATGTAAAGCTCTAATGTGAAAATGTGACACAGGTTTTGGTATGCAATAAACCATTCCTATTACTTCAGATGCAACTTGTTCTATTTTAGGTGTTTCCAACAAACAAAATAGCTTTAATGTGTACTGTCATCAGTTAAAAAATGTTGCATCATCTCTACAAGTGGTACATTTTTGTTTAATGTAGTCACTAAAGACCAGATACGAAGGCAGGAGCATTCAGATTGTGTTCTTTGGATACCAATGATTTTAGGATACCAAGAATTTGAGGAATTTCTTACAATGGCTACACTCCAAATGTGCGGATGTAAACTTTCATGGAATGTTTTTGGCAAGATAATGTTGCCTAAAATATTTTAGTATATACTGTAAATGGAAAGCTAATATTGGAATTCTTACAATTTTTAAGTATCCTACTGAATTGGGTAGATGTGACCATGGTTACTCTACTAAATTAGACTTCTTTCTTTACTATATGTGAGTACATTGGCTAATGGGATTCAACATAAGCTTAGTTTAACAAAGGGGGCTATTCAATTAGGTTTCATTTGAAAATTACTATGAAACTCCAGGGGGAAAAAAAGAAAAAGAAGAGGAAGATACACAGTGTAAAAAATAAACTTATAAACAAGGTACCTTTTCTTTTCAGCTACAGAGGGAGGGAGAGTGCTACATTTCCACTTTACTTTGACATTTTCCTGAAAAACAGTTCTGTTTAGTGCAACAAAATAACGTTCCAGTATGACCAGCCTCTGCTTTAGCCTCATGGCAGAGAGCGTGGTGGTTGCAGTCTGTGCCGCAAGCGCTTGCTGTTCCTTCACTAGTACATGGAGGCACTCCTTTAGTTCACTCACATCTAGAAAACACAATGTAAGACAGCTCTAAGAATGCAGCACTTTTCCTGGAAACAAAGTACATGCTCATGAAAAAAAAAAAAGTTACATTCATGTGAATACATATCTTGAGCTGAACGTGATCACATTCAAAAAAGCAACAAAAAAAAAAATAGAAACAAAAGGGAATAAAAGTGATTGTATACAAACAATTCAGACTTTGGAAGAAGATGGAAAAGCACAACTAGGAGTTAGGATGTTAAATATTAATCTGAAGTCAAACAAGGCCGCAGATTCTTGGCCAAAAATCCCAAGCCTTGATCACCATAACATGGTAACCAGCTTATAACTAGTCCCTTGATGTCTGCCCGGAGATCTCATCAGTATTTCATAGAAATGTCAACACTATAAGAGCAGCTGCTGTTCTACCCACTATTGGCACTCAAGTTCCTCTTATCTTGTAGAACAATTAAAAAATATTCTACACAGAGAGTATATGTATCAGTTTCAGCAATAACAGGCTGTAACATAAGACAGAACTAAAATTAGGACCACCAAAAAAATAATAATACACCAAGAAATATTTGGATGATATTTTAGTCAAACAAATAAACCACAACAAAGGTCAATGAGAAAACAAAGAGATCGTCTAGAATGTCTACAAACAAATATATGGATTTACAGGACACTTTGAAAACAAGCCAACCACTGCAGCTAGTACTGTCATTTTCCGCTTACTGTGTTACCAAACACAAAACACTTTGAGTGACATATTTAGTCATATATAACTGGATTGTTAGATGTGAATATGACTACTACAATCTATACCATAACCTGCAACTATAAAAAGACAACTTAAGCAAAAAAGAAAAAAAATAGAGGCGTCAGTACCCTACTTCTGGAATTCCACTGGAAGAAATAGGAAGAACTTAGTAGATGGTTGTGACCTTATTACTTGTGATTTTGTTACATTCCCCAGTAACTAATTTGCTTGAATCAGCACACCTAAATCGTTCCAGTTTTACTGCATATATAGTTCTACTTACTTGTAACACCAATATGCCAATTTTAACTTTGGTTTTTCCATACACACATACACAATTAAGCGTACATTAACTGAATAACTATCTGGACATATTTTGGGGAGTTATGTCTAAGAATTAACACCTACAATGTAAAATAAATTTCCATGCAAAAACACTTTTTTTCATGGAAATTTGGACAGAATTAGACCGCTAGGGGGTTAAAGCAGTTCTTGGAAATCACAGATTAGTTGCATGGTTTCTATTCTCTGAGAATATCATCTTTCTAATCAACGTTCAGGCTAAAGGAGGTGTGAATTCCTGCTTAGCTTGTGCTGACCCTGAAAATCAAATTGACAGCTTCAATCTGTGTGGACCAGCTGTAACTGCCAGAATTGATTTCTCAGTTATTGCATAGAATGTTTGGATCATTTTTTTGAATCAACTCCATCCAAAATACATCACCATACAACCAAAAAGTTGAAAAGAGTTAAACTCCCTTCTTCCCCCTTCTTTTCCCACTGGGGAGATTTTTCACAGTTTCTCAAAATACAAAAAGAAGTAAAAAAAGATCTCTCCAAGGTAGAGGATTTTTTAGACAATTGTGGCTGCAAAATTCCCCTGCTAATCTTCTTGCAGTGACAACTCTTTCATTTGTTCTGGAAATCATTCCCAGGTGAACTGAAAGGGAGGCAAAATCTAAGAGCGGAATCTCTCCAGAAGTTACACATACAATAACAACACAAAGGTTCTAGTTTGTACTTTAAAGTAAAGTAAACTGGCTTTGTACACACAAAAAACTAAATTCCAGACAAACAGTTAAAAAGCATATGGGGAATGTACCTGCCAAAGGATTTACAGAATTTTCACAATATACACACATAGCTATGCAAGTATAAACCCTGCTCCCCCAGCTTAAATTATTCGCTAAAATAATTCTATAATAACAGGACAGTAGTCTTCAACTGTATTATAACATTAAAAAAATATGATATAGCAAACATTATGAGACAAAGCATAGACAGCATAATCATATTACTATAAAATGAGTTAAATGTACTTTCTTTTATTTAAACCAAACCCATAGTGTAAAAATATACAGATTTCTACCCCTATTACCTGGCTGTCTGCCCCACACCCAGCTGTCCATAATGGTTTTGGCCTTGTAGTTTAGTATTGGCATGTCATCTTCTTCCTTTTTCTCTTTGTCATTCTGATCATCTTTCTTTGAGCTGCCCTGGATTTCATTTACTTCATCTGGAAGAGATCATTGTCTATTAATAGGCATCAAAAATACAATATAAACTAGGCAAAAACACAGTCTGTATATTTAAATCTTGATTTCATCAAAATCAGCAATGCAATTACAACTTTAATCTCTTTCTGACAGTCCCTTGCATCTTATTTTAAGGAGATGCTCAATGAACCAAAAACAATGTATGCAGCAATTATGGCAATGCACAACACTGCAGCACAGATATAATGCAGGTGCATTAGGGTGACTTTCAGAACCCATGTTACTATGTATGGATATAGTAGTGTGTTGTCACCTAAGTGAGACTGATTGTTTCTGCTGTGCCTTTCTTAGACCACTTTCTGCCATTTAAAGACAATATAGAAACGGAATTGTAAAGTAAAGTGAAAGTGAGTCACCATTACCTGGAATAGAAAGAGTAGATAAAAATTATATCAGGACTTCTTTAAAGTGAATCACCCATGAAAATGAAAGGTCCACTTATTTCCTAGCACCACAACCAAAAAAAAAAAAAAAAAAAAAAAAGGGTCAAGGGTAGTGTCTGAGCTAAGTGCAGAATTTGTTGGATTTCACATACCCAACACCAGAGAATTTTAAATAGCTAACTTGGGCAAACAGAGGTAATATTGAATCTATACTGTATTACTATATATTATATAACTATAAGTCTAGTTTAGCTACTAAACATTAATGTAAAAGAAAGGTATTCATAACAACAATAACCATGCAAGCCTTGTGGTTCATGTATCTGTAATTCTCCATTCAGATCATCAAATTAATTAACTTACCTTTCCTGGATGGGAGGTCTGCACTCTGTGAGCTTTCAATTCCTGTGTAAACTATCTCCCCATCTTTCACCATCTCGTTCCACAAACTGCAGAAACCATCCCGAGTAAATGCAAGCTGAAAAACAATAAAGATTTGTTAAAGTACAAGTAGTGGTTCCCCATGAATGAATTTAAAAGCTCCCAGCTACTCCTCTCAGCACAGGGTCAGTACCTAGACTTAAAGTGTACCTAAACTCAGAATTTTCATGTTACATAAAAGTGTAGACAACCCTTTTAGGCAAGGTACAAATTATGTTGTTTTTTTTTCTGGGACGACGCAGGACCAGATGCAAGACAGCCCCGGATTGATCGGACTGCCCTGCGGGATTAAAGGTAAGTGTGTGATTTTTTTTTTTGGACGTTTTGAGTTTAGTTCCTCTAAGTGTGAGAATAAGTGTGAAGCCAAATCAGAGGTGACAATGTAGGCCACATAATAAGTGCCATGTATTTTAGTGCTAGATGACCCACTTTTGCCATGGTGTAAAATATAATGTTTACCTATCACATCTACCACAATCTTACTTTTTTAGTAGGTTTATACAGTTTTCTTTATTCAGTCTTTGGCCAGCCTACAGAATCGACCTGATATATTAAAGCTCTCCAAGGCTAGAGAGGATACACTTTCATCAGTGAAGCTGGGTGATCCAGCAAAACTGGAATGAATTTCCAGTAATTTGCTGTTAGACCAGATCCATTCCAGGTATTATGGATCACCAAGCTTCACCAATAAAGTGTATCTTCCCCAGTTTAGAGAGCTTTATTAAATCCGCCCCAACATGTCATTAATTACAAGCAAATATATGTGTTAAAAACAATAACACAAGTGTATCTAACTTTTTTTTAGTATTAAATGGAATGAGAAGGGTAAAACCCTATCATTTTTTTTTTTTTTTTTGCTGTGAGTTTTTTCTTTTAACTTCTTGTACTGAAAACACAACAAAAAGACAAATGTATCTCTTTATTAGGTACTGCCAGAATAAGCTTCCCCCCTAAAAACTTTCCCATGTAACTGACTTTCTGGAAACGATTTCTGTCCAAGTGACAATGGCTAGCAGGAGAAATAGAGAAGGGGAATCTCTCCAATGGGACACAGACAGCAAGTTTTGGCTTTAGGTACACTAATGTACTGTGAACTACATATTTGCATTACACTGTACAATAGGCATACAGTGGGGGAAATAAATATTGAACCAGTCACCGTTTTTCTCAGTAAAAATATTACTAATGGGGCTATTGACAGGAAATTTACACCAAATGTCGGTAACAACCAAAGTAAGCGATACATACTAAGAAAACAAAACAAATACGTTCATAAATTATGTGTCATAAAGTGGAATGACACAAAGAAGACAAGACACCCAGTGTATACTTAAATACTGTAAAATTATTTTGTCCCTATATGCCCTTTTAAAACAAGGTTTCGTAAATAAAAAAAGATAATATCAGTGGAGTGATATGTGCCTCTCTTTAAACCTGCTATAATGTTCTATACAACTTGACAAGTCCATAGGAAATTATTGTATCGTTAGGTTTTTGTCCATCCAACAAGTTAAAAAAAAAAAATCACTTTCAATAATATTTACTTCCTACATGCTCCTTAGTGCTCCTTATCACCCCCCAGAAGTGGAGAAGATCAACTTCCCCAAATATACACCAGATCACTGAAGGTGACGCAAGTAGCTTTCTATTCAGGTACTGAAACTGTATCTGTCTACAATCTAATTTCAACATCTCACACAACTGCTGGGACAAACTGTACCTGGTAGCTTGAAGAAAAAAAAAAACACATCATGGCAAGTCACCAGATACATTTAACAAGTCTTAGTGGAGTTGTTTACTACCACCACTGCTATAAAGATATGTGTAAATACAGAATACCATAACTATGTTACTATAATTACTGCTACCATGAAGATGTATGTCATCGTATAATATGCAGCTGCTGTTGCTACAACCAGTACACTAAAAAAAGATGAACAAAATATAAACAATCACTTGTAACACTACTGTAACTAAATGGAGACATTACAAGTACGACTGCAAGACTTTTCTAGAGACCCCGACTTTCTGGAATGGTCTTCCTCGTCCTATTCAGCTTGCTCCTACTTTCTGCTCATTTCATTCAAAACTCATTTTTTTCAAACTTGCCTACCCATCTTCTACTATCTCCTAAAACCCTCACTACATCCCATCACTACATATCTCCCCTCCTATTGTGTGACACTTCCCTCTCCTCCCAGATTGTAAGCTCTTTGGGGCAGGGTCCTCTCCTTGTCACTGTCTATACCTGTCATTTGCAACCCCTAATTATTGTACAGCGTTGCACAATATGTTGGCGCTATATAAATCATTTTCATTATTATTAATATAATAATAAAAATAATAATAATAATAAAAGTATAACTCTTACCATCACTGCTTCTACAATGTAAATATAGAATACAAGAAGTGCATAGATTAATTTAGAAATTCTACCACTATAATATATGTGTCCTAGCACTGAAGATACGTAGACCACACACCTCAAAAACATACAAAAGAACATAAAAAAATCCCATAAGCCCAAAAATGCATAAAAAAAAAGAAATGTTTATTTTATCCTCTTCCTATTTTGTCAATGTAATCAATTGTTCCCTGGCTCCTAGATGCTTTAAGTCTATAAATCTTGCAAACAATATGTTTAAAATCGATACCAAGGCATAATCAATATATTTTCAGTTCATCTCTATAATACCTGTACACGTTCCTATGTTTGTCACCTTCGATCATGGAGGCCAGGTACTCAGGGTTGGTTGATGTGGACATACTGCTTCTTTATAAGTATGACCCTTTGCCCCTCTCTTCCCGCTTGTATCTGCTGTACCCTGTCACTCTTGTGCTACACAGCCACCCATCACTGCAGCTTTTCTGTTCTGACACTTATGCCACTCTCCTTTGCCCTGCTCAGAGCACACTGTCCCTTTTTTCACCCAACTAACCCCTAGGTCCTCTGCACATTATCAAACCAACACCTCTCTTCTTCTCTATCATCCCCTCTCTCTTCTTATCACCCTCCACCCATGAACCATTTATATTAAAAAAATAATTACTATAAAATTATAGATAGTAGTTGCACATAGTACAAGCTGAATTATAATACTACTACTACTGTGATGCCAGCACAACAACAGTTCACAACTGAATGCCAGCACTTCTTTCTGTGCCTAAGTTTAAATATTCATACTTATAAAATGTTGCTCACAAGCACACATTTCCCTTTGTTCCCGCATCCACCTGGCAACAGTTTTTTTACAACCATATTGGATACATTTTCTGGGGAAAATTATTTCCACGTATCAAATAATGGGCAATCAAATGAACTAAATCAGAAAAATGCTTTCAATTATATAATTAAAGCAGAAGCTCAACATTTCCCCTCTGATTGGCCGATATATTACTTTAAAGGAAGAAAATCCATTTTTACAAATTACCATCTGAAATTGTTAAACTGACTTGCTATGTACACATGTTAGATGATTGTGGGCCAAGAAGAATGACTGTACATCTGTTCCCAGAAGCCGTTCATTGATCTCTCCTGGCGAATCAATACACAAGTGACCGAGGATGACAGATGTATCCCCTCCCTTCTTCATAGTTGGTTCTAGTGTTGCTGGAAATGATCAGGACAGATCATTTCTAGTGGCATCATTCTACCATGTGTTCATAAACTTGTCTAGTTTTTACTCTGCACCTTCAAAGTTCTGTAGGACATAAGGAGATAAACTTCTAATAGTCAAGCAAGCAAATGAGGAAGGCTCCGAGTAATGAATGAACTGACAGTAAGAACATAATGTTTTTTTTTTTTCTTTCACTTGAACACTTAAAAACAGGATAGGGCCTAACTATGCAATGCAAAAACTGAAGTATAACTACATGGGCAATAAGGAGTTGGTAGACTGGTTTGTACTGTATATATTACCAGACTGTAACTCTGTTTTAATAAAACACAAACAATACAAATTCACAAAAATAGTGTTCTTTTGGTTGTGACTGTCCAACAACAGACAGGAATCCATATATGTCCCCAAGACAAAATGAAGAATACAATAATGTAAGTACAGGTTGGACCATGGATTACTGTTGATAAATGTTTGGGACAGTGTAAAAGATGTATACTTTCCTAGATTACAGGGAAACAAAAGGTTTCTCAGAAGTAACGTGTACTGTGACAGCAAAGTTTTCCAGTAGTTAAGAACAGGATATTTTTCAGGATGTGACTTAAACAGAGCAGAGAAAAAAAGTTCAGGTCTATACGCATCAAACTCACTCACACATAAATAGGTGTAAACCGATGTGCTTCAACATGGCCATTGAAAAGTTCCCAGTGGTATAGGGTATGCTAGATCTGAGGTTTATATTTTGATAGCCGGAAGATGCACATTGCTGCTAGCTTTCTTTAACAGATATTATCTGGGTCAACTTACATTAGTATTTTAATCCTTAAACTAGCATTACATACCAACAAGAGGAAATTAAAATAAGTATCCCACCAAAAAACCAGCAGCACCAAATACATGCACACAATTTGGCTGTACTACCTGTAGGTCCGTTTTCAACCATTTTGAATCAAATCTTGATTGTGCGACCAGGGTGAATGTTTCTGAAGACATCTTGCTTGCACTTTCTTTTGCCTATAAATAAGTAAACAAATGCATAAGACTTTAGACCAATAAAACAAAAGATATTATCTAGCCTATATATATTACACGTAAAAAATGTGCAAAGATTATAAGCATACGTAGAATGCTACTATTACTTATTAACGTAACAGAAAATTGTATTAGAGTTAAAATATACAGTCATGTGAAAAAATGAGTGCATCTTGAAGAATTTGTGAACTTGAAGAGGCAAATATTAGGTAGGTCCCCAAACAAACAGTGCCTTGAGACAGTGGTCCCCAACCCGCGGGCCGCAGACCGGTACCAGTCCATGGCTGGCGAATTGAGGGACGCAAATGACAGGAGGCAGAAGAGCCGGCAGCGGTAGCGGAGCGGCCTGCTAGTCTAAAACTAGTGACAGTAGGAGCACAACCAGCAGGAGTACGGGCGGCTCTCCTCACACTGCTTATACAGGTGCAATGTATGTAAGGCTTATACTTCTCTGCATTCCCTGCAGCTTTGCACAGCAAAGTAGTTGTCAAACACTGTGGTTGGCAGCATAATAGTAGAAGAGGGGTACCTGGGGTGGCTAATAGCATGGAGTTTTCATCTCCAATTCTGGAAAGGGGCCTACTGATAAAAAAGCAATATATTTAACCTTATAACATACAAAATTTACATTGTGTATTTATTTTCCTGACCCAAATGAATAAAAACTACAGATCACCAAGAATCCCAAAAATTACAGTGCGGTTCATACACAGAAATAATTCTGAAATTCTAAATAATGTAAGAAATTAGCAAGGAAGAGTGGTCCAAAATGTAATGCTAGAGAGGGAGCATTCATTGAAAAGGCCTTAAAGCCATTATTTCTGACAAAGGGGTAATACCAGCTTCTGAGGCCAAGGGCGTACCTATGCTTTTTAAATCAGTCTAAAACTAAAATCAGTCTTTAGTCATGCCTTCCTAACATCACAGTATATTAGTGACCCCCGCTGCCCAATAGAAAGGTGATGAAGAAGAGAAGTATCCAACGCCTTGTAGAAAAAATGCTATATTATGTTTAAATATTTGACAAATGAAAGTTAAAAAAAAAAAATGCAGAACATAAAATACACTAATAAATGTACAGCATAGCAGTGTAACAGATATGTCTAAAAATCCAAAATGCGTGAGCAGGAGAACCTTTAAATTATTCAGCATTCTTAAGTGCATTATTAGCCTTTGCAGCACATGACCCCATGCAGACAGCAGTGACTTGGACAGATATAATTGTAGACACATAAGGTCTCACACACCAACTGTGACAGAGCAGGGAGCTCACTAATAGACACCTAGGATGATAAGGGTGATCCTGGGACTGACCTTATTGTTTGGTATTTCTTGTTGTGGTTCACCTTTTATACACATTTTATATTTTATTTTGCATGGTCTAGCTAGAAAGAGAATTGATGTGTATGTTCAGACACCACCCAATCTAACGCCAAACTTCTCTCAATCAGAATAGAGAAAGTCCTAGAATTTGTTTCCCTTGTGATAGCGAAAGCAGAAGCTTTTTTTCCTACATAGGGTAAAAATTAAAAAAAAATACACTATGTATGGGCAGAGGAACACCGGTATGGGGGATAGAATGAAGTGAATCTAATGAATGAAAAAGATGGACTGAGCTGCAAAGGAAATAGGTAACGTTGACTGCCCTCCAGCCAAGAAAGAAAGGCTCAGCCCAACTTGCTGCTGCTTCTATTGCACACTGTGATATGCTTACAGTGTGCAAATAAATCAAAGCAAGCTATTTCAACACAGAAAGGAGCTTGCACAATTGTAAAAGATGAGAGGCAAAACTAGAGTTTAACTTTACAATTCCTGAATAAAACCACTATTGTAACCCTACCCTAAGTGTCTTCATCAAATGCTTATTTTAAATAAGGGCTTTAATGTGGTCCTGTCGCTATGATATTATTTGAAAAATTAACCTCTGGAGAAATCCCCTGGGAAAGATACTTCCGGGAGAATCCATATATGTTTGGTCACCCACACCTCTCACCATATCCTCCTGCTGACCTCCCCGTCTAGTGTCAGAAAGAATTTGTTATGTAAAAGAACGGTATCCAATATGCAGGAACCATCCTGTAAGATCATGCCTGATCCAAAAACCTAAATACTGCATGATGCCAATGATTTTTTTGTTGTTTCCCTTGATCTAGTTTTCATGTTGTGCGCATGGCTATTATGAGACATGCACAGTACTGTACAGCCATACAGAACACACACAAATATGAAAGATCAAACTATTTCTGCAGATGAAAAAAAAAAAAGCTTTGACATTTACAGTGCCTCATGGAAACTGTTAATTTTCCTTTAGCATATATGAACAAGCAAACACCAGATCCTCATAGAACAGAACAGAACCTATAGATAAAGGGCTATACTTCAACAAATTACATATATACCCAACATAGTGTATACATTCTAGTAATGTAGAAAAAAAATACACCTCTACATTTACCACTTCTGATCCAAGACAATAAATCAAATATTAAGATCAAATTTTCCACCTTGAGTCTGGTACTTTCCTATCAATGTGTGTGGTGTCATGATGCAAAGATCAACAGAGCTCGCTAAGGTCTTCAGAATGAAAATTGTGAATTCAGGCAAACAATTTAATTTCAACCTAACCTAACCTTCTATATAATTCAAATGACTGCTAATTTGTCCATATCAATGTTGAAGTATCAAATGATGGAAATGTTATGGTTTGAGGTTGCCTTGCTGCTATAGGGTCTGAGCAGCTTGCAGTTATCAAGTCAATTTATGTACCTACAAAAAGTAATTTCTGCTAAAGTGAACAATACTAGCTTATGCATCCAAGGGTGCACTTACTTTTTACACAATACACCATTCTATCGTTTGACATTTTGCTGAATAAATTATTAAAAATGCCAATTCCTTTTATTTTCTCATTTAAATATATCGCACTCAGTGTTCTCCCCAGCCCCTCGGGTGCACCACCCAGCACTTTTCAGTAACCACCTGGCTGTTTTATGGTGGTTACTGATGAGTTGGGTCATAATACAGGGTCTGCCACCCACCTACAATTTTATCCCACCCGATTTAAAATAAAATTCTGGGTTTAGTACTGACTCTTATTTTTAGCATAGTCTGAATAAAGATCTTGTCTGGTTTTTTATGTTGAAAAAGTCAATTTTGATGGGGTGTATATATGTTTTCATATGACTATGCAGAGGCTGATGTTGCAGCTGGAATACTACTTAGTATGAAACAATCTGCCAAAAGCTAGTGTGCAATTGAAGATGAACAGATTGGATTTCTAAGCTGTGATGTACCTATAATAAGTTTAAAGGTCCAGCTCTGCTATTGGGATAGGGGATGTGTAGGAGGAGACCTTGTGTCATATTTTTTTTATATCTGTAGAAAAAAAGGGCAATTATTTTTTATAGTTTCAACTGGGTTTCAACTTACAAAATAAAGATATAACAATTAAAAAGTAAACAGACATTGCTACAATCAGGTATATACACACTCCAAACACCATATATCAACAAAACCAGATGGCTTAGGACAACAATAGCATTTCTGCTACCAGAGTCTTCAGACTCTATATTTATTCTGGGTTCATGTAAAGAACCCTGGGACCTCTCAGGGCACGAGAAACTGCATAATATTGTAAACCAATTTGTTATTCCATATTTACTAAACATCAGACTTTGATTTAGAGTTTTACAATTTAAAAAGAGTATTTAAAATAATGACACAAATAAAAATGACATAAACAAAAGGAAGGAACTTTTACTTATTCTGTTGCACAACTTTTACAAGTAATTAGGCAAACAAGCAATTCCTGTAGCTCTCAATGAAACTTCTATATTTGGCAAGTTGTGTGCTTCACTTTCAGCTGTGCTAACTTTCAAGAATACCTTGGAATTCTAATGAAGACCTATGAAAAATATTTTTTTTTTTTTTTTTTTGTTCAGAATGTCCCGATAGTCTTAAGATTGTATTGTTCCCTGCACAGACCCACCATGTTTCACAGTGGGTATGTTCTTATATTTAAAAACTTTTTTTACATCCTGTGGACATGCAACTTGTCAAGAAGCCCAAGTTTTGTCTCACCTGTTCAAAGCTGCGTACACACGTCAGATTTTTCTCGCCTGATAATCGGCATCGGCCAGATATCGGGCGAGAATCTGGGGCGTGTACAGTCGGCGTCGTCCATCGTCCGTGGATCCGTCCTGGCGGATCCACGAACGATGAGCGATCCTAATGCAAGGGAAGGGGGAGAGCGCGCAGCAGAAGGTTCACGCTCTGTCGCTTTCCCCCTCCCCTCTCCATAGAGCAGAACGGTGCTGTATGTACAGCACCGTTCATGCATCGTGTAGTCCTTTGTCGTTGGAAAGGATCGTGAAAGATCCTTTCCAACGACAAAATTTGCACGTGTGTACGCAGCTTAAGAAACATTATCCCAGAAACTCCTATTTAATATACCAACAAATGTGTTATATGTGATATCTTGATATTCTTTGCAAAGACTCAAGGCATTTTTTTTGAGAAGGTAGAAAGAACAATGTGTTCATTTAGACTGAAGGGGGACACAACCCCAGGCTGTCTATTTCCTACTAAAACAAAATTTCAAGACAACCATATCCTTATAATAAGCAAGAAGGAAACAAGCTTCACAAGACAAGGATGATGGCTCAGAAATCCTCTAAAGTGATAGAGAAAAGAATATAACATTCCAATGACTTGATGATGTGATGTGAGTGACCCACAGAGACTATGGGGGAACAGAAGTGTTACGAATTATCTACAAGCTGATTCGTAGTTCTCATGTCATGGCAACATCAATGACCAGAAGTCTAGTGCATCACTAAAATGAACAAAGATTGGGGTATTTTTGGGGTGAGTTTATTTTCCATCAAACAAACTCATGTACTACTATATAGTTGTTAATAGCACAATCAATTGTACAATCAATTTAAAACATAAAGAAAACAAATTTTAAAAAAATGTGAAATAACATCTAGATTTCCTTAAACCTTGTATTCTCGAATTGTGATGTACATGATGCATGGTCTTCCAGGGTTCTGGGCACTACAGGTAGACATGGCCACACAATGACAAGATGTCAGTTAAGCTGGTAGGTCCTAGCACCAATGTATGTCAGAATGTATACTACAATGGAAGTGCGTGCGCAGTAATGACAACAATCACTAGAAGTACCAGGCGAGGCATATACTGGCAGAGTTACTAGAACCAAATTGAATCTAAAAAAAAGCGTATATCAATAAAAGATGTACTGACCACAGATAAGGAGAACACTACCATAGACCTACATTCACTTTTAGAGTCAGGAGGTGAGAGGCCTTTTGAGGGCATGCATTGGCTGCCCTGTCACCTTCTGTAACTTATAAAAATCACATAACTTCCCAGCTTTTAAATAACAAAATTACTGTGCCCTGTAGCCTATTACATTCTTTTACATACACAATAAGAAGACCGGGTGGGTATCAGCTTGAGGACAGGGTGGTTATCAGGATGAGATCAAATAGTTACTAAAGTAACAAATGGAAGACTTCTGGTTACCACTAAGGCTGCATACATGTTAGAACTTTGTTGTTGAAAAGGATCTTTCATGATCCTTTTGAATGACAAAATACTGAAGGATGAATGAACGAGCGCTGCTGTATGAAGAGGGGGGGGTGCAGAATGAGTAAGCGCTCTCTCCCCTTTATTTGCATTACAGTCATTTGTCGATTCACCAGAACGGATCCATGAATGGCGTCAGACGGCCGCTGTACACGTCAGATTCTCGTCCAATACCAGCCCTGAAGCGATAATCGGAAAAAAATCATCTGATGTGTGTACGAGGCCTTACTCATAAATCCCACGTCCTGCAGGTAGCCTCACACAATATAGGTTAGGCTAAATAAGGTAGCAAAACATTCATCTGTAACCGGTAATACTGCAAAGCTAAAATAGTTTAAAACTGAATGTCCAGATTTTTGTATAAGCCCCAATTGTTGCTGCTTCTCTTTAAAGATATGCTGTCACCTTGCTGATGCATGGCAAAAAAGACACACCACTCAAAGGGCAAAGTGCTAATGTCTCTATGAAAAACCCCCCAGCCCACCATATATACCTTTCCAGCCCAAAGTTCAAGAAACCAAATCTCACAAAGACACTCCGGCACTTGTACCATCTCAAGAGATCCCAGGATTCTGCTAGAAACACCAGTGATGTAACAACTATCTGGACTAGAGTGAAATCCACATGAAATGTTTTCCTACATTGTTCCTCAGTTTCTCAACCAGGGTTCCCTGGTGTCCTAAGGTTCCCCCAAAGAGTGCTAGGTGTTGCTTGAGCAATGAGCAATTTGTGCCTCACAGGTCAGTTTAGGTAACCCCATTCTTCCTACTGTCCACCTAACGTACTGTGAGCTGTGCATATAATAAATATATATATATTTATAAATATAAAAAATATATTTATAAATATAATAGTTGCACTGCCATAAAAGAATATTCATGCACCTTTTTTGATGTATTCTGATGGGTTAGGCAACCCATGTTAGAATGCTTTAACCCCCTGATCGGTAATCCTGAGTGTGGCTCAGAGTAAAAAAATCATGCTGAAAGTGGTAAACCCAAGCCACATTCGAGGTAGCTTAAAATATTTTTAAAAAAAAACACTTACCTGGTCCTATCGGCGTTGTCCAGTGTCCTGCCTGTCGGATTCCATCCTCTTGCTCTGATCTTCCGCTGGCAAATGCACTGACGTTCCCCGGGAGTTCCCGATGACGTTGGTGCGTGCAGGAGGTGCGGTGGGAAATATATATTATTTTGTATTGGATTCAATCCAAATTACTGTATTTAATTCCAATACAAAGTAATTATTATAATATATTATATATATATATATATATATATATATATGCTACTGTACAGTTATATTACAGGTTTCAGTATTTTTATGCACCCTTGTTTCAACAGATTTGTGTTTTTTGATTTAAAGTTTATTAATAAATTTGTTAAATATTGGACATATTTAGCCGAGTTATGCCTAAGAATTATAGGCCTACAGTGTAAAATAAATTTTCCTATAGTTTTTGGCATAAAAATACTGACATAATTGGACCGCCAAGGAGGTAATACACCCCAACATTGTGAATGGGCCCATATTATTGGCATTCACCAGGTTTTTAGTGGTTGGGGAGGTCTCGGGCATAAAAGCCCCTGCATAGGCTTTTTTAGACAATTGATGAATTATTTACAAGACGATATATATTCCTTCCTAATGGACAAGCAGTGATATTGGAATGATGCCAGACATGGTATATTACAAGGAGACTATTACAATCCTGCACAGCCCAATAAATGGGAATGATAGGTGTCTCTATGAGTCTAGCAAAGAAAGTGAATCCTATAAAAGCTTTTTCTTGTACCATGAAATGAATGATGGCCCCTATTTCCCGGTGTAAACATGGATCCCCCCTATGGTCTGTGCAGAGATATTGGCAGATCAGGCCTAATCCTCTGTGCCCACCTATGATCACCAGGTAAAGGGCCAGTATTACCATAGGGGACCCCATTATATCACATTGTGCCCCCTGCTGGCAGGTGAGCAGGGAAGCAATGTTAGCCCTTTCACACAGGTATGTATAGATGAGGCAGGAAACCCTACAAGCACTGGGAGGATGGTGGGATCATCTCTATAATACAGATCAGGCTCCCTGCACTCCTATATAGATTCTTGTAAACCAGCACCACTCACCTGCTAGGACTGTCCAGGTGCCCTGTACAGGGGGGAAATCACCCCCAAAGGGTCAACATTCACAGTCTGCGAACGCAGGCACCCAGCTCACCCGAAAGGATCAAGCGAATGCTTTGGGTAACACAGGAAGAACAAGATACAGCCTGCAGCAGCCCAACCAATCGTAAAGCAGAGTTAAAGCGACATAGCCAATCCGAGACAGGGAGGGGAGGGACATCCTTCTAAAGCTGCAAAGGGGACGGGAGAAGAAGGGGGTTTGTGACGTCTGAGGCAGGCAGCTGTCACGTGACGTGTTGCCAAGTGTTGGGCATCATATGGTGTAATGTGTACAGAAGCTGTGTAGTTGCTGGGGTGAATGGTGATGGAGGGTCATGTGTGATAGAGCTGCTCATGAGGAGCCATAACACACGGTGTATATAGAATGGGGATTGGTGGAGCTGCAATCTGCTGGCTGCAGACACACACGTGAAAATGAGAGATAAGCAGCAGAGCTGTCCATGACAATATGTCAGCTTCCCAGTGCTGGGCTCTGCTGCTGTGTAGCCCCACCTCATACATTTGTATATTATATAGTAGCTGACATGTAAAACACTTCTCATTACTATTCTGTTACTGAGCTACAAACACACCAGTATAATATTATTACACAGTATAAAGCGCCAACATATTATGCAGCGCTGTACAAAGTCCGTAGTCAGGTCACTAGCTGTCCCTCAAAGGAGCTCACAATCTAATGTCCCTACCTCTGTCGTTATTACAGTCTAAGGTCAATTGAGAGGGAAGCCAATTCACCTAACTGCATGTTTTTGGAATGTGGGAGGAACCAGAGTACCTGGAGGAAACCCACACAGACATGGGGAGAACCTGCAAACTCATAATATTGATAGCCTGGAGTGTATGTAGGGGAGATGGCAATGGTCAGACATGGGGAGAACCTGCAAACTCATAATATTGATAGCCTGGAGTGTATGTAGGGGAGATGGCAATGGTCAGACATGGGGAGAACCTGCAAACTCATAATATTGATAGCCTGGAGTGTATGTAGGGGAGATGGCAATGGTATTGTGGGCACTGAACATACACATCACCTACTGCATATGGCCCACAGGGTATATGAGGCCTGACATCATTTTATTTATGGAAAGCCAAAGGGGGAGTAAGGGTGTAACAGCTTTCCTTTAGTATTTTTACCTATTTTTTTTAAATCAGCAATGCTCAATTTATATCTTAGATTGTAAGCTCTTCAGGCCAGAGTCCTCTCCTCCTCCTGTGTCACTGTCTGTATCTGTCATTGCAACCCCTATTTAATGTACACCAGGACATACATTAAAATGGTGAATATTAGATTACCATGGACTCCCCCAATCATGAACCAGTTCATATTTATTACCGAATGACTCCCAGAGGTGTGCTGGTGGGAGCCTCTCTCCAGACAAGTCTTTAGGATATGGGCAAGACTAGGGGGTCTCTTTATAAAGAGTCTGACATTCCCTGGTGGAGAATCTTCCAAGTCCATGTGTCTCAATATCAGGCATTGATTCTCCACCTGAGAGTGTTCCAATGAATGTCAGATTCACTGTTTTAGAAATACAGGTGGTCCCCGGGTTAAGGACATCCAACATACAGACGACTCCTAGATACGAACGTGGCTTCCCTGCTGGCTCCTGTGCAGGATAGAGGCTTGAAGGGGGGCGGTTTGCATGACTTGCAGAAGAAATCTTTTGCTAAACACAGCTGAGGTTAGGGGTGATCTTTAATGACCAAGACAAACTCTGCAGTTTTTGTATATTAAAGCAAAGCTTGCTCCAGAATTTAATGAACGTTTAGGCTTCATAAAGTTTTTTTTTTTTGCTTTGTTTGTGATTAGCTCACAGTGAGGATTTTATACAGTTACTGGGACCACACTGCCTAATATTATGTTGAGACAACCATCTGTCCTAATCGCATTTATTAAAATAATGTACGTGTTCCAAATTACATACAAATCCAATTTATGAACAAACCTACAGTTCCTATCTCGTATGTAACCCGGAGACTACCTGTAGATCTCTAAAAATGATACCCTCGTTCTCTCCTCTTCCTTTGCTAGGCTACTTAATAAACATTAGGGATGAAATATAGTAAATTGTGTTTTTTCATTTAAAACAAATGATACTTGTATGTCGTGGTGTTTTATTTACTTATTTTGTTGCATTTTAAATGTTTTCCCTGTACAGAGTATATGTAGCAAGATGTTTTTCTATTTACAAAGCTTATATACAAATATAAAGATTTCTTTTTAGCCATGTCATGTGATAATCATTGAAAATTTTCATTGGCCATAACTAAAAATGAATATCACTTTTTAAAAACAATCATTTTAAACTTCCAAGTAGTAAACATTAGAATCATTAACCTGCTGTGTTATCTATGCACTGAGTGTAATAACTGCCTGGCAAGGCTCAGCCTCTTCATGAAGATCCTGTCATCTCCTGATCTACCTGATCACTGTTCAATACAAAAAACATCCAGGTGGAAGGAGTAACTGTGCCTCATGCCTGACCTGCGAGGGGGTTACTGTAATATATGACAACTAGTAGTAGGTGCCTCGTACTTCACTTTTCCTTGGATTTTTACATTTTAAACAAGAAAATTGTTAACAATCCTTGGGAAATATAGACTCAATCCACACCAGATAAAATCACACAGAGCACACCTTCGATCAGATGTGAGGACATTCTTAGGAAAAGATACCAAGAAGAGATTCTTTGGTCCTGTTGTCCAAACTACAACTGATTGGTATGGCCAGACTTAAGCAGGACAATACAGAGATTGACAGTAGTACAGCAGCACAGCATAGTGAGAACATCAGGAGACATTAAAATGTCTAATAATGAACCTTCCATAACTCTGGCTTTTGGCTGGAAAAATACATGACAGTCTAAAGCTGCGTACACACTTGCAATTTTTGTCGTTGGAAAGGATCTTTCACGATCCTTTCCAACGACAAGGGAGTGCACGATGCATGAACGGTGCTGTACATACAGCACCGTTCATGCTCTATGGAGAGGAGAGGGGGAGAGCGACGGAGCGGCACCGTGCTGCGCGCTCTCCCCTTCCCTTTCATTAGGATCGGCTGTCGTCCATCGTCCGTGGATCCGGCAGGTGGATGGACGACACCGACTGTACACACGGCAGATTTTTGCCCGATAATTGGCCGATGCCGATTATCGGGCGATAAAAATCTGACATGTGTATGTAGCTTAACTCAGGGGTAACAAACTCTGGCCCGGGGGCCAAATCTGGCCTGGAAGGTCCATTTTTTTGGCCCCCAAAGGAATCCTAAATATGAACTGCAGCTGGCCCACCGCTGCATTGAAATAGCGCCACTACTACAATTCCTGGCATCACTTGCATCTATAGACCAGCAGGCTCTTTGCCTATGTGTGGCCCCGCATTGACTGTTTTATAGACGCAAGTAATGCAGGGAATTGTAGTAGCGTTGCTATTTTAATGAAGAGGGACTTCCAGCAGTGGGACACTCATTTAGCCCGCCTCAATTTTTTCAATTTGAAAAATTTTAGGTTTGGCCCGCGACATTGTCTAAGTTTTTAATTTTAGCCCACTGTGTATTTGAGTTTGACACCCCTGCTCTAACTAAACAATTGCTGGGGAAACTTTTGCTACCACTGAACATCAATGATGGAGCACCATTGTTATCATTGAGGCATAGTCATTTTTATTCACACTGACTACTGATGCAGGAACATTTCTTACACCCACAGACAGTTACAGGGTTGTGTTTAAATCCCATCGAAGCAGGGAAACTTTTTACTGCCACTAGCTGCTGGTGCTGGAGCACTTTTTTTCCATTTCTGCAAGGAAATGTGTTTAGCCAATTGACACAAAACCATTTATTACTCTTATTGGCCACTGATGCTGGTGATTTTATTTTCTCCTACTGACCTATGGCACAGGGAAATGTATAACTCCCAATGACTTCCAGTGAAGGGGAATTCATGTACTCCTACTGCCTACAGTCCAGCCCCCAAACAATCTGAAGTCTCAGTCAGTGTACTTGCCCTATGCTAAAGGTTGTAGACCATCTATCATTTAGCATTGAGTTTAAATATATTTTGGTAATTGCAAGAAAAAAAAAAATCCACAGAACCAGACTAAACAGAAATTGCCCCGCATAGGAATAAATTATTCTGGGAATTCCTCTTTTGCAACCCTTAATTTATACTATGCAAGCGCCTTCTACTGACAGGTTCAGAAAATTTGAAAAAAGTATTGATTTGGGTGTAACAAAGAATATACGTGAATTTGGCATTGAATGTAAGATCTGTGGGAATACCCTATCAAGTATTAGAATAATAAACTTGAATTGCTAGCTTTATTCATGTATTTATTTTTTTGTGTTATGGAACAACAAAAGCACAGTGTACAAATTGTGCAAATCTAGGGACAGGCATGCCTAGGTAGCCCTATCCTTTACACCAGAGCACCAGACTTGCTCAAGGCAGCTGATAACACAGGTTGGATGCTCATGATCTTCCAGGCTTGTCATACAGACATAAAGCCCAGTTCCAGGCATGTGTTTTAATGAAATGGCCCCCAAACAGCATTGAACTTTAACTTGTTGTATTAGGTATTCCTCTCAAGCACCTTATATGCTGTTTGTATATATACATAGTTTGTCACTTCTGCTACTAACTGCCAAATCTGGAGTCAGGAAGTTGTTTCCCTCTGGTGAACATTGTTTTCTCTTGATCTAGCTAGCTATGTATGATTTATGTGTCAGATATGATTTATATGTCAGTGTAGCCACAGTTAAGCTGCCTATGACCTGGGAATCACTGAGTTGGGCTTCAATAGTTGTGTATTCTCAATGATACCGTAATAATGAAAATAAAGATATGACCGTCTCTCTTATTTCTGAATTATTGCTTTAAATGTAGAATAGATCCAGTGCTGGACACAGTACCCATGCACTGTCAGACAGTAGCATAACCAGGAAACACAAATGTGACTTTCCACCTGCCAGAGAGGTGAACATTAATGATCTTCTTTTGATTAAGTTTTAGCCTTGAGACCCAAACAGACAAAACTTTTTGTTTCTGGAAAGCCACCTTCACTATCTATTCCTTGTTACATCCATGACCTAGTTCTTTGTGTCCTCTTTGTGAATATGTTGTCAGTTATCTGTTCTTTCACCCTTTAAATTGATAGGAAGTAATGAGAAATCTCTATTATGGCAAGCCTTTTCAGAAGTATTAGTAGGATAGAGGATGCAGATTTTCTCTCTGCCAGCTTGCTTCTGAAGTATTTCTTATCGTCTTACATGGTTTGGTGCAGGAAGCATATTCTGCATCCATAAAAACTAATTTGGTTACAAACAGAACTTAATCTCCCATACACATGCTAGATTTTCATAGTTAGAGATAATTGTTTGTGGTCTTCTCTGGTGACAATCTAGCATCAGTACAAGAGTCCTAGAATGACATTTAGCTATCCACCATATAATTTCTGCTCAGTTTCACCCTCTCCCCTTGGCAGGACAGATTGCTCATCTACTATAGCTCTTGTTTGTTTCTATTGTCAGCCGAAAAGACCTCTAATAAGGAAGCTTCAGAGAAGTTAGGTTGACCTAGTCTTTTGACCCCCAGTCTGTATTAAAACATCAATTCTGGCTATATAAAATTGGGGAACAGATGGAATACCAATTTTTTTTGCAAGTTATCATTGTAATAAAAGATTGTTTGCAGCTTAGGGCCCCCTCAAATATGAATTGTTTTCCCAGATGACCATCATATCTGGTATCCACTGAGTTTCAAACCTTTTCCAAATCTGTTATCATTTCTTCCATCAGCAAGGCTAACTGCCGTTACTTGTATGTTGTCATTATCAGTTTCTGCAGTGCCAACCAGTGCCAACAAACTGTATCTGTAACTGTAATTTTTGTGGTTGCTCATTTGTTGCTTACAGTGGAACACAATATCCTATATGTCATTCACATATCATTACTATTCCCTCTTTGTTGCCTAAGTATTGCCATGATTACCCATCTATTGTCCATGTATTAGCACAATTTTTTTTGTCAAAGTATTGATATGGTTGCCCATTTGTTGCCTGTGTATAGACTGGCTGTATTACCTATATATTGTCATAACTGCTCATTTGTGGCATGTGTACTAACCCCATCACCTATTTATTGGTTACGTGTTAACAAAACTGCCTCATCATTGCCTAAGTTTTGCCATGGTTACCCATTTGCTGTGTATTGCCACTGTTGTCTAAAAATTGCCGGTGTATTTTCAGGACCATCATTTTGCTGCCTAATTACATCAATTTTGTTCTTATAAAGTCACAATTTACAATGTGTTGGCCACATTTGTTGCCTACCTACTATGATGATTATGAATGTGTTGTATAAAAATGTTGCAGTGTTGTAATATTACATTTACATCACTACCTTCTGACATTAGATGATGATAAATCTGACATTAATTTAGATGCAATATCGGAATTATCTTGCAAAATCTTGTTTTCACATGGTAACACTTAGGCTGCTATTAATATAAATGGGAATCAGACATTCCCTCAAACATTTCCTGGTGGGAATTCAGGTCTATATGTTTCAATAGTAGTAAATGAATCAGATTCGCTATTTTATAAACAGAGCCCTAAGTGGTTACTGCTTAAATTGGACCTTTTATTTACCATAAAAGAGTAGACAACTCTTTTATATAAAGTAAAAAAAAAAGTTATTTTTCTAACTGCAACACCCTTTTTTTTAAAAGCGATGAAGCATTGCAGCGATTAAGACAGAATGGGAGCGCAGGGCCTCGTAGGATACCTATGTCACGCATCCCGGAAGGCTGCTTTGATCTCGGGCATGCGCAGAAGGGGCATTTTCCTTCCATGGGAGGAAAGAGATGCCGATCTCACACATACGCAGTCCCTTTTCCCCCCCTCCCCCTTTACATCAGGCTACATCACCCGATCTCATGCCTGCGCAGTGCAAGATAGGGTGATGTACCCAGAAAAAGATTGACGATGGTGGCGCCTGGCACCGGGATGAAGAAGAATTTCAGGACAAGATGATACCTGATCGAGGGACGCTCGAGAGATCTGCGGAATTAAAAGTAAGGTGTGGTTTTTTTTATTTTTGAGTTTAGTACTGCTTTAATAATAATAATAATAAAAAAAAGTTTTGATGGTTATAATACCAAACTGATGGCATTTTTTACCCAAAATGTTTAGGAACACTAGGGTTCTATTTATGTTTTAACACAAGATTCACCCAGCTTTTTCTCACACATTTTCAGTTGAATCCAATTAGAAAAGCATATAAAAGTTGTGTGTAAATAAGTAATATTTTGCCTTGTACACATCAAACTCCCAGAGAATATTGTTTTTATTGTTTATTTTAATAAATGCTTTTACATGTTTGAAGGTTAAAATGTATTTCATAATAGGGCAGAGTAAACAAACAGAAATCCATTGTACCGCTTTGTTTTTTAACAATAAAGTTTGTACAAAGAAAAAATAGAGCCGTTCACCTCCACAGTTGTGCAATGTGCTGCTGGAGTTTGTGGAGCTCAGAGGCAGCTCAGCCGGAAGAAGACTGACAGGCGGGAGGAGAGCATGACAGGGCTGCCGGCCGGTCACTGACACAACACACAATATGGACATGCAGACAGAGCTGCCAGTCCTGGGGCTGAGTGTAGCCGTCTTCTCCAGTCTGCTCAATGGCTCCACGTTTGTACTGCAGAAGAAAGGCATCCTGAGAGCCCGCACAAGAGGTAAACGAGGGCAGGGTGCCAGCTACTGGGCAGAGGCAGTGCTATTGGCAACCAGAGCCTGGTGCAGTGCTATGCTTGTCCCCTGCATACCATCCCTGAGGTCATGGCCAGGACAAGGGGACTGTTGTGTCTTCCCAGAATAACAATGTCATTCGTATTTCATGTGGAGAGGAGCCAGGCACCTCAATTATTATTATTATTATTATTAATATTAAACTTTATGTATAAAGCACCAACATATTCTGCAGCGCTGTACATTCAATAGGGATTGCAAAGAAAACCTGCATAATGGACAAACAATGACACGGGGAACAACAGAGTTTACAATCCAAGAGATTCACATGGGAATAAATATTTATTATTAAAACAGAAATTAACTTAATTATTAAAAGAAAATTACCAATAGTCTGATTAGTTTTATAGCATTGTAAATTAGCATTTTTTTGGGGATTTTGGGTATGGTTACTCTTCTTTGCCAAGCGATTCACAATATCACCCCATTGATATCTATTGACAGATCAAACTCTTCTTTATTTTTCTTCCCTTTTCTGATCTTAAATAGACTTAGTGACCTTTTTATCTGTCTAAAAACAATACTAGGAAGCTTGAAGCTGTATGTTAAATAGAAAAGACTTCACATATAGGGCTCTGACTTTTTATACATTGTCTCTGGTATGGTCTTCCTCATCCCATTCGGCTTGCTCCTTTCTGCTCATTTAAAAAAGCACTAAAAACCCATTTTTTTCAAACTTGCCTCCCCATCTTCTGTCTTTTGAAACCGTCACTACTTCCCACCACTACATATCCCCCTCCTATTGTGTGTTACTTCCACCACCTACTAGATTGTAAGCTCTTTGGGGCAGGGTCCTCTTCTCCTTCTGTCACTGTCTGTATCTGTCTGTCATCTGCAACCCCTATTAATTGTACAGCGCTTCGTAATATGTTGGCGCTATATAAATCCTGTTAAATACTAACAATGTTTTTACTACCAAGATTTACCCAACTTTTACCCATAATGAACACATGGGATTCCATAGGAAAAATGTATCTAGTAAAAGTTTATTTATACATTTTTCAATTTAATATATTTAAAGCGGACCAAAACTTGTTTGTGGGTGGTTAGCACCTGCCATAATTAGGGAGTATGCACCGCACGCTTACAGATTATGGTACATACTTATTTGTGTGCATCTGCTTGGCACGGATGACAGGACCAGGATCCATAGAGCTTTAACAAAAGGCCACCAGGATCCAGGGCTTTATTTTTTGTTAGTTAGTACTACCTCCTAATGAATTTGACTCTGTTTTTTGAGTTTAGCTACACGTTAATGAATTTTATTATTATTAAACAGGATTTATATAGCGCCAAGGTAATTGGAGGAGTGAAGAGAGCGGCTAGGGGAGTATTATTTTTACCAGGTCAGAAAGGTAAGTGGATATAAGGGATTTGAAGGCAAAGCACAGCAGCTTGAATTTTAGGCAAAAGGTAAAAAAAAAAAATAATGACCATAATCGTAAATTAACATTGCTTGATTTAGCACAATAATTCATATGATTTTATTGTGTTAAAAGTCTAAAATAATTTATGGTAAATAAATATTTGTACTCAACACTGCCATAAAATTGTTAACTTTTTTTGTCTTTTGCAACAAGCCAACAATTTTCAGAGCACTGTGTGATTATTTTAGAGTACTGGTGGTCAACTTATAAAGGTATAAATTGGGCTCCTGATAAAACCAAAGGGCAACATATACAATTCATGAAAGTAGTGCTTCAGAAAGTTGTATAAGACTGCAAAGAGATCACAGGCGATGGTCAGAGACCGCAGACGTTCTACAAGAAACTGCTGGAGATCACTGCTATTCCAACTCCTTTATAAACCAATTATTTAATTGTCTTCCTTGTTGCCCCTTTAAACAATACTTGTGCCACATTTATTATTTCTTGCAATAAGGTTCCATGATAAAAAAAAAAAGGTAAGAAAAAAACATAAAAGCAGCAAAAGCACAGACTGTAAAAGAGGCACCGCAGAATATTTTTCACTTCACACAGCACAGACATTAGTCTTCTGCAGGGTCCCTGGGAGCCACAGGTTGAGCTCCAACTAACTGCTGTACACTTAAGATTTTAATGGTTCTTAAAAGGAACTTTGCCAGAAATTACAAGGTCTAATTATCAGCTAGCCCCACACCTTCTCTAAAAAGTAAAACTAGTTTGAGGAAGAATGAAAATAAAAAAAAATAAATTGCCTTACTTCCTTGCCATAGACAGGCTTGTCTAGGTGAGGGTGCCATTAGTCAGCCTTATAGGGTTCTGTGAATGCCCGAGAATCCGAAGGAAGGCTGGAAAACATTACAATCTCCTGTTGCCTTTTATCAATGTTCCCACGTTGAAGATATTTCACCTCATTTTGTTCTTAGCCTCAACATACAACTGTTATTTCTTTACCAAAAATTAAAAAAAAAAATATTAGTTTATTACCTAAATTTTTTATTAGTTTATTACCTAAATAATGGAAAACTTCTCAGCTTGTTTGTCAGGGTTGTGTCCTCCTGTTGTGTCATCCTTATGCAGGTTCCTTTCATTGTACAGCGCTGTGTCTTTTTTACCTCCTTTAAAGGTTAATAATATTTTGGATTAGACCTGTGCATGTGTACATTTTAAAGTTGATATATATCCTAAGGAAATAACATTTTGATTACTATCATACTGTGGATATTATACACAAATGGTTTTTGAACTTGTGCCAATTTTACATGTCTACAATATTATTATTATTACCCAGTATTTATATAGTGCCAACATAATATGCAGCGCTGTACAAAGTCCACAGTCATGTTACTTACTGACAGTGACTCGCAATCTAATGTGTCATTGGTCTTTAGTACAATCTAAGGCCAATTAATCTAACTGTGTGGTTTTGTATTGTGGGTGGAAACCAGAGTACCCAGAAGAAACCCACACAAACATGGGGAGAACCTGCAAACTCCATGCAGATAGATCCCTGGCCAGGATTTGAACCTGGGAACCAGTGCTGCAGAGCCCAAAGTGCTAACATCTGAACCGTTGTGCTGCCCTTTACAATAGTACAATAACTGCAAGGATTTTTTCAGAATAGATTTCATCATTGTGACAACAGTGGACCATTGTCACTTCATGTATGTTAATTTGAAACTTGTAAGTTCATTCTAAAGTCTATATGACAGGGTGACAAAGAGTTGTCATACAATAACAGAAAGTACCTGAACATTGACATGTTGGGTGTTTATATAAGATTTTAGTTCTTGGATTTACATATATATTAAAGTTAAACCAGCCTGGCATACATAAAACTGAACTAAACTCACGTTATTTACCTGTCCCTGTTCCCTCGCAAAGAGCTGCCATCTTTTTCTTCTCTTCCGTTAGATGATCTTTGACCTTGATTGGCTGGCATGATGCTATTCCCACACAGGCATGCAAGAGTTCATTCATTCCCAGCATGGTCAGAGGAAGGCAGGATTGCTTGGTATCCTGCCAACCAACCTTTATGCCAGTACCTGTAGCGATCAGGCAGGTAGAAGAGATTATTGCAGAATGGACATCAGATCTTATGACCTACTTAAAAGTGGATTGTTAGTTCCGCTTTGAAACCTAAGGAGTCTCAAAACGTCTCATTGCCCATATAGTTATCCTACATGCATCCTTTTTCCCACCTTTGTCCTAAGTAATGTTATCTGTAAAAAAACACAATTCTCCTTCTTTCACAGTGTGTAGATTTAGGCCGAGGAAGAGCTGTACAAGAGAGAAATAACGGACATTATTTTTAGTTAATCTGTTAGTAGAGTCTTCTTGGTTTGTTTACTAATCAAATAAAACTTATTTTGGGGCACTTCCAGCATGACAGGCTTTAAAGGGAAAGTAAAGCAGGGTTAATAAATCATTTTGGGTACTTCTTTGTCAAATAAATGTTTTTATACATAATGATTGTGTGACTTATCTGTTGGAGCAGAAGAAAAGTTTTGACTTTGATTCTGCTTTAAAATCCTGTGTATCATATATAATTGTTGTATGTTTCATGTTTATTGTAGGTGTATCTTACCTTACAGACTTTATTTGGTGGGTTGGCACTCTTACATGTAAGTGACAATTATGGTTTTATTTTTTAATGCATACTTGTAGAATAATACAGAATCCTTTTCAGGTAAACACATTCATCTGGTCTGTTGTTCATAACAGTGTTATGAACGTTCATAAAAAATGAAATATTCTGTTCCATAAGAATGATGAAAAATAGTCATGAGTATGATTGGCACAATTTGTACAAATACATAAAGTTGTATATATCGGGTATTAAATCTAGAATAATTCAAAAGGTTATAAAAATAAAATTTGTGTATAAAAGATCATTCTATATGTTAACGAGGATAATATTTTCAATATAACTGTAGGATAGATAAAACATAATGTATAAAAGGTAACATAGGAGCGTTTTTAGCATATCAATTACAATTTATCTAAAGGTTAGTGTAAGAAGTGGACACCTATGAAGCAAAATAAAAAAGATACATATTGATGCATGCAATGCAAAATAGTAAATAGAATGTTACCAATAATGCAGTGGTCAATAGATGTAGAAATTATATTTATAAAAAAAAAAAAAAATAGACATCAATGCATACGGTAGGTTAAGAAATATAGTAATACCACACGCAACTATGAATTTAGGTGTATTAATTAAACCATTATATACCTGGTGTATTACAATAAATTATGCCTCAAGGGAATGTAGTAATCCTGAGGAAGGAATAAAGGATATGGAAGTATATATTATAACCAAGGGGGTAAAGTTTCATAGAGTTGCCAAGCCTAGAATTTAAAATCTATGTATATGGAAGGAAGAAACACAAGGCATTTTGCTTAGTGGCTAAGGAAGCTGACCCGATGTGATATTGTGCATCGTTTTTATTTTTTATTGTACTGTCAATTCAATGAAAGATTTGCTTGGAGCACAGGTGGACTTTGGTCTAGTTAGGAGTCCAGTTTCACTAATTAAATACACTTTGTTTTGAATGTTGCCACTAAAAAAGCCGCCTTTTGTTTCTTCATTTCATATACATGGAAGGAATAAAGAAATGTTATATATATAAATAAAACTTAAGATTCCTGGACTATACATTAGCAAGTAAAATACGGATGAGAAGTTAAAGAGAAACTTTAGTGCATGTGTAAAACTGTTGTCACCCTGTGTTTTAAGAAAAAAGAGAAGTTCCTCTTCTCTTCTACTAAATGTACACTGAGCCACTTCTGCGTGCATTCTCAGTATGCCTTGGTGCTGGGATGAATTGTCTCTTGCATGGGAGTTACATTATCTCAGGGCAGTCAATATGGCCAAATCCGGAAGCAGACCAAAATAAGATGAAAGCACTTGCAAGGACAATTTCAGCACTGTAGAGGAGGTGAACAAATAGAGTTTAGTCATTTTTTTTAATCCTGAGGTTTTTTTTTGTTTAGTAAGAAAAGTTTATGATTAGCTGATAGAAAGTTGTCAGGAAATAGATATATATATTGATCTGTTAACTTCAGAATAATGTCATCCGTGTCTATAAATGTGTGGCATTCCTATTTTTGGCAGTGGCTTTGGGGCAGATTGGAAATTTCTTAGCTTATACTGCTGCTCCAGCTGTGCTTGTGACCCCCCTGGGTGCCCTAGGCATTCCATTTGGGTAAGTAAAACACTGATCATTGCTATCAATGTATAAATGTATTATATATATTTGTTGCAGTTATTGTAAATTTATTTGAAGCGGATATACCTACAATATTAGTTCTGCTTCTGCAAAAACATTATAGTGTTACCCCTACAATGCACATAATTTATCCTGTTTTTTTGGTTTGCTTATTACTCTACGACAGCCTAACCTAACCAGGGTTCCATGGTACCCAGAGTATTCGGGGTTTCTTGAGCAGTAATAATTAATTTACTATATGCTGTCTGCAGGGTTCAGGTTCTAATACTTGCAGAAGGCATCAAACTGTCCACCTGTGTAGCAGGGAATTCCTTCCACTGACCACCCATGTAAGGCTTGCATACACACATTAGATTTTTGTGGAATAACATTTACAACTACAGAGAAGAGGGGGGTGGGGTAGAATGAGCGAGCATTTTACTTTTAACTTTTTTTTGTTTAAAAAGGGCCCCTTTCCTATTAGAAACAAATGTAAAACATTTTTGTTTTGATTTCCAATATAAGGAGTACTTTTTTTTACTGACTACATTGTATAGGGGTTACGATGTGTTTATAGTGACCACTGGTGTAAAAAAAAAAAAAAAAAAAGCATTTCCTTCTGGCCACAAATGTAGGAATGCTGCCAGTATTTTCAGCCCCTGTAATGTGACCCAACTTTTAGTAACCACCCAAAAACAGTCAGGAGGTTACTAAAAAGGGCCGGGAGCTGCTCCCAAAAAAAGGGGCTGGGGAGAACACTGGATGCTGCAGTTTTATGTCGATCAAGTAGATAATAGACTCATTGTTGGATTTTATGTTTGGCTGGGGTTTCCTAAGTACTTAAATGATACAAATTTATGAAAAAGTGATTCTGATAGGAAAAGAATTTTATATACAACATATCATCATTGGGCTTTATTACAACTCATTGCCAATAGAACCTCAGAAGTAGTAAAGAAAATATGAGGGTGACAATTCTGACAATTTATTTTTGAAAAGAACTAGTACAGTTGGGCTTCTGTAGAAATCCTAATGATCATTCCTAAAGTGGAACAGATTTGATATTTTTTTTCCTACTACCTTTCTATTATATGTAACACAATTTTATAAGCAATTTTTTCTTGAGCTATCCCAGTAATGATATAAATGAAGGGAGTATAGCAGCTCTATTAGCACAAAGTAAGTAAAAAAAAAAACACTGACCCAAAACAAGTTTGTTGATAAGGAGCCCTAATATTACCATTACCCTGGTGGCTATAGTGCTCAACCCAGAATTTCTTTTAAGCTGGGTGGGAAAAAAGCTGTAGGTGAGTGGAATTGTGACCCCACTCATCAGTAACCACCCAAAAACAACCAGGTGGTTGCTGAAAAATGCCGGGTAATGAACCCAGCTAAAAGCGCCAGGTAGAACACTGGGCTAGAAAGTATTTGTTTGAGTACAGTTTTCCTTTGCTCTCTGTTTTAACTCTTATACTGTTTATTCTTGATTTCTACTTTAAAGGTCTCTTCTTGCTTCATATGTACTGAAAGAAAGGCTCAACTTCTTGGGTAAACTGGGATGTCTTCTCAGTTGTGTGGGCTCGATCATTCTGATTATTCACTCTCCCAAGTCTGAAAACATAACATCTCGAGCTGAGTTTGAGGAGAAGCTTTCCAACCCAGGTATAAATGTTTATTATGAATATCTTGTTTGACAGGTTAATCAGCTATACTGGTTGATGGCTGGATATAGAGAACAGTAGGGTCTGATTGCGAATGCATTATACTAATCTACCCCATGATGTGCAATTATTGTCGGACACTAATGTTTGGTATATGGGCAAGGTGTTTTGCTTCTTTCTTTATCTTCAAGCAATGCTGCTCACTTTCCTTTTCTTCTGTACACACCAATAACAGTTGACCATGCTGTACCAGCTATGTCAAAAAGATCATTTTAGGATCCTGACCTGCTCTACCATGATGTAGCTTGTCAGCGATGAATACCAGGTTACTTAGTTCAGTTCCAAAGTTGGAACAAACTGTTTTTATCTCAAAGTCTTGTCTACTGTATTATACCAGGTCTTTCCATGTAGATCATTCAAGATCATTCCATTTCAAGAATATTGAAATTCACATGGTGAAAAAGAATACATTTTATGTGTTAATCAATTTTACTAAGACTAGACTGTCTGGTTATGTTTCTTTCTCAGGTAATGTCATTCTTCTGTTTAAACTCCAAAACTTTAATTGACCACCCACCAACAAGTATTATTAAAAGCAATATTGATAATTGCTCCTGCTGCATCACTTGGCTTCAATTCGTAACTGATGTGTTCTTCTTGTTCACCACTATGTGACACTATTCTCCCGTGTTAGGTGATGTCCATTGTCATTCAGTACAACTCCTGCTAACCTACACAGTCAGGAACAAACTCCGTGGGGGCATATAATCACTGTAGCCTGGGCTCACTGTATCGCATTTGCTTAAATGCCATTACATGAGCACCACACTAATCATGAGTAAGAAAAAGTCGCAAATTACTGCCAGAGAAGAAGTAAAAGACCCATGATGTTTCCTGCTCCACCTTAAAACTGCAGAAAAAAATAAATATTAGTATTATATGTTTTCCCTAAAGTGGTGGTGGCAGAGGGTTAATAACAAGTGTATTTAAATAAAATTAAACTAGACTTCAATGCAAGTTAATTGCCTGCATTTACTTCTGAGTATGGTGCCCATGTAACACTAAACTCGTCTATAAATAAAGATGTAATAGGAATAGTGATGGCAGTGGAGGAGTGACTTAAACATAATTGGCCTTGTTTGTTGAAGATGTTTTTGAATTTGAATTGGACAGTCATTTAGTCCACACATATAATAATTTGGAGATCTAAAACAAACTAACACAAAAAATTATTATAAATGTGGATGAGTCAGACTAACTGAGCCACAAATGCATAAGAATGTCTGGCTTCCAGGCAACATGCCCAGTGTTCAGAAAGAACATGTAACTTTCCTGAGAGTATTGATCAGATGATAATAACCCCATGTAACTGTTTGCCATGTACATGAAATTCTTTAGTGGCCGTAAAATCAATGGTTAGAGAATGCAGTAGTGAAGTAAACCAGTAAGAAACGTCATACATGACTTAATATCCTAAATTTTATTAAGAAAGGGGAAGATGTTAAAAAGGGTGGCTGTAGGTTTACCTATAGGTTTATCTGTCCTGTGATATCACCGGTACAGGAAACCCCTTAGTAAGTATACCAAGAGCAAATAATTTTTTAAAGAAATGTATGTATATTTTTGCTTTTTCCAACATACGTTTAAAGGGCAAAAAACTTTACAGAAAATAATTCACACATAAAAAATTACACCCTGCATGCAGTGAAGTCGACCAGTCTTTAAAAAAAAAAAAAAAAAAAAAAAAAACATTATTTTTTGTGCTTTCACTGTTTGTATGTTGCTGATGAACCTTTAGGCAAAATGTAAGCTAAGGTTAAAAAAATCAATCTTTTGACACGGCTTGAACATGAATGTATGAAATATTACTGGAATTACTGGACAATATAGTCATATTGGAATTATAACCTTTGTTTCTGTTTCAGTATTCCTGAGCTACCTCTGCGTTGTTCTCGTGATGCTGACTTTGCTCATATTTTGGCTTGCACCGGTTTATGGGAAGAAAAATATAATGGTTTACATTGGGGTATGTTCGCTGCTGGGCACGTTCACTGTTCCATGCACTAAGGGCATTGGCCTAGTTGCACAGGATGCCTTTACGAGCAATCCAAGCAGCCCAGGGGCAACCCACCTTTTCGTGTGCCTCCTAGCAGTATTGGGATGTAGTATCCTCATTCAGTTTCGCTATATAAATAAAGCACTGGAAGACTTTGATTCATGCATATTTAGTGCTATCTATTATGTGACTTTCACAACATTAGTCCTGCTGGCAACAGCTATCCTCTTTCAGGAGTGGACTAAGGTAGGTGCAGTGGACTTCTTAGCCATACTGTGTGGCTTCATTACTGTATCCACTGGTGTTATATTGATCCAAATGTTTAAAGAGTTTAATATCAGCTTCCGAGAGCTGAACAAGACATTAGAGAAAAAAGAGTGAAAAGATTAACCTAAAAATTCAAAACAGCTATTCCGTGTTCAAACATTTCTACTTAAATCCATCAATTCTATTTTGAAACTAAATCACTAATGACTAATCACAGTCATTTAGTACTAATTTTAGCTCCGTGTACTCCTCAAGGTATAGTTGACTATGGATCCCTGCTGTAATGTACTCTAGTTCCCTTTTACCATAAACCACCCCTAGTCTCAATGTTATCAGCTTGTGTCCCCCTGCACACTTTAACACCTGCTTGGACTTTAGTGCTGTCACACAGTGATTTGAAAATACACTTGTGGGTCTAATAGTATTAGCATGGTGAAATAGTTTACCGGAAACATGGTATGATGAACCCAAGTGATGTTAGAACAGGGCATGTTATTGAAGAAGGCATGATGGTTGGCTTGTTCTGGTCTTAAATATTCATGTTTCAGCTGTAAAAACACAGTAGTGATTAGGTTGAGGCCAGCCCTGTGTACTAATACATTACTTGTACATAAAGTTCTATAATATATATTATAGAAAAGAGTTAATGTGCAATAAGTATCAATCATCAATCTATCAACATAAGGAGAAATGTTTCCAATCCCATTGTACAGTTTTTTACAATCCACATCACAAAGTGAAATCTAACACGTTTCAAGTAGACATTTGATACGGAATTGCTGTTTTTCTTATTAATTATCAGTTCAGTTTATTACTGCAAATTGTAAAATTGTAAATTGTTGAAATGTTCTGGTCACTCTCAGGTAACACAAGTGAAACTACTCAGTATTATAAAAGTATGTTGCTTTACTTCTAATATGTGAAAATATTAGGAAGAAGAATACCTGATAATTGTACTGTGGAAATGAAGTGTAATTTATATTGTTGGTATCAATATGATAAGTAAAGATATCAATATGTACTGTATGCCTATCATACATTAGATTCAGACTGCATACACTGGACCTCCCAGCTCATTAGAGCTGATCTATGAAAGAGTAATACATTGTACTAATGTCTGAATAACTTTTGAATATTTACTTTGATGCACCTTAGTAATAATGCACGTGATAAGATAATAAATAATGAAGGTGCTTCATAAAACGTTTTATTAATGTACAAATATGTCATAATATATAAAACTGAACAAACATTCAGAATCCAGCTGCCATTTCTTTTATTCTGCCCCCGCCACCTCACAAAACACATTGAATAGTACAAAATATTGTGAACAACTAAGAAGACTGAATTATGATAATTTAGACCACTTTTCTTGCAGGAAAGGATAATTCCCAGATTGGTATTGAAATTTGAGGGAGGGGGCTAATAAGTCTGCATGTTTATTATTACAATAAAAAAATATATATTTCACTAGTCTTCAAAAATTCATAAATGCATCTTTATTTTCCCATTACATAATGAACGCACAATAAATCTTTTTTTTATCTTCCCGTTCCATGCTTTGGGCTTTAGACCCACCTACAGTCACGGTTTAATTGCAGCTTATCTAAAAAGCATGAGCACCTGCAAGCATTTGTAGGCACCTAACATGTAGATGGTTTAATATTCTCTTGTAGATGCCAATCTAAATTGCATCTACTTTAGTATTTGCAAAGCTGTGAACCTGAATATTGGGCACCTGTACACTGACTTCATTCCTCTGTAAAAGCACCTAGGTACCCAGAGTCCCACCCAGACTGCTCCTTAATGCAATATTTAACAAGCTTCCATGGTCTGTCTCTGCCCTTTTCCATTGCCTACACATTGAAACTGGTAAATAATGTCACCCAATATAGTGGTGGAGCAATAGTAGTAAACATGAGGTAATACAATCACATAAGCTGAGAATTACAGAGCAGTCCAGGCGCATCTTTACCACACTTTGGTGCACAACTTTAACAATGGTATTTATTGACTTTCTTGAAAAAACATTCTGTTTAATTTAGCTGTGTTTAGTTGTGGAAAGAACTTGAAAATTGCTTTTCATTGGTTCTTAAAACTGAACTCTGTGGAATAAGCAAATATTTTCTGAATACAAGAGGCATGAGTAATTTTACTTGGATCTTGGCATGGTTTGTATATTTCTTCCAGTATTAAAACCAGTCACTGTCACTCTTCTGGTGCAGGGTGACATGTCTTGTATGTACCCCTTTCCTGTAGTTTTCTGTAGGCAACCTTTAGTTGGTCCCTTGCTCTGTTTCCTGCACAGGCTTTGGGCAGCACTGTAATAATGTCAAGGTAATATCTAGGTTTGTACAAGCATTTAGTGCACAAAATATATGTATTTGTGTCTAGAGTTCAACTTTAAAGACTTGTTTAGGAGCTACAGATGTAAGACTAAACATCAGTGGGCGGTAGATTTCACACAACATTATGATTGCTGTATTATATTTTGACAGTCCCAAAAAGCATAAAAAACATGGATACAAGTATATTTTGAGTGCTATCCAGCAAGAAACCTTGTTGCTGCCCTTAGCACAGATAACCCTACTGAGTGTTTTTTTTTTTTTTTTTCAAACAGCATTTCGTCCATTCTATTAGATGTGCTTTTTGTTTGCATTTAGTTTATAAAACCTGAGCTGCAAAAGTTAATTTATACCTGCAGAAATTAAATAAAGATCAGTTTTATAATATAGTGTTAGTTATGAGCAGATCCCAGTATTATAGTACCCAGTACTACATATCCAAACAAACAGTGGGAATAGCAGATTACTAACATGATGTGTTGGTGAAAAAAAACAGTGTGATTTGTGAATGAAGTGAGAATTTAAAGGATACTCTGTACCATTATCATGAGATTTACCTGCTAAAATGGTTTTCTTGAATATAGCAGTACCAAAAGATATCTGCAAACACTTCAGGCTTCTTTTACATGAGCTGTAACAGTTCAGCCGTAGCACTGGCAGAGACACTGGAATTTTCTCATTGTTTCATATTCCAGCATTTATGCTGTGTTTATCCAGCAGTTATGCAACATATGTGCAGCATGCAGACACATGCTAAAAGGGGGTGCAGAACAAACTAGAGAATCCTGGGCCTTTTCCTGTCTGCTGTATATCCGAGATACTAAAAAAAAATACAGTTGACAAAGTATAGAAATGTTCATTGGATATTTACTGCCGGATGAGATGCTGCATGCATTTTCTATAGTTTAATAACTATGATGCTAGAGAAATGTTACACACATGCCTAAACATCCACTTGTGTAATAGTCTCTGGTGTTCCTATTGACTACTATGAGCAGATGCTTTCCTGGCTTGAAGCTTCTCAGCAGTGAAACTGCTTGGTTTCCAAAACGTCCACTCAGCCCCTTGTGTAAATGAAGCCTCTTTGTGTATGATATAGGCACAGGTACAGTATAAGGATAGCTTGATGACCTTTGAAGTAATTCATATTTAAGCATTGCTATTTATAAAAAATTAAAATGTTTTTCCTGCATAGAAAAACATTTATACATCCTGTGCCACTGAACTCCACTGCCTTCATGAGCTAAGCATGCTGAAATCTCTGCAATACTTCTGGGTGTGTCAGATGTCTGGTTCTGCACTGTGCAAGTGGTTCCTTTCACCAACCCCAAAGTCATTACTGTGTCTTGTAATAATATTGGAGCTGGTATGAGGATCCACAGCATCTGTCAAGTGTGTTGGATACAGAAAATCTTTCAGCAAACTTATCTCTTGAGGATAAAGTTGGGTGGCGTGGAAAGGGGGAGTAGTTTTACTGATTTCCTTTCTAAAAAATTTTTTATTTAATTAAGGCTTAGTCTACACAGATGTTTTCCCCAGTGTTTAACCTGAGGCTTTAAAAGCCCATGTTTGAAATTCCTATGCATTCCAATGGGCTAATCTACACCAAGACATTTCCTTGAGGCACGTTTATGAGCATTATAGATAACACTGCTTGCAACGTTTAAAAAATTAAAATGCGGGGTTACAGATGAAAAACGCATATAAACGCTTCTATTGAAATAAGGCGTTTTCCCACGTTTATAAGCATTTGAAAGGCAAACACTGTAAAAACAGGGCATAGACATTTTCCAGTCTTTTAAAGGCAAGCTTTAAAGCGCTATTGAAAGCGCATATAAACGCAGTAGAAATGTTTACGTGCGTTTTAAAAATGTCCGTGTGGACCCACCCTAAAGGAAATATTGTTAAACTGTTCTCATCTGCTGTTTTTAACGTAATAGTTTTGCTTGTCTGTCTATTTTACACAATATATATGTAAGTTACAGATTTTATTAAAATAAAGAAAAAAAAGATTAAATCTTTTTGTTGAAAATTGGTTTGTCTTGTTCCTTATTCATGTACTAAAGGTATAAAAAATGTTCATACTATACCAAATGATTCACTCACTGGTCCTAACTTCTCTTAACTCCTAATTACTCCAAAATGTTTGATGTGCAGTGTTTACAATTACTGCTTAGCTTCAATGTAAAAATACAATATTCAGTCCCTGATGCAGATATAGTTATCTCACCAGCCTTTGTCTTAAAGTAATGTGATCTATGTAAAAAAAAAAAATTGTACGTGTGAGAAAACACCCAAAGGCAACACTGCAGTCTTTCTGGTTTGTTTGCACTACAGTGAAAATCAGGTCTTCTCCATTCATCAATGAAACATTCTTCTGAAATGGATCATTTACACATCCTGCTAGCTGATTTATAAGATAAAAAAAAATATGAGTTTACCTTTTCAGGTACTTACAGTATTCTATTTTTAGAAACCCCAATGTTGTGGCCTAATTGTGTGTTACTGTATAAGCACAAGGTTTTTAACTTTATGACGTTATTTATGACTATAGTTGCACTTATTATAGACTCTGCTGAAATGAACGTATGTTTCCAGTGTTGCAACCCCATGAGAAGCATATTGTCCTGGGATTTCTATAGTATAGGGTTAAAGATTATTTTATTTTTTTTCCTTAACTTTTATCTGGTAATCCTGTTAATACCACACTACCTGTCCCTGGGTGGCTGCGCAAATGTACTCTATTGTTTCTATGGTGGCAGTTGCCACTCTGGGCTGCTCACATCTAATGACTTGTAACCTATTTTTAAATGTCTTGTTCTTGGGTTTAGATCTCCTTTAATATCCCGGTTCTATTTCTATCAGTTATTCATTGCCAACAATTCCAGATACTCCTATACTAGTAACTCATTAACAGTGTTGTCTTGAGGACAGCGGATCAATATGGACCTAATTTTAGACATATTTTTTTTCAGCAAGTGAAGCTAAAAGGGAAAGCTGGTGATTTAAGCTCTGTCTCCATAACACACCAGCAACTCTGGTGCCAATTCATTTTATGCTACATTGTTACACTTCATACACTTAAGCTACGTACACACTTCCAATTATCGTTGGAAAACGAACGACGAACGATCCTGCACGATATCTACGAACGATCGTATAGCACCGATACTGCACATAGAGATAACGACACGATCGTTCGTAGATATTGTACACACAATAGATACGATCGTTTGAGCGATAGAGGAAGTATGTGCACGACAGGAAAGTGAACGAACGTTCGTTCATTACGCATGCTCAGACCATGGACGATCAACGAACGACCGTACACACGAACGATGTTCAACGATCGTCGTCCAATCCGATCCGCCGGTCCGGTCGTTCGTTTCCAACGACTTTCCTCGTTCGTCGGCGTCGTTGGTTACTTTTTTACGAACGATTTTTTGCCCAATCGATCGTTCATCGTTCGTTTTCAACGATAAAAATTGGAAGTGTGTACGCACCTTTACACTTCAACTGCCTTTCAGCCAGCAGCAGGGTATGCAAAGCAGTGACATGTCACCAATGAAAGAATCACTAATGTAACTATACCCTGACCACCACCACCAAGTTAAACAGTTTTCGTCCCCATTTGTTTAAGATCTTTACTACCTTGTATATAGCCTGCAGGAGGAGCTTCCTCTTGAGGTATCCTGCTTTTATGTACAACGTTTGCTATTTATTCCTATTGAAAGGGCATCTGTATGAATGTAGAGTGCGGTACTCATGTTTGGAAAAGGGGGATGTGTATAATTAAACAATAAACAGTTATTGTATATCTTTACAACACTAAACAGGTACAGCTCAATACATTAGAATATCATTGAAAAGGTAATTTATTTCAGTGATTTAATTCAAAATGTGAATCCAATATACTATAAAGATTCATTACACACAGAGCAATATATTTCAAGTGTTTTTCTTTTCATGGCCTACAGTATTTCAGCAAATGTCAAACAATATTATTCTGTGCACATATGTGGGCTACTGTTTGTCATCTCAACCTAGTCAGTCAAAATGACAATAGATCAGAAGATGGGTGTAATGATAATCATAAACACATAGTTTAAGATGAACAATTTGCAAGATTAATGTACCATATGTGAAAAAATACTGGCCACACTTGTACATTATGGTAAAAAAAAACAAATAGACTTTAGTTCTACTAAAAAATTCTGTGTAAACATGTTCTGCCAACACACATTCACTCAATTGATGGCTGCCTGGCTTTCTTGGGGTGGATTTCCTTATAGTGACAACAGCGAAATATCCCTATACAATGTGTGTGGGCACAACAGCTTGTAGTGTCTATTGGGATAGCTCATGGCACAGTGAAAATACAAGAGTAGGATTGTGAGACACTGGAGGTGAACCTGAACACTGACTTTTCTAGCAGGATTATTGGGTAAAATGTTCATAAAAACTGCATAAGAATTGGGTTTACTTTTACTTTCAAGTCAAACTGAGCACAAATAAATAGCAATGGGGTTGGGAAATACAATGAAAAGAAGTAAAATGCTGGACAAACTACTTGTTTTATGTGTTGCACATAACATTATAGCTCATTTCTTCTCACCTCAGAGTTCAGCCAGTGAACTTTTACCAAAAGTAGACAGTGTCTACACAAAGGGTTGAACATGTAGTTAACCAGAAATTGTAAGAATTCTGGAAACTAAAAGGTATCAAAAGTTTTAAAGTGAATGTAAAGTCAAAGAAAAACAGTGGGAGGAATTACTTCTATTCAGGGCCCCTATAGAAATACTCTCATTGTAAGAAATACTTGTAAATCTGACCATGTTTTATTAGACAGGACGCAAGGATAACATCTGTAACAGCAACACAAACTGCTCCCTGTCAGAACGTATTTCTGTCTGCATCTGTTGCAGTTTTTTCCTCAGTTCCTCCATGATAAAATATTGTCATTTTAACAGGAATTATTTCTCTGATGAGGATCCGGATAGAAAAACTTCAAATGAGTTTAAATCCTTGGCCAAGCTATGACAAAAAAAATGTTTGACTTGATAGATACTTTTAGGTATAGATAAGTGCAAACTACAGCCAAGCACAGCTACATATTAGGTTTATGAACCAGTTCAGTTTTAAGGGTAATACTTATAATTGACACTAATTATGAATGCTTGGAGAATTTACCTTGCATATTGTTTTGCTTTAGTTGGGTTTTCAAGTGTCCTTGCAATACAATAGAACGTCTGTTCTATTACCTGTCCTGGGTAAGAATTGGAGGCAAGAGCTCATATCCCTCGGGCACACATCAGGATTTTATCATATTTTGGCAGAGAACTGAGTGACTTTATTATGGGCTCACCAGTACACTAGTGTTTGCAGCTGGGTTTGGTGGACTGTGTTTGCAGAGTGATCACCTGTCCGAGAGTTACAACACAGTTCTGGCTGAGCAGGAAAGAGGTAGGACAGTGCAGAAAATGTTTAATGAGCACATTAGCCACTGGACACCTTTTCTGGATTGGGGATTTTTCACTTCCGCTGACACTAATGATTTAGGGGCCCATTTTCCCTACCAATTCCAATGGCTCTGGCTCAGTTTTTCTACTCATACCAATGATTTGAGGAATATTTAATCCTACTGCTATAAATTATCTATCTGACCATTGCTCTTCCAGGGCCACTGTAGAGGAATCTGAAGTGGGACTGATCATCCTAAATTATGTGTATTGATTTTATCCATGTGTATGATGTCTTTGATATATGATTAGGCCCCAAAGCATAAACAGGGCTCCTCTCCTTGTTGTCTATGTATCAAAGAAAACTGTATAATGTTTTTATTTGCAATTGCAAAAAGGTTTTCAATCTACAAAAGTTTTATCCAGATGTATTTTGGCAAATGCTACTTGCACAACATGTGTAGGACTAACCAGACATAAATCCTGCAATGAGTGGTAAAGTTATATAATTTGACTAAAATATTAAACCTTGTGATTTTTGTATGTTTTTGTTGGTCTTTGGGAAGTAGGAGAAAAGCTTTTTGTCTACAAGAATTGTGCATCCACAATTGGATTACCTGTTTCAGACTTTAGTATATTGATGTTAGAGATTGAAAGGTTTCCAGGGTGTAGTCTGAAATCAAAAACAAAATAGTATGCCGTCACAAAGAACTAGCGTTTTCTAGCAGTCATTGGTCTAAATCTGATTGGAGAGGTAAGTCCAATCCTCAATAAAAACACACTGATACATCAGGGTTATAGTCATTGAACAGTGTCTGACATTTGATAATAGCCCTGCAATATTGTATAAATAATTCTCATTGACAAAATGCTCATTTTAAAATTTGTATGTGACTCTTATTCTTCTAAGCGAGTCCCAGAATGTCCTGTAAATTGTAGAAGAAAAATGTACTAATAATCAGGACAAACCAAACATTTTAACAAACCTTCTTTGTCTTTTTTAAATGGAAAGCTTTCAACATTGCATACATGAACCTGGTCTACACTGGCAGTTTGGCAATCCTGAATTTCGACATGGCAGTTTCAGTGCTCTATTGTAACCCCTTTTTTTGTGCAGAATAGTGAAACACATATTTTACTGTTCTGCAGTGTTCTAACAGTTTATCTATGCATGATATCTGCAAGGACAACTAGCTCTCTAACTTCTTGGTATAGAGACCTTTTCCACTTAATGATTAACTTGGAAAGAGTTATCCATAGATCAGTAAAGTAAAAAAAAATCCATAGCAATATTTGCTTTTTTAGGTCATGGTATAGTTTGTTGCATGCAACTTGACTTGTTCTGTAGATTTCACCCCTTAACCTAGTGGCTTGGTACAACTACCAGACAACAGTGCACCGCACACTAACAATCATTCATACTTACTACTCAGTGGTCTAGTTAGACATATATAGCATACTTCTTTCACCGGTAGCCTTGTCTCATGCTGTGATTACATTAATGCAAAATAATAATATACTGTAAAGTGAAAGCACGTACCAGCACATATACTTGTACACTGACTCCACTTAAAGGTATATATGTCCACGTGTATTCAATACATTTCAAGTACCTCAATAGTTTTTAGCTTTTTTAGCTATGTTTGCACATCTCTAGTTAATAACATTCAAGTACATTTAATGGGACCAAATGTTATGTTTGCCCTCAAAGGAATGTTACATTGATTTGCAGAAGGCAGGTTAAATAACAAATATACGCTTCCAAACAAAAAAATACATTACTAAGGGTGTTACTTGTTACAATATGACAGTTAACATGGTTTACATGCAATCTGCATTCCTCCAGCATTTATTCTGGCTTCTGATATTTGTAGAAGCTCATACTTTATGGACTTGTCTGTTCCTGGTTTTTAAAGCCAGAACCTAATAAGCTCCCTTTGCTTGTGAATGTTTTTTATTAATTTTTTATTATTATTAATTATTATTATTATTATTAATAAAGGAAACTCATGGTTGGCTCAGTGGTTAGCACTCTGGCCTTTGCAGCATTAGGTCACAGGTTTGAATCCCAGCCAGGACACTTTATACAAGAGGTTTGTATATTATCCCTATATCATAGGCTTTAGATTGTGTTAATGACATATGGCTATGGTAGGAACATTAGATTGTGAGCTCCTTTATGGGACAGCTAGTGACATGACTATAAACTAATGTGTAATAAAAAGCTGATATGGTAATATTGAAATTAATAACTTCTAAACTACTGCTGCTTTACCCTTACAATGTAAGAGTGGACATTTGGTAACGTGATAACTCCAAAAGGAATGGGTGTTTTAAAATGATCATGCCAATAGACAAGATGGTGCTTCTCTTTGTGACCACTTAATGATGCCTAATAGGCTATTTTAAGATACCCTTGCAGAAGATGAACTCTGGCTTGTGTTCAGCTGGACCTGTGATCCTTCGGATTGTCTTCCTGTTACCCACCTGGCTTTTCTCAACCTGCTTCTGCTCTGCTACTTGAACCTCAACTCCCCCAGTCTCCTCTAACCTTCCAAGAAGGCCTGGGCTGGCCTGAACCACAAACATGCATCCGTCGGCTGCATTCGCACCTGAAACACATACCCATTATTAACTCAATTTTGACCAAATCTCTGTTCAGCCTGCATCTCCACTGTCTGTCACTGCCCATTTGGTGCCCATCTACCTGCCTCACCTGTGATTGGACCTGCATCGGCCTGCTGATCCTTAGGACTGTGACAACTCTATATCAGGGATACGACATACCAGCATCTATTTACAGCAAAGTCAAGCACTACTGGCACCTTTGACTTCTGTCAGCTTTATCAGGGCTTCCTGGGCACGGGAAGTAAGAATGACAATCCCCAATCACACCAGACTCTTCTACAAGGTACATGACAGGGTGAATGGAGGGGGAATAATATATGCAACCACAGATGATCTCCTGTACAATGTTTGCAGTCACTGATTATCTCTTCTACAATGTCCTCTGCCCCCCACCTTGCCCTGTACAGTCCTGATTATCTTGTGCAGAATGATTGCAGTCCCTAATGATTTATTCTACAGTGGCCCCATTTCTATTTCCTGCAGAATGTTTGCAATCCCCGACTGTCTCCTAGTGCTGTTTGATGTATCCTCGGATCACTGTTTTTTTTTTTTTTTTAACAAGTACCTGGGTAAACTGACATACTGCCAATGCCCCTTACTTGAAATTGTAAAGCCCTTGAATAATCCTCGCCCTCCTCATCTAATTACCCTGGTAAACTTATCTTTGGGGTCGTTTTTTAAAAGCAGTGAATCTGAACTTCCCTGGTGGAGAATCAGTAACTCGTGTACCGAGAAGATTCTCCAACAGGGAATGGTTCAGTGAATGTCAGATTTGAAATAGACCCCTATGTGCTCATCTTTATGAGGCTGTCCAAGCTTATGGTGGGATTGTAATCACAGAACATGACCAAACTGCTGGTAAAGGAACAAAAGGGTTGTACTATGAACTCTTCCAAGGCATGGCATTTCCCCACACTGCGCATGCTCAGTACCCCCATGGCAAGTTTTATGTTCCTGCTGTTACATTGTTGCTGCATTTGTTTATTCAGTGTCAATGTTAGGGATTAGGCATGGCCTTGGAAGAAAGGGGGTGAAGGTGAGGCACCAGCAGAGATATTAAAGAGGAACTAAACTCAAAAATGTTCAAAACAAAAAAGAAATACACTTACCTTCAATTCCGCAGCACAGTCGATTGGTCCGGAGGTGTCTTCCATCAAGACCCACGTCTTCCCGGTATCCATCTTCGGCCGGGCGCTCCAGGCGCCGCAATCTCTTCCTCTGGGTTCTTCTTACTACATCACCCAACCCATGCGCGAGATGGGGTGATGTAGTTGGGGAAAAAACTTGCTGATCTCACTGCACATGCAAGAGATCTGCTTCCCCCCTAGGAGGCTTTGCACTCCCATTTATCCCCTAGGCGATTAAGAATAAGGGGCGGTGTGGCACTTTTTTTTTTTTTTAAACAACAGAATTTTTACCTAACATAAAATGGTTGTGTACCCTTTTATGTAAAGTGAAAATTCTGAGTTTAGGTACGCTTTATGTTATACAGCAGTGGGAACATTTTATCGGTAGCACTTTTACATGTGGAGCACAATAGATGCAGCTTTTATTAACAATGTCTTCAGTGAATATAAATGAGCATTCGTTGTGTGGTATTGGCAGAAGCCCACTATGAGACACAAGCCTGCCAGTCCTATACTCCCCATTCCTCCACACACACATACTGCCTCTGTTGATAAAGTTAGTTGAAAAATGTCACATGTCCTGGCTCGTGACGCGCCCCCCTCCTTCGGTGGCGGAAGCAGGAAGCTGGTGGGGGCGGAGTGACGTCACGCCTGGGTTGTCCGCTGGGGATCCATGGACGGTGAGACCCCGGGAGGTTATCGGAGAGTGCGGCCATGGAGCAGGTAATGAGCCGTATGTAGAGAAGTTTATGTATCCGGGCTCAGCTGGTTGTCCTGTTTTATAGTACACGGCTGCCTGATCTATGGCTCCTGTCAGCATGGCAGCCTCATCACTGCAGCTCGGATGTTGTGCCTGGCCTCACAGGAAGTGTGACAACATTCAGTTACAGGAAGCTGCACAACTACTGGCTGACCTTTCTATAGAGACCGTTGTCAGGGGCTCCCCACACAATGCACATAATTATTTATCCCACCATGAAGCACACAGATCAGCCCACACATTACAGATGTATTGGCACAAGCCGTGACTAGCCTCTGTAATCCCCATTACTGGGTAACACTTTGCTGTATTGTATTGCTGCCAATCTAACAATAGGATTTGCTGGGTGGAGGAGAATACAGAGGGCTGATGACTGATCTGCTGTTCCTTCATTGTCCAATCACAGCTTTGTCCATGCAGTGTTGCTGAGAAGTGTATGATCAGGACAAATACAATAACCTTGCAGGGTCTTGAGTCGTGTCATCAGGGTGCTTCCGGTAAATATTTGCTATTCTAGTTATATGAATACAGTACAAACATAGCCCTAGATGTCTCTACATGTGTGGAAGCTGGATACATTGGAGGTCTGCAGGAAATGTATTACTATTTGGTTAGTTTAATGTCTGCTAATGGCTCTGTGTACATGGGTAGAGGCGTCACCTCTGATCTAATCCGGTGTTGTTATAGGAGGTTGTAATATCTCTATAGATAATCAGGGGACACAATGCTCAAGATGACCAGCAGGCATACAAGACTTAACAGAGCATGTGTGATGCAGCACGGGATGCACCCTATGCCCTGTACCCGGTCACCCTGGGAGGTGGAGGTTGTACCCGGTCACCCCGGGAGGTTGTACCCGGTCACCCCGGGAGGTTGTCCTCGGTCACCCCGGTAGGTGGAGGTTGTTCCAGATCACAGAGATCATCGGGGACTCCATTATTATTATTAATATTATTAAACAGGATTTATATAGCGCCAACAAATTATGCAGCGCTGTAGATTAAATGGGGATGAATAGCATTTGGTTGTTGTATTGATATATTTCCATTCTGTAAACTTGTATCACCTGCTTATGTATATAGCACAAACAACACTCAGACGTCACCTTTATGTCACACTTTGAGGTGTATGTAAAGATATTTTTTTTGGTGGTAAAGGAAAGTTTAAATACTTTACACCGCTAACCTAGCAGTATGCAATGTACAAATTCCGTGCAGATAGCGTCCCAGCTTCACAGTTTTAGATGTGCTCTTCCACTCACCAGCTTCTGTGGTCCATCAAGCAGAAGGTGGAATAGTAATGTGACATTTGCACCTTGTTAGAAATGTGTGAATTGTTAGAATGGGATATAATTCCAGGTTTTTGTTGGGTAAAACATTAGAACGTTGTTTTTGTTGGGTGTATCAGCATTGTAAAACCCTGAACTTCCACATTCTTGTGCTATCTGTTTACAGCGGCCCTTTGGACTTGAATCAGGAGATTTGTACAGGATAAGTGTCAGGACATCTGCCTCTGTCCTCAGAGAAACACCTTCCATTAATAGATTTGCTGACCATTAAATGGCAGTAAAACAATTTAGGTATTTTTGTCTCTGCTTAATATTTTTTCCAGCTTGTGCATTGTAATATGTGTGCTGCTGAGGGAGTAGTACTTTTCTTAATTAGTCATGTATGTGATTGTGGCACTCCCTGGGGTGAGATCGCACTTCCACCAGACGCCGTCTTATAATTGGTCTCTTTGCTGGAAGAAGCCGCATTGTTGTGCTGTGTCACATCTTGTAAGATGCGTATGTGAAGATTGCTTCCCCATGGGCTTAAATTGTTACAGATTTCCTTTTCAATATTTTACTTCAAGAAGATCCTAAAGTAATGAATAAAATGATCACATTATCGGGTATCTATTAACATTTAAAAAGAATGCTTTTTCTGTGGATAAGGATTTCACTTGGGTGCTCTTGAATTAATTCAAATGTTAGAACTTGTATGAATCCATTCTCCTTTTGTCCATATCAGAGAGAAGATCGGTGTCTTTTGATGCTTGGAATCGGTTTCCGATTCTGTGGGATCTCAAAGTAGGGTCAGTGTCTTTTTGTGCCAATACATGATGTGTCCAAAAGAAAATGTATGGTGATAGTGAGATCATTATCATTATGGACCATTCCAGTGAGATCACAAGTCATTCAATAACTTCTAAACTACTGCTGCTTTACCCTTACAATGTAAGAGTGGACATTTGGTAACGTGATAACTCCAAAAGGAATGGGTGTTTTAAAATGATCATGCCAATAGACAAGATGGTGCTTCTCTTTGTGACCACTTAATGATGCCTAATAGGCTATTTTAAGATACCCTTGCAGAAGATGAACTCTGGCTTGTGTTCAGCTGGACCTGTGATCCTTCGGATTGTCTTCCTGTTACCCACCTGGCTTTTCTCAACCTGCTTCTGCTCTGCTACTTGAACCTCAACTCCCCCAGTCTCCTCTAACGTTCCAAGAAGGCCTGGGCTGGCCTGAACCACAAACATGCATCCGTCGGCTGCATTCGCACCTGAAACACATACCCATTATTAACTCAATTTTGACCAAATCTCTGTTCAGCCTGCATCTCCACTGTCTGTCACTGCCCATTTGGTGCCCATCTACCTGCCTCACCTGTGATTGGACCTGCATCGGCCTGCTGATCCTTAGGACTGTGACAACTCTATATCAGGGATACGACATACCAGCATCTATTTACAGCAAAGTCAAGCACTACTGGCACCTTTGACTTCTGTCAGCTTTATCAGGGCTTCCTGGGCACGGGAAGTAAGAATGACAATCCCCAATCACACCAGACTCTTCTACAAGGTACATGACAGGGTGAATGGAGGGGGAATAATATATGCAACCACAGATGATCTCCTGTACAATGTTTGCAGTCACTGATTATCTCTTCTACAATGTCCTCTGCCCCCCACCTTGCCCTGTACAGTCCTGATTATCTTGTGCAGAATGATTGCAGTCCCTAATGATTTATTCTACAGTGGCCCCATTTCTATTTCCTGCAGAATGTTTGCAATCCCCGACTGTCTCCTAGTGCTGTTTGATGTATCCTCGGATCACTGTTTTTTTTTTTTTTTTAACAAGTACCTGGGTAAACTGACATACTGCCAATGCCCCTTACTTGAAATTGTAAAGCCCTTGAATAATCCTCGCCCTCCTCATCTAATTACCCTGGTAAACTTATCTTTGGGGTCGTTTTTTAAAAGCAGTGAATCTGAACTTCCCTGGTGGAGAATCAGTAACTCGTGTACCGAGAAGATTCTCCAACAGGGAATGGTTCAGTGAATGTCAGATTTGAAATAGACCCCTATGTGCTCATCTTTATGAGGCTGTCCAAGCTTATGGTGGGATTGTAATCACAGAACATGACCAAACTGCTGGTAAAGGAACAAAAGGGTTGTACTATGAACTCTTCCAAGGCATGGCATTTCCCCACACTGCGCATGCTCAGTACCCCCATGGCAAGTTTTATGTTCCTGCTGTTACATTGTTGCTGCATTTGTTTATTCAGTGTCAATGTTAGGGATTAGGCATGGCCTTGGAAGAAAGGGGGTGAAGGTGAGGCACCAGCAGAGATATTAAAGAGGAACTAAACTCAAAAATGTTCAAAACAAAAAAGAAATACACTTACCTTCAATTCCGCAGCACAGTCGATTGGTCCGGAGGTGTCTTCCATCAAGACCCACGTCTTCCCGGTATCCATCTTCGGCCGGGCGCTCCAGGCGCCGCAATCTCTTCCTCTGGGTTCTTCTTACTACATCACCCAACCCATGCGCGAGATGGGGTGATGTAGTTGGGGAAAAAACTTGCTGATCTCACTGCACATGCAAGAGATCTGCTTCCCCCCTAGGAGGCTTTGCACTCCCATTTATCCCCTAGGCGATTAAGAATAAGGGGCGGTGTGGCACTTTTTTTTTTTAAACAACAGAATTTTTACCTAACATAAAATGGTTGTGTACCCTTTTATGTAAAGTGAAAATTCTGAGTTTAGGTACGCTTTATGTTATACAGCAGTGGGAACATTTTATCGGTAGCACTTTTACATGTGGAGCACAATAGATGCAGCTTTTATTAACAATGTCTTCAGTGAATATAAATGAGCATTCGTTGTGTGGTATTGGCAGAAGCCCACTATGAGACACAAGCCTGCCAGTCCTATACTCCCCATTCCTCCACACACACATACTGCCTCTGTTGATAAAGTTAGTTGAAAAATGTCACATGTCCTGGCTCGTGACGCGCCCCCCTCCTTCGGTGGCGGAAGCAGGAAGCTGGTGGGGGCGGAGTGACGTCACGCCTGGGTTGTCCGCTGGGGATCCATGGACGGTGAGACCCCGGGAGGTTATCGGAGAGTGCGGCCATGGAGCAGGTAATGAGCCGTATGTAGAGAAGTTTATGTATCCGGGCTCAGCTGGTTGTCCTGTTTTATAGTACACGGCTGCCTGATCTATGGCTCCTGTCAGCATGGCAGCCTCATCACTGCAGCTCGGATGTTGTGCCTGGCCTCACAGGAAGTGTGACAACATTCAGTTACAGGAAGCTGCACAACTACTGGCTGACCTTTCTATAGAGACCGTTGTCAGGGGCTCCCCACACAATGCGCATAATTATTTATCCCACCATGAAGCACACAGATCAGCCCACACATTACAGATGTATTGGCACAAGCCGTGACTAGCCTCTGTAATCCCCATTACTGGGTAACACTTTGCTGTATTGTATTGCTGCCAATCTAACAATAGGATTTGCTGGGTGGAGGAGAATACAGAGGGCTGATGACTGATCTGCTGTTCCTTCATTGTCCAATCACAGCTTTGTCCATGCAGTGTTGCTGAGAAGTGTATGATCAGGACAAATACAATAACCTTGCAGGGTCTTGAGTCGTGTCATCAGGGTGCTTCCGGTAAATATTTGCTATTCTAGTTATATGAATACAGTACAAACATAGCCCTAGATGTCTCTACATGTGTGGAAGCTGGATACATTGGAGGTCTGCAGGAAATGTATTACTATTTGGTTAGTTTAATGTCTGCTAATGGCTCTGTGTACATGGGTAGAGGCGTCACCTCTGATCTAATCCGGTGTTGTTATAGGAGGTTGTAATATCTCTATAGATAATCAGGGGACACAATGCTCAAGATGACCAGCAGGCATACAAGACTTAACAGAGCATGTGTGATGCAGCACGGGATGCACCCTATGCCCTGTACCCGGTCACCCTGGGAGGTGGAGGTTGTACCCGGTCACCCCGGGAGGTTGTACCCGGTCACCCCGGGAGGTTGTCCTCGGTCACCCCGGTAGGTGGAGGTTGTTCCAGATCACAGAGATCATCGGGGACTCCATTATTATTATTAATATTATTAAACAGGATTTATATAGCGCCAACAAATTATGCAGCGCTGTAGATTAAATGGGGATGAATAGCATTTGGTTGTTGTATTGATATATTTCCATTCTGTAAACTTGTATCACCTGCTTATGTATATAGCACAAACAACACTCAGACGTCACCTTTATGTCACACTTTGAGGTGTATGTAAAGATATTTTTTTTGGTGGTAAAGGAAAGTTTAAATACTTTACACCGCTAACCTAGCAGTATGCAATGTACAAATTCCGTGCAGATAGCGTCCCAGCTTCACAGTTTTAGATGTGCTCTTCCACTCACCAGCTTCTGTGGTCCATCAAGCAGAAGGTGGAATAGTAATGTGACATTTGCACCTTGTTAGAAATGTGTGAATTGTTAGAATGGGATATAATTCCAGGTTTTTGTTGGGTAAAACATTAGAACGTTGTTTTTGTTGGGTGTATCAGCATTGTAAAACCCTGAACTTCCACATTCTTGTGCTATCTGTTTACAGCGGCCCTTTGGACTTGAATCAGGAGATTTGTACAGGATAAGTGTCAGGACATCTGCCTCTGTCCTCAGAGAAACACCTTCCATTAATAGATTTGCTGACCATTAAATGGCAGTAAAACAATTTAGGTATTTTTGTCTCTGCTTAATATTTTTTCCAGCTTGTGCATTGTAATATGTGTGCTGCTGAGGGAGTAGTACTTTTCTTAATTAGTCATGTATGTGATTGTGGCACTCCCTGGGGTGAGATCGCACTTCCACCAGACGCCGTCTTATAATTGGTCTCTTTGCTGGAAGAAGCCGCATTGTTGTGCTGTGTCACATCTTGTAAGATGCGTATGTGAAGATTGCTTCCCCATGGGCTTAAATTGTTACAGATTTCCTTTTCAATATTTTACTTCAAGAAGATCCTAAAGTAATGAATAAAATGATCACATTATCGGGTATCTATTAACATTTAAAAAGAATGCTTTTTCTGTGGATAAGGATTTCACTTGGGTGCTCTTGAATTAATTCAAATGTTAGAACTTGTATGAATCCATTCTCCTTTTGTCCATATCAGAGAGAAGATCGGTGTCTTTTGATGCTTGGAATCGGTTTCCGATTCTGTGGGATCTCAAAGTAGGGTCAGTGTCTTTTTGTGCCAATACATGATGTGTCCAAAAGAAAATGTATGGTGATAGTGAGATCATTATCATTATGGACCATTCCAGTGAGATCACAAGTCATTCTTCCCCTCCTGTGGCTGCAATAAATGGAGCTCACATACCATGCAGAGCTGTAAAGACATATTCCCAAATGGGGATTCTCAACAGCCTGGACTCAGGGGAAGTGGGTTGAATCATACCAACTGGGGACATCTTGTGGTAAAATGAGGTACTGCAGGAAATGGTTCTGAATTATAGGAGAGTATTGCTGGTGTCAGTATTTTTTGCCACTGACTTGAGACAAGTATAGAGACCTATGACTAGGCTCCTGCTAGATTTTCCTGCTGTGCAGACTTGTTTAAGGTCAGTAACTTGGCAAATAGCCAGACAGACAGCCATTATGAAAATTACCTTCAAAGGAGAACTACATTCACTTTCTGGAACTTCACTGGCACCTACTGGCCAGTTTTCTTCATGGAGCACCCATAAGTCCAGCTATGGGACTGATGTAACCTGGTAAAGGTCCTATGTTGGTTTGTTTGTTGGGGAGGTCCCATTCGGACTATCATTGGCATAGTTGTGTTTTCACTTGTGTATATTTAGATAATTGTGAGTCCGTCATTGCTTCTGAAGTATACAGGGCAGCAGAGTGTTCTCAGATGTCATGTTTAAGATGAAAGCAGATGGTTTTCCCTATAGGTTTACTTTTTTAAATACTTATGTTTAGTATTATTCCTGGTAAACCGACACCGTACTAAATAGATATTGCTATTTGAATTTAAACACCCGGGAGATAGGAAACACAAATAAATGTCTTTGATATGTATTAAACTTGAATCAAACTTGCCTACTGGTCTTCTTATGTCTTTTAAAACCCTCACTACTTCCCACCACTACATATCTCCCATTCTATTGTGTGTTACTCCCCCCTTTCCTAGATTGTAAGCTCTTTGGGACAGGGCCCTCTCCTCCTTTGTCACTGTCTGTATCTGTCTGTCATTTGCAACCCCTATTTAATGTACAGCGGTGCATATTACGTTGTGTTATATAAATACTGCTTATTAATAATAATACTAATCTTTATCATGTGATAAATCTGTATAGGCACTGACATACAGCCAGGTTGTATTGCGGTGACAGGACCTCATTACTGCAGGAAGGTGCAGGAAAGTATGGACATCCAAGTCCTCGATCTCCTCCCAGTCATTGTACATCTCACTCAGCACACCATAATTGTAGAAGTAGCTGAGGACCTGGATGTGATGTTTGCTAGCATTGTATGTATCACAAAGCCGGTTTTATAGAAGTACAAATTCTTTAACCAATAAACCATTTTGTTATAAGTATAAGTAGCTATAAGTAGTTACAGTTTGTTGATCTCTTGATGGATAAAAAAGCCACCTATACTTACCTGTATACTCATCTGTCACTCATATGGTTACCCTTTTATAGAGAATCTAAAATGAAGTAGCTGTGCCAAAAAAGGCAAGCAATGACTAGCAGTATTTACCATGCTTTGTTCTGCATTTGTGAGGAGGTGAAAATCTCCATAGGAGAGAAGATTCGGCTTTTTTGTATCCGGGGTGCTGCCTGATGACTGGTTAGTAATGATTAGGCAGAAGAGGTGCAGAGAGCATAGATGAAGAAACGGAGAGATTGTTGCACTGCAGGCACAGATTCCCCCCCATCGAGGTAAGTGACACCACCAAACCTCTCTCTAAATCTGGTGATACTGGCAGTCAGTCCCCAGTGCCCCTGCACTGCACATTTACTTATATCAGGTGCACAGGATTGCCCACACACACCCAGGAAATGTGCTGCTATTTTATAGAATTTCAACACCAAAGGTAGAATTTTCCATATTACTGCTTTTAATATGCTGCAATTATTATTTTTATATTTTTTTCTGTAGTATTGCAGATCCTTACTTCTTTAGTTCAAGCCCACATTACGGAGATGATCGCAATACTAAATGTGACATCTTGCAATGTGGGTCTAAGCGGCCTCATTTATTGTCCGAGGTTTAAATTATCCCAAGATTCATGTGCTGCCACACGGCAGTCATAAGGGGGATATTTGAAAACTTTGAAGCTTCTTTCTCTTTGAGAGGAAAAAAAAAACATTGGCTATTGTGGGGTTGTACACATTGTCAGTGTTTCCAACATTCTTGATGAAAATAACTTTTTGTAGTGCACCCTGCTGAGTCCTCTATGAAAATAACACACTATACTGCTAATCATACTGTCATATCTATCACACTGTCAGATTTTTGTTAGGTAATCCCTTGAGTTGTTTCTATAGTGTAACACATTCCGTACCAATAAACACTTGGCTTCATTAGATTGTGTGGCTCGTTTTGTAGTCCTAAGAAGAAATCACAAGCTGTATTTAGATCGTGCCCGCAGGTATTATTTACACTGGTAGGTGTGTAATGAAGTCAGTGCTAGATCTTGGGCAACCCTTCGTACAACCAATTTATTGGGAATCAGTGTTAAAAATGCCCCTTATATTGGTCATAGGAAGAATTCACTCCTGACAACTATTACAGACATGTGAGAAGATCATTGGTGTGGTGATACTGGCTGTGCTAAGTCAGGGCAGAGATCTTGGAATCCTTCCCGATTTCTATCACCTCCTCCAGACCCATTCACTACCTCCCACAGACCATTTATTGCAAAGTTGCTCAACTTCAAAGATACAGACATGGACTTTGTCTTACCAGGGATGAAGGTGATGTCCTCTATGAAAATCAGTTTATATCTATTTTTATCCTAAAGCATCCTACTTTATGCCCTCCCTTTCCATCTTTTCATGAGAGAGCACACAGGAGACAGGAGCATGGCCTTATCTCCTCCTCATTGCCTCCCCATTAGGACCCTGAGCCTCCTGCTTCTCTGATAAACCTCTCAGCCCAATCCCTATTTATATGGAGAGTAGACGGCTCTCATGCGGCCTGGATTCCTTATGTATCCCTTGAATCCTATGCAGGTTTATTATGTTGTTTAATATTCCAAATGCTGTTCTACTTGTGAAGATTTATATACCTCTATTATGTGGGGTTCATTTGTTGATTTTTGTATTACTTATTTTATTTCCAGTAGTTTATTTATGATGGAAAATAAAAACTAGGGTAAAGTTATCACTGTGCTGTCAGTCTGATCATTGTGGTCCAACCTGAGCTCTAGTGGTTTGCGTTTAATATTGCGTTATAATCCCGTAACCCTAAGCAGCCAATACAGAGTATTGTATGGGTATTGTATGGGTCAGGTATTGTATGTGCTGGCTGTATGAAATATTCAGGATGAACTGGACACCTGGTATACTTGTACATCGTTACCAGGTGGAGCTGGTAAATAATGTGACTGGGTACAAGCATGTTGGACTTTGTACGTGGCCAGCAACCAGAAAGATTCCTGCTGGAATTACTGAGCCTCCATAACCTGTGCGTTACTTTACCTGTGTGCAAAGCTTCAGACAGATTGCTAAATACAAACATGATATTCTTTATGAGAGTTGTTGTATCTGCTGAATGATTTGTAATTCTCTCTAGTCCTGTGTTTCTGATAATATTAACAAGTTGTGTGCTTCTTTAGACCTTTATGTACACTAAAAACAAATATTGTACATCCAAATCTGGAACCCAGCCCTGATTGGACAATGAAGGAGCAGCAAAACTCTAATCAGATCATCATCCTGCTTCTCTCCTTGATTTATTAAAGCTTGAATGGACATGCAGCCTGTTCTGTCCTCTGGAGACAAACAAGAGGCCATAGCAGCCCTTGTTAGTGATTCAGGATTGCTGAATGAAATTGTTGGACATGTGTGGCAGTGCTATATATTCACCCAAGACAATCACAATAGATCTAGCTCCTGTATAAAGATTTACAGCACTGTTCTTTACAAGTGATTACAGGAGGCTAATATCAAGAGACATTCACATATTTTACCAACTGGATTTTTGGACTTTTTGTGCCCTTGTATTGTTTATAAGAATGTACAGGATTTGCAATTCTACTGTGTGTACTGCTAATTATGATAACCTTTCGGAAATATGAAGTGTTTTCATTAGGTTAAGAGATTTTTTTTATTGCCAATAGTAACCAGTGTCTTTGTTCCATTTTTCCAGATGGCTGATTGGTTGCCCTGAGCAAATATATTACTGTATTGTTCATTGAATGCCATGGCTTATGACACGGCCTAGACAAACCAATAGGTGGCGATAGAGAATCAACTAATTCTCTGCCTGAGCTCTGGCCCTCAATTGTAACAATTTGTAAAAATATTCATGATATAGAAAGTCTAAAAACTATACTATAGCACTGCTTTACCTCACTTTCTTTTCTGGATACAGCAAATAAGTCTTTTTTTTTTTTGTTTGTTTGTTTTTTTTTTACTTACAGATGTAACAGTGGATTCCGCATTATAAGTTGCAGTCTTCTATCGATGTATCTGGGTCTGTAGCACAGACACCAATGTGATTGGAATAAAAGTGCTTCAAGATGGGCCAAGACAAGGGAAAATATGACTTTTATATTGGGCTCATATTGGCCGTAAGCTCCAGTTTATTCATTGGAGGAAGCTTCATCCTAAAGAAGAAAGGACTTCTCAGACTGGCCAGGAAGGGCTCTATGAGAGCAGGTATGCAGCTGCTGTATGCAAGTACTGTATACGGATCCCCCGTGTACCCGTTTTACACGGATCCCCCGTGTACCCGTTTTACACAAACCTTTACTGCTGGCTTTTTTCCTGTTGAATGAATTCCCTCATTTTCTGTCCCAGTGATGATACAAACATAGGAGCTAAGGAAGTCTCTCCTTCAAGGACACAGTTGGCAATGAAAGCAATATTTTAGCATGACGGCTGTGACCTCTGTCAGCTTTTTATTACTGTCTACACCACTTTTAGGAAGCTTTTCCTGATTCCTCTTCTAGAAGGCATGGTTAGCAGGACAGGAAGTTTGTGGAAATCACAGGAGCATAAATTGTAGTAAATTCCTGAAACTGGTTCTAACCCTTAACCTATCTAGCTAAAACTAGAAATTAAAAGCTTTAGCTGGAGTTACACTTTAACATCACCCATTTAGCTTCCTAGACAAGTCAGATGACTGTCACCTGAGACAAACTGTCATGCTCATGTCCGGGGCAAAAATCTGACATGTACAGCAATCCCCCAACATTGTTCATCTAACTGAGTGATGATCAGCTGATAGGGAACTACCACTAGATATTGAGGTGAGCACAGCAGGGTGCTGCTCGCTTGTCCCCCCCAGCCCCCCCCCGCCCGTCTCTATTGAACCGAACATGCACTATGCGTACAGCACTCGTTCATCACAAAAGATTGTTTCCATTAACAGTGATGTGACTTGTGTACAAAGCCTTGGAGTACTGCAGTGCCTGGGGATATTAGTGTACTGGGTTAGGTTTGCTGCTACTATTGGTTGAGTCTCTCTGGTCCTGGCAATAGGATACCAGAAGTGTCCATTTTTAAGTTGTAAATATAATTTTGTATCTTTTTTCCTTGGCAAGTATTGGGAATGTTGTTCCTCTTCTATGGCCTACATTTCTCTTACACATAAGTTTGTGCTGTACAAACTTTATCAGAATAGAAATGGTAACCTGTGGTGAAAGTACAGCCACACCGAATGACAAAAATGTGTATATCTAGTCCAGACATTTCTATATGATATACTTCTATATGATATATCTTCTTTTAATACAAATCTTCCTGGCAGTAACATCTAGTAAAAACACCCTGGATGGCTCTGCAGGTTTAACATTTTTCTTACAAATGAACAAAGATGAAATATTCATGATAATTACAAAAATACAATATTTTTTAATACAAATAATCATTTAGAAAAAAATACATGTGTTGTGTGGGGATTTATTTATACTGCAGTCCAAAAAAGTGAACAATGAGGGAAGAAAAGTCCATTTTAGATTCCATTTGAGTCAGTGGAGTATTTTCCCTGTTGTGTTCCCCCTCCAAAACCATGGCACAGGGGTGGCAGATGCCAGAGGCTGAGGGACATCTGCTCATCTCTCTCATGGCGTCTGATCCCTATGGAATGTATTGTATGTCCTATACCCCGACACAATCTGTATCATAGTGTTATAAAAATAGGGTCAGGCAGACCTACTTGTAAAAGTCCCTGACAATCACTTTTATGAAATAAAACTTTTTTTTTTGGGGGGGGCGGTGGGTTAAGTAATTGATTAAAAAAATGTATTTTTGTATTTGAGGTTTTCTGAAAACTCCATTACTGGTTATTCACATCTAAGAAAACATACTGGTTGTGGATATCACAGTGAAAATTTGTGCAGATACACTACAGGTACTTCATATATTTTTATATTTTACCATTCTTCTTTTATCATTGCCTGTAGGCCAAGGAGGTCATGCATACCTTAAGGAATGGCTGTGGTGGGCTGGACTTCTCTCAAGTAGGTATCTTGGTGGGAGAGGAATATTTCATATTTTACATACAGACTTGTTTAAGTTTTAATACTTTCCAGTAACAACAGCTGCTTTGTATATTTTAGGTGGTTTAGATAAAGCTTATGGTATCGGTAACACCGCTTTCCACCGTATGCAGATATTACTACAATATTATTAAACATAAGAAAGGAGAAACCTACTTATTGTAATATGGAAATGTCATTTTTTATGTAGCTATTTCCATTGCCATGTTTAACCCCAGCCTAATATGAAATGATTCCCTGAGAGTAGCTTATCAGTGCGATGGAAATATAAACATAATGCATATTTTCTGCCATGTGCTAAGACCTATTTCTCACCCCTTTGCCAATGACAGCCTTCACCTGGGTACAGTATACTAAAGCTGGGGTCACCCTTCTATTACTCTGTATTGGAGCATTATGTCTGCTGACGGTTGGCTGATTGCTGCTTCCTCATCACATGATCCAGGGAGCAGTAAGGAAATCCCTGTGACCTTTGTTATGTGTTAATTCCACCCTATGACCACCAAACACATAACAAGCGCAAATATATCCAGCCTAACAAACATATGTTACTGGTAACAGAACCCTGAGTTTGGGGCGGGGGGCTGAGCAACTTTTAATAGGAGGAAGATATGAAACTGGGAAAATTTTGGAAGAGGAAGAGTGAGAAATATTATATTTAGTGATGATCCTGAGCAATCTGAGTTGAATAGTTAGTGTGTTGCAGTGATTATTTTTGTTGTGTTTCTGTATTCTAACAGTTTGTTTTTGTAATTTTCAGTGGGAGCTGGAGAAGTTGCAAACTTTGCTGCTTATGCTTTTGCACCAGCTACTCTTGTGACCCCCCTAGGAGCACTGAGTGTACTGGTCAGGTATTATACCACTCATTTTCTTGTAATAAATCTATTCTGTATTGTTTATTGGTGTCTGTTTGCACATTTTTATATGACTGGTACTTTCATTAGGTGTCTGAGATGTACACATTATAATCATGATTCCAGGCAGCCATAGCAGTCAGATATGTACACTGACATAAGTTGTTTTGCATTAGGTTATAAATATATTGTAGTTAGCAGTATGATAACTGCACAGAAGTAATATCTCTTTCATGGATATTTGCACCTGCCTAGATAAGAACTGTATTGTTTCCTCCGCCACTATCCATCCTTTTATGTAGTCTTGCAGCAGTTTATTATACACAATAGTCGAAAGTTGCTGCAAATTTTTAAAGTGATAGCTCAATGCGGCCCAGGCCTGGGCGGAATGAATTATTCACAAAGTGAAATAGTTTAGTTTTAAAGCCTGATACTGTGATTGTTAAATTACAGAGGAGAATGAAGGGGGCATGGAGCTCTTAAGTTTATTTAAGTGAAAAGTTGTACCTGCTGTTATCCACTGTGCCACCTTCCAGATAACATGGTCTCCTCCACCACACCTCCCCCCACGTATAATTACTTATTACCGCTAGTGGGGTTAAAGGGTCAAAAAAAAGTGATACACAAGATGCCCCCAAAACATTGACTCAGTTCCCACACTCTTCTGATGGCTATAATGAAATATGTTTGTAGGCTTACTTAGTAAGAGGAGGGGTGAAGGCCAGCAATGGAGGACAGGAACATTTTATGGAGAGGAAATCCAGAAAAATTGTCTCTTTTAATCTCATCATTGTAGTTCCCAAAAAAAAAAACAGAAAGTGACTAAGCAGAGTAGCTTTTGATTATAGATGACATACCATCTAATAGTCACTTCCTCAGTGTGGAAGTACTTACCTGCCATGGCAGTGGGCATAATAATAATGCTGGAGACCAGTACATGACAATGGTTGTATCAGACACTAGATATGCAGTGATGTTTAAGCGGTGGTGTGACTGCTGACCTCTTTTCTTTCAGTGCCATCCTGTCATCATATTTCTTAAACGAGAAATTAAATCTTCATGGAAAGATTGGATGTTTACTGAGCATATTGGGGTCCACAGTGATGGTTATCCATGCCCCCCAAGAGGAAGAGATTAGGAGTTTAAGTGAAATGTCCGTCAAATTAGCAGACCCAGGTAACGTACCTGTTGAATGTTTGTGTACTGATGCATATAAAATGTCACATTGTGATGGGTAAAGGTATTACATGAGGAGCTTGTGTAGACATCAGTCTATTGAATAAATGTGGTTGCATGTATTTTATGTATGCATGTATTATTATATGTGTGTTGTGATATCCTGCATGGTTTGTTTTTTGGTGGGATAAAATAAAAAAGTTGTATGTAATGATAAATGTATAAAATTTTAGTATACAAATTCCATACAGTGTAGGTGAGCAATATGGCTGTCAGTGTGGAGGGGGCTGGTGGCCAGTGTGAGTTATTAACCTGGGATGATGTGAATATAGTTATCAGTCAGTAGTTGGACTAATGTAAGTTAATAAACCCACTGGGTGGCCTATACATGGCCCCAGTGCTTAACCCAGAAATTTTTTTGAGCCGGATGGGAAGAAATTGTAGGCGGATGGAAGCCCATAAATTGTGACCCAACTCTTCAGTAACCACCCAAAAACAGCCAGGTGGTGCACCCAGCTAAAATGGGCTGGGGAGAACACTGCATGGGCATAACTTCCTGGGGGAGGGTAGGATATAACCTGCAATTTAGGACAATGTTAGCAGTGGTAATGCTGACTGCGGGATGCTGCCTTTTGTTAGCAGCAAGTGTATTGGAGTCCCAATAAAAGGTTACTCCCAGTTATCAGAGGTGCAGGACAGTGTGTTTTGGTCCACATGTAAAATATATTGTGCTTTAGGTGGAAAACAAGGAAAAAAGGGAGATGTGAATTTAAGGGCAATGGTGAACCAAAAAAAGTAACATGAAAGCAGGAACAGTCACACCTTATAGTGGTATGCTTGTGCAGGACATGAATTATAATGTGTAAAAATCCAACAAACCTCTAATGTTTTCTTTTCTTTCCTGCTTTATAGGGTTTGTGCTTTTTGCAACAGCAGTTGTGATTGTGTCTCTAATTCTCATTTTTGTGGTGGGACCAAGTCATGGGCAGTCCAATCTTTTGGTGTATATTTCCATCTGCTCTGTCATCGGAGCCCTTTCCGTCTCCTGTGTCAAAGGATTAGGAATCGCTATTAAGGGACTCTTTGCTGGAGAGCCGATTCTGAGGAATCCTTTGGCTTGGATCCTATTGATCAGCCTTATAGTTTGTGTTAGCACTCAGATAAACTATTTAAACCGAGCTTTGGATATATTTAACACCTCCCTAGTGACTCCAATCTACTACGTGTTCTTTACCACCTCAGTACTTACATGTTCCGCTATTCTGTTTAAAGAATGGCTCCATATGTCTGCCAATGACATGATCGGGACCCTCAGTGGCTTTGCAACAATTATCATTGGCATCTTTTTATTGCACGCCTTCAAAGATGTTCCTTTCACTCTGTCTAGCCTTCCTGTTTCCCTGAGAAAAGATGAACGGATTGTGAATGGGAATCTATCCAACAACATCTATGAACACCTGAATGGGAATGAGGAGAGCTCTCTGCTCTGTGAAAATGAGATACAAGTGAACGAGAACACCACTTCTCGACGCAGCGCTAATCTGGCATCCTTTTAAATTGAAACATTTTGTCTATTGCTGGTAAACCTCATACACAATGATGGGACACTTATTGTCTGTAACACTCAGCGATGCCACAGAATAATGATTTGTAGCACCATTGTATTGCTCTCTATTGTCTGGACCAAACAGGTTTATTGAAGGCATTTTAAACACAAGGATAGCCAGCAACATAAGTGCAAGAACAATAAACTGGAAAATTAAATTATTGTGGTGCAGCAACTATATAAATCAGATGTGAACATTTTACAGAGAATCAATGCATTGTGAGTCCACTAATAACATGTGAGGGACGTGCAGCCTCCAGCATGGTACTTTCTGTAGAAATGATGGGGATATTTTATAATTGGAGATTTTAGCACCTAATAACATTTGGTCCTCTGTAATTTGCAGCAAATGTAATATACAAGAAACCTTTGGGAAAAGGGCATCTGATGTAAATATATGGCATAATATTGTCTTCACATGAGCTCTGCAGCCCTTTTTCTAGGTTATTTTAAATTTTGGTCTGAGAAGGGGCTAAGCACCACAAATCTATGGAAAAGAAAATCTCTTCCTCAGGATTATACATTTGTCTTGGATGGATTCAGTTCTTATTAGGCAACTGAAAACCTTTTTACATTTTTTATATTTGCGAATGCTACCGAGTGCCCTTTTATGTAAGCTTAGTTTAATTGTACATTTTCTGCTCCTGGGAAGGAAACCTGCACAGAGAATAATACAGGACGAGCATGCTCTGTATTCTCAGTACAGATTTTTCTAGATTGGTTGGAAGTGTGGACTCTCAGAGAAGCTCCCCATCCCCTTTAAAGCACTTGGGGCAGCATTAAATAGCCGATGGGGTAGAAGCTGCTGCTATCCTGTATGGAAATATTTTCTTTTTTAAAAGCCTTCAGCCAGCAGCAACGATTATAGCAAAGAGATTAAACCTGATCACTTTGTAAATGCTGTGATTTTTGTATTCTAAAATACTTTACACTTTTTACATTTTGCAAGTTTTGATTTGAGCCTTGAAGTCTGAATTCTGTATAATGAATCCTTGGCAATAAGAGAATGTAGAGTCTGTGGGGTAAGCCCCATTACAGTATTGGCCTGTGACAGTGGAACGACCATTAAGAGGCCATGGCTGAAAAGTCTTCAAATGTTTGTGATTTGGAAACCAATAACCAATGGAATGGCAATCCTTGTAAATGTCAGAATATTTCAGGTGATTTTATTACCCCAGACTGTACAGACAATCTTTTTACATTTTGTTTTGATTGGCCAGCTTGCAGTGCTTTGTTTTGCCTTACTATATTTTCTGTTCTGGAGCATGTAAAACTGTACAGAATTTTCAGACTCTTAATATATGTTGCACTGTTATCTTTAATTGTATATAAATAATAAATATGTCTAATTGTTTACTTTGTATGCTTTATGATCTGCAAGCTTGTGGCCTTTGTACAACACAGGATTGATTGGGGAAATAGGAATAAATTGTCAAACATAACTTATTTTGAAATAAAACGTTTCTTTGAAAACTTGCAACTACTGCCTGATTTTTTTTTTAAAGCATAAAACAATATTAGTGTCACTTACTTACTACATAACAAGATAGATACCTAATATTTTAGCAGATTTACTGTACTATAGAAACGTCAACTATAGTTGACATGTGTATGGGCCAAAAATAACCCCCAACACATGCAGTTTCCCATGTTGTATCCATTTAAAGAGTACAGAAAAACACCTGTCGATAGGCCAGGAATGCTTTCAGCATTGAATTTCCTGATGTGGTCCCAACATACTGCATTTTTTATTTTTTTTTTGACAGAGCGTTGTCAGCCTTCTCATTGTATTCAATGGCACTTTGTATGAAGCAGCAACGTATAGGGAGTTCATTATTGGCTGGGCAGAATTGGTTAAGTGCAAGATTTAAGGGATTGAGGTTAGAACCAGGAACAACTGTTCTCCCTCCTTTGTGCAAGGTGACACATTGGCCCTAATATAAATAAACTCTCCAAGTCTGGAGAGAATACACTTTTTGATCAGTGAAGCTGGGTGACCCAGCAAACCTGGAATGGATCTGGTCCAGGATTCAAAACCTTTGCTAGCAAATGATTTTAAGAAATCCATTCCAGGTTTTCTGGATCACTCAGCTTCACTGAAGAAAGTGTATTCTCTCCAGCCTAGGAGAGCTTTAGTAAATCCAGGGCTGTTGTATTGGTTTCCCTGTAGTTTTCTGCAGGTTAGTTTATAGACAGCTCTGTTCAGAATGTGTAGCACAGTGATGGTACTGCTGCTACTTTTGCAGTGTAATATCTGATGTGCAAGGACATTGGGTGCACTCAAAGTGTATATCACAATGCAGCATTCCAACACCACTACTACACAAATGGAATAGTCTGACTGAACTGTCACACAGGAGAAAAAGGATTGGGGACCCCGAAAGATGGAGCAGTCAGACTGAATTACTGGATATCAAACATACCAGGATCTTCCAGGTCTGGAGGGTAAGCAGGTAGCTTCATAATACTTAGTATATCTGCCACTGACTGAAGACTCAGTGGTGAAGTATTTCTACTCCAGGCCATCAGCCCCCTATACAAATCTTCTCTTTCCCTGGCTCCTAGCCCAGGCCACCTCCCTTAACCCTTCACTTTTAACATATATGCTGAAGAGGCAGCTAACAATGATCAGTCTGTGGGGGAGAGAAAGATTTTATCTGGAAAATCAGACTTCACCCATAAACTAATGAGCACCTACCTTTGACTCTTAATTATTGCTCCTCCACTTACCCCAGGACAAATGAACACTAGTGGTCAACTCTCCAGCAGAATGGATTACCACCAGAACCTCTTCCCCACACAAATGACCATATTTTCCCCTACTTACCAATCAAACTCCAAGTCTTTCTCTCCATACCAACAGAAAAAAAAAAACATGGATCCACATTTTTACATTTCCATCAATGAATAGGCATAATTTCTAGTGTTAATATAAACTTTTATTGCAAACCTGATGATACAGAATGGTCTTGGTTATTAGAAATAACATTTTTTACATTTCTGAAATAAACCCTCTTACAGGAAAAGTCATAAGTTCATAATTTTATGCTTTCTTATCTTTATATTCTCAAAGAAAAATTGTTTGTAAAAATGACAAATATTGGATCGGTGTGAGTGGTAGTGTTTGTTATTAACCATCAAATCTGTTTATGGGCTAAATAACTTATTGCAGGCACATAGAGCTGACTTGAGTAAGATCATCTTATCCTACCAGTCTGTCTACAAGGTGCAAGGTTAGCACACAGCAATATTTATTCACCATGTTTGTTATAAACCAAAGGAAACTATAGTCTGTAAAAGTGCTAAAACAGACCTGGGTACCCTTTAATGTATTAATATCTTTTTAAAACTGCAGTGGTATCTCTACACATTTCCAGCTCCCTATTTCCACATAAACAGTTCCCCATAACTGTTCCCAAGCTGCAGACAAAGGGATGAACTCTGCTCCAGAGAAGTCCTCATCCTCAGTGACTAGGGGCAGTCAGAATCTGTCCATAGAAACTATGGTAATAAAAAACATCCTGATTTAATGCTAAACAAGCAGCCATGTCTGAGCTGATCCTTTAACTGCTGTGAAGATTTTCCTGTATTATTTTGCAGTTTCTACCAGACAAATACAGTATAAGTAATCAATATACAGTGTAGGATGGGGAAATAGTACAGTAAGCTTTAGTTGCTGGCTAGCGATTGGTGTATGGGAGGCTGGAAGCAGCGCACATGTTCTACTGGCGTATTTTCTCCATCTCCTGACTTCAAGTATTTGTCCAAGATGGAAAATATCTCATCATTCAGCATCTGAAATTTTCGTATGCGTTCTACCATTTTCTTCAAGGGCTGCAAAAGTCAGAAAATAAATAAAAAGACCAAAATAAATATGTGACAGACCATTTGTCGCAAGGCCGTCCAGCAATGTTTATTTCTGCGTGCTTTAAACGGTCATAACGTGGTTCTAGGATGAGCATGGTGGTGGACTTGCACTGTTCATATCAGGTACAATGCTCCATACAACCTTGACCTGCCTGAGAACATTTATTGCACATATTTGGGTACCTTTAGGATTCTAACTCTGTAGCAAGGTAAATACTGGGTGCACAAATTCCACAATTCAATAAATACAAAAGAAAGGGTAAAAATATACTGGGAGCTGAAAAACACTGTCCGCAATTCTCTATGTATAAAGAGGATAATCTAATATAGTAAACACATTGATTATTTCCATACAGATTCTACAATAGTGTAAAACCTGTATTAATCTCTTTGTAGAAATATGAAAATGTACAAAAAAGTGTCATACAAAAAAAATGTCCAAACATAGAAAACACAGTGCGGTCATTCTTCAGTTAGCTCCTCGGGGCATTTTCTATTTATTATCACTTAACAACCTTGGACGCCAGGTCCAGTACTTGGGAGTTCTAGTCTGGCTGACATCTATCCACCACTTGTCTAACTTTCTGGTGTGTAAAATTTTAAATATTTTAGAGTGAATGTTCTGAATGCCTGACTGCTGGGACGTGCTCTCTTCTATGAGAAGTGAATAACTTTTGTACAGATACAAGGTGTCATTCATTGCTGTAGCTGTGACATTCCAACATATTATGGTACTGGGAGACAATGTGTACTTTGTGTTTATTTATTTATACCTGGAGCCCCATAGATGTTTTTATACCATTGTGGAATCTGTACATGTGGGGAATAAAGGCAGCTGCTATGCAGCCCTAAACTCCTGAGAATCTAAACTACAACTGTTTAATGTTTCCTAAAGTGAAATTTGTCTGGTACAATAGAGAACACAGGAAAAAATGTTGTTATATGAGGAACCCCAACCATTTACATACCACACTCTTGATAATTTCATCCTTTCCATCATGTTTCTGTACTTTCAGGAGGTGATAGCAGAAGTCCAAAACGTTAAAGCGACGATGCTGGCCCAGAAGAACAATGATCATACAGCCAGCCCAGTGAAGTCCATCACCAAAACACTGCCTATTATAAGAGACGTAAAACATAACCAATTCATTTACAGTTTATATACAGACCACAGAAGTCTACAAATAAAACATGTACATTAGAGAACTACAGGGATTGATGCAATAGATGTGTATACAGAGGACAAGTACCAAAAAAACAGAAATATTTCAGAGGACTTCTATCCTCACTAATATAAAAATAAAATACATTCAACAGAAGCAGTTTCTTGTAGGGGATATTACAAATGAGGAACTTTATAGCATTGGTGACAATAAATGAGCATGAGCAGAGCAATAAAGAGAAATGATCATTACAGGGTTACTTTACACAAGATTTTATAGAGAATTATTACTTCGGCTAAAATGTTCTAATGAACCATTTTATTTTAATATTAGAAAAGAACCTTTTGGAAGGAACATAAATACTTACTCCACAGTAAATTCATGAGCGCCTACTGGTATGCAATAGACAAACTGCATAGCGCTCCACAGTCTATGGAATTCCACACATTCATCTACATGCATCACACCATTGCTGGGCAGGGGGCCACGCCAGATAGCATCATCAAGAAAACCACGGACCCGGGTAAGAATAACTTCAAACATTGACAGGCCACAGCAGAGACGCTCTTTGGTTAGTAAGTCACCTTCTCTTGCGATGGCAATTTGCTGTGAAAAGAAGTCAAACATAAAAATTAGTATTGTGAATCTGCAAAGTAATAAAACAAATATTTTTTTGTTTCTCATTGTTCCGATTATTATCCTACTAGTCATTAAAAAACCTCTAATGTTAATCATACATACCTGAGGTGTCCCCAATCTTTCTATGAGTGGCACCAGGTGGAGTGGGGCGTACTTTGACTCCAGTCTCTTCATCTTTGCCTCCAGACGTTCCCCCTCTGGAAATCAAAGCATATGCAATTATACAAAAGACATACATATAGGTTTTAAAGAGAATCAATGTTTTCTTTGCTTACGAAGCTTAAGCACTAAATACAGCTAATTTTGTACTTATAAGAAGCCTTCAAGCTTCAGGTTATACTGAGAAAAAATGGATGCCAGCTCAGGATTACCCTTCCTACTACCAGCGGCCTTTTCATAACATGACTATAAAAACAGAGTTGGAACCTCTGTCCTTCAACTGACTCAAAGAAATGGATTCTATAGGGAGTATAAAAATGCTCTGTGTTGGAGCCAAGTGCCCAAAAAGTGACTTCTAGGCTCTCTGCAATGTCCAGTCATTGCACTATAAACCAGATAGGTGCAATTAAAAGACTATTCCTAAAAGAGATATAGAAAAAGTCTTAGGAAGAGGGAAGTAAGATCAGATGTCCGTCCTCCTGGAATTCTAGCAAAAACAAAAGGCATGCTAGTATGAAAGGGGTTATCCTAAGCTTCTGCCAGTGTCAAATCCTTAGTAAGCAGCAGTATATACTAGGTACTACTAGTACTAGTATAGTATATACTACATAAAAGGCTTCCTGTACCCCTCAATGGACAGGAAAGAAAAATAAAAAATAAAACAAGTCAGAAGTCAGTCACCGCCTGTCCATTGAGGGGTACAGGAAGCCTTTTATCCAGTATCTAGCTAATAAATCAGGGTCATTATCGCTACACCGAAGACACAATTTTCACTGTAAAGACTCCCGACCCTAGCTTATCCCATCCACACTATTCTATTCACATTGTACAGAACTCCAACCTCAGCTTAGCTTGTGCACACAACATTTTGTTTGTACTAAAAAAAAAAAAAAATTCCTGTCTAAATCCCCCTCCCCTAAAACAGTAATTAGGAAACTACACAGCGTTTGGGGGCTTATTTATAAGTGTTACAGCACACAAATACCAACCTGTAACAATCTAGTTGTAATTCTTAATTTAGAAAATTAGAAAGTTAGAAAATAAAATCTAAATTATGGTTTACTACAAATGTTTCTCTAATATGTGGTACTTTGTCTTGTAATACAAGCATATTGCTGTTATGAGTAAGGCTAGGTACACACATGCAATAATTATCGTTTGAAAACGAACAATCAACAATTAATCCTGATTATTTTGACTGATCCTATTGTGCACAATTCTGTACATGCTGTAATAATATGATTGTTCAAATATAATCCACTAATAATGTGCAGGAAGTGACATGTACAGAAGAAAGTGTATCACAGAACAATCCACGTTCACTGAACGACCCTACACACAATAGATTACAAACGATCGTCGCCCAATCAGATCTGTCGGGACGATCGTTCGTTTCTAGCGAGATTCCTCGTACGTCGGCGTGCACTTTTTTGTTAACAATTATCGAACGTTCTTTCGTGGATCGTTTGTTTCCAACGACAATTATTGCACGTTTGTATGTGCAAGGGCACCTTGATCTAATTGCTTCCTGTTATTTTGTAATATAATGCTTCATGGGTATACTCAGATCAAAATGACTATTTTATCCTAACCTAAACATATAGAATGAAATGAACCTCACTGGATGGTCCATGAAAAGCATCTGCTGGGCATACACTCACCTTTGACATGGACTCTGGGCAGAATGTTCTGGAAAGGTGCAGCATGAAGCAGGTCACACACTTCTTCTAGTGACTAAAAATGAGTTAGGGGGGGAAAACATTATTTACCATATAGGAAAAACACCCTGAAAGAGACACAGGCATCATTTTATAAGTCTCTGCAGTCACATAAATATCCTTTTGTTTTCTTCCATTCTGTTTGTAGAGCTTGTTGCTGACAAACAAGAAACATTTCTTTCAATTAGTGTCTAATGTTCTGGCTAAATGAAGCTAAATTGCTTCGCTCCAATGACTAAGCTAATTCTGTTGCTACGATACACCGAGCCTTCAAAAGCGTATGATTAGCCAGTCATTTTGTTGGACCCCTCAGCCCATGAATCATAAAATCTCGTAATCCCCCAGCATGATTGTTCTTGGATTGGTGGGCTCAGTAAGCAAACAATAACATTCTGCCAAGGTGATGGGGCCACATTCTGTAGTGTCACTTGTATTCATGCAGAAGCCCTGACAAGGACAAGCACTGCCACAGCTTAGAGATCACAGAGAACAATAGTGAAAGCAAGGCTATAAATGCACAATTCTGACCTGTGCTGGATAACATCTCTTTATGATATATCCACACTGTATTTATATTCAGTATGATGATGTTACCCATCTGCAGACTAGATCCTAACTCAATACTGGTATTTAATCATCAACATAATAATATCATTATTTGTTCATCTTTAAAATTTTAAGTTTGTTTTTGAAGAGAAGTTACATGTATAACGGATTCTGCCCCACTATCAGCTCTGTAATTCGTTGTACACTGGGATGGGGGGTTTCTAAAGCATTCAGAGAAGAGGGGAGAGACAAATTTAATTCCATCTTTTTCTATTTTATGGCCCTGGACCAGACTGTATTGCTGATCTATGCAGTGTAACCTGAAGCTAGGTTCCAGCCCTGTCTGTCTTGCCATACAGAGAGTGCCTGGATCATAACAACAGTTATCCTTTACTGGATAAAATCTTTTATTTCTTTTACTTGGGCATTTAGGCATTTCCCTAGAGTTCAGCTTTGAGAACTGTTCCATATTAAAGTTGTCCGAGAGGCACCACTGCAGCCAGTGGATTCAATAATAAAACAGTGCGTACATGTGTTAGTTTAGCATGCTACCAATGAATGGCAGCAGTTATTTTATATTTTTTATAGTACGGTCATTCAGAAATATCTTACATTGTCATTGAATTAATTACTTTAGTAATGGTCACACATACTTTACATGCATTGTGGCATTACTATAATGTAATAACTCTACAAGACTTAACCTACGATACAAATAGACTGCAAATGAATTTTAGGTGGAGCTGAACTGAATAAGAGGTCTCTATTAAATAGTAGGCTGTGTATGTGCTGCCCAAATTATATGGCAGTATGATTTGTATGTTCTGAAAGGCGTTCCCTGTAAATTTAGTGGAAGAATATAAAGTATGAGTATGCACATTAACCCTAGATGTTCTAGATCTGATACATAATCACATTACATGACCATTTTGAATTGCTGGTGTGGCAACATGAAGTATCCTGCCAAATCATATGCTATGCATACTGCAATTGGGAAAATAATTGTGCTCTGTAGGGTTTACACATGGATATCACACAGAATAAAACAGATTGCACTGATAAAATATAAAACTATAAAATTCCTGGTGGAAATGGCCACAGAAAGCAATTTATCTGTTCATAGTCATAGTTTTGCGGTTCACTTAGCAAAGATGAAACATGTTTACTACAGGTAACATATCAATAAAAAATTAAATAAACAAATCCCTATTTGGCCACATAATTGTCAGATATGTATTCTGATTGAGTATAAATATAGGAATATATTTATTATATATAGCAGACTCTAAAGCAGATTTGGTTATAAACTTAAAAAATTACCCAAATGAGCAATAATAGGGTGTCAGGGACTGATGAACATACCATCTATACCAGGTTGGGAACTAACCAAATACCCAAATAATTATTAATATGTAGGCATGGATTAATGTACATACCAAGCTTTGTTCAATAAGAAGACAGAAGAGCATGGCATTGCCCACTTCTCTCAGATTCTGGAAGCACACAGTCTTCAGCTCAGCATATTCCACTATGTCCTTCAGCTGATGATGGAAAAACTCCAAAATGCCTAATATACAAGTGCAAAAAAAAACATAACATGAATACTTTTTACACTGTGTTTATGCAAGACAAAAGAAAAAACAGTGGAAATGTTCATTAATCATATTTGTTAGAGCTTCTTGCTAGGCTTTCCCCCATCTGAAGTCAACTAAGCTACATGTGCTTTGTCACCAACGCTCCATTAAATGGGGCTTCAGGTATACAGGGAAACGTACCTACCCCCATGGAAAGGGCTTTAGGAACAGCAATTTTCCAAAGGGGCACTAGGGGGGAGAGCCTGGCATCAGGGGGCAATATCATCCTGAAACCAGACTAACACTGGTATCTTAGAAGACTAGAGTAAAAGAAACTGACAGATGACCGAGCAACTGGATAGTTTTACATTGGCCTTCAGTCCTAGACCTGGAGGGGATCAAAGTCTTTAAAAAATGTATTCTAAATCAGTGGTCTTCAACCAGTGGTCCTCGCCTCTGGCTGGTGTGCTCCCCAGCGGGATCAGAAGGACCCCGCTAAGGGGGAGCACACAGGCCAGAGCCGCAGACCATGTCTCCTCTATGCATCGCAGGCTCAGGTCGGTGGGCGGGTTTGGTCTTTGGTCTGAGCCTGCGATGGGAGAGTGGGCCAGTTCTGGCATCATGACGTCACTCTGCAGGAAGTGTCTACCCCTTTGAGTTACACACGGCTCCCTGCGCATGCGCGGTCCAGAGTCTGTGAAATTAGTGGTCCATGACAACAAAAAGGTTGGCGATCACTGTTCTAATGTCAAACCCACCAATGCATATGGTAGCCAGAGACCTTGCCTAGGCTTTAAGTGACCTGGTAGAGCAGCTTTTGAATTTCGTGGAAAAAAATAGGTAATTTTTTTTTTTTTATTGTTAATGCGAACAAGTGAATTGTGGGTTTTTAAAATCCTCTCAGCTCGTTTTGTAAAGGTCAAACAAAAGGCTCGGGGCTTGAGAAAATGTATTATTTTTCCTAAAACACAGAAATAATTTTTTTTTTTTTTTATGTTGAATACCAAAATGAGTTGGTACTAATTATTCTATCATATAAAACTAAATGTATTTTCACAGCTTCATTTTCAGCACCCATTACTACAGCAATACCTTAATAAAGCTGACCTGTGTCATCAGCAGCTTTTGTATGCATTGTCATGCTTCTTCAAAGTAAACCAGATAATAGAGACGCAAGATGCAATGGTGAAATATTACCTAACCGAAGCAGTCACTTCACTCTGAATATTAGATTTTAGGAGTCCTGTTAAATCTACATCTTTATTTGAATTCTAGTAACTCTTCCTAATCTAAGATATTTCTATAACAGCAAGTGGTAAACCTAAAGAAATGCTACCCAAGACATTGTGACAAGGCGTGAAAATAATACAAGACATTTTGCATATTACAAAGTCTTGCATTTGGCAATTTGCAATGACAAATTTTATGGACACCATTTATTAGGCTTCAGACAGGATGGCAAAGCAGTATCTAACCTCTGATAATGTAATATGATAAAACTATATATCACAGTTCCCAGTCAATGTAGGTTCATTGGAAACTGAACCGTATTTTCTAAATATTAAATTGTGCTTTCCTTATTTGTGTCCCTCAGAAGGTTGCATTCCAATGCAATGATTCCCTCCTGTACGATTTATGATCTCTGTTAAGCATTATTCCTGCTCTGTGCAAAATATATCCAGAAACGTACAGGATTAGCACAAGGGATTAAGACCTTAGCCCCATCTCCCTCTCACAAATCCCCTCAGAAGAGCTCACACGACAGATGACACATTTTAGCTGTGTATATCTGATAAAAAAAAAAAAAAAACATTTGAAAACAGACCTTCAGATCTACAATGTTAAAACACATTTGTTGTACATCAAAAAAAATCTGTAAACAGATACAGATTATATCTGATTTAATAGGCAAATAAAATGCATAATGAGATCTGATTCCTATGTTATCTGCAGCTGTGGTCAAATCGGAGTCATTGGTCAGGAGAATATGAAACAACAGAAAACATTCCACCAGATTACATTTAACTTAACACAATGAGAATGTAATGTATAGATCCAATCATAAAATGACCATAGACAGGGGCAGATGTCCAAATTTAAGGAATGAGAAACTGTCTGCTACCAAGAACATTGGGCCAGATTTAATAAAGCTCTCCAAGGCTAGAGAGGATACACTTTCATCAGATAAGCTGGGTGATCCAGCAAACCTGGAATGGATCTGGTTCAGAATTGAAAACATTTGCTAACAAATACCAAACGACTTAAGAAATCCATTCCAGGTTTTCTGGACCACCCAGCTTCACTGTGGAAAGTGGATCTTCTCCAGGATTGGAAAGCTTTAAGAAATCGGGCTCATTGTGAGAACGTTGAAGTTCGTTGTACCTGAGGGACAACAGGGCTACATGGAGCTGTGCTTGTAATATTGACTCTCCTAACAGAGGAGTGAAGTATTGGACCTTCATACAGGCTGCCTGCAGATCAGAGATGATATTGGACAGGGTGTTGTGTAATATAGGGGAGTTGGAATGGTTTAGAACTGCTGACCCACTCGTTATCTGATTTTCTTATTATCTAGTTGTTTTCAATAGTAAACAGCCAGAGTGTGTAGAAAAGCCAGACTCCTGCATACTTTAGAGCAGGACTTTTCTCTTTAAGTATAAGGGTCCTTCTCTACAAAATGATGGCAGGAGGCAAAATGTTCTACTTAGATTGATGTGAACTGAAAGTTGGGCTGGGCTATAATTCATTTTTTCCAAATAAAATAAACATCTCATTTTTTATTCTTTATGTGGCTGTACTTCAAGCTTCAAAACTGCATCTCGTTTTCATACTCTTTTACCTGCTAATCTGTGAACACAATTCTTGTCCCTTCATAATCCTATTTTTGCACATTGGTCAAAGCGGAACACATCAAGCTATAGAAACAGTCAGCATAGTCATTGTTCAGAGACTTAAGTAGTGTTCTAAAAAATCAGATCTTTTCAGCAATAAATGTATGTATGGGCAAAAGATTTTATTTTTAGGTTTTGGCTACAGTAGGGTTAAAAGTCCATATAACAGGTGCCCTCCTTTGGAAGTATTGTGTGTAGCTGACATAATACTAACGTCACATATTGATAAGAAAAGAAAGGAAACAGTCAGAAAGACCTTGAAGCCTGTTACAAGGTATAAAAACCATCCACATGGTTCTTTTCACTCAGATGAATGTGCAGGCTCTTATAACTAAAAGTAAGCTGTATCTTTGTACAAATAGTCACTGGCATTTAGTTGTACCCAGATCTGCAATAAAACCACACTAATGTGAAGGTTAATGCAGTGCCAATTTTAGATGCATCATGACAAAGGGTTCACTGAACAGAAGGTATGGGAATCTGTAATGAATATAATTTACCAAAAAAAACGTTTTTTTTACAAGTGTTCTAAAAGAGTGTTGGGGGAGGGGGGATGCTGATTATGCATTTCCAGAGTACATGTAGGATGCAAAGTAAACAACCAACAAAATCATCTGGCATCCAAAAACATAATACAACTTTACAAAAGTAAATCAGAAAATGAATGCGGCTCTCAGATCTCCTCTCTACACAAATGACAAACTACAGAGCATCTCCAAAGTACACCCAAACGCAATTTGCAAGAGATGGTATCTTTTCGGCACTAATGGGGCAAACAAGCCATAGCCAGAATATGCACACACCCCAAAGTAAGGAAGCTGAAAAATAACATGCTGGGAACCGTTTACTCTTCTGTCGGGAGGACTTAAACCAGACTACCAAACAAGCTAGCTGTACAAGACAGTCAGTCAACTTGCAGGATTTAGGAAGACCCAGTATAAGGATTTATCATAAACAATGACATTACCCGTGGCAGTAAACTTCCATTCATTGCCATAATTATTGTAATGATAATAGTAACAGTAATAAATATCTATTAGAAGACTACGTCAAACTTTCAAAATTTAGCTCTGCCCAACGCTCAGCTTTTATATACGGATGGTTCAATGGACAGCAGAACACACCTGGAGATCCGTACTCATGTCTTGGCAGCCTGCAGATTTTCGGCATCACTTCCATCAAGGTATTCACATACTGCAGAATTGTACCTTGCAACTACAGTCAACAAAGACAAAATTAGACAAAGCCAGTAAAACACCCATTTATAAACATTTCTATAAAAATGGTTTATGGCTAACCAGACTGTAAAGTGTAATTCAAACATACTATCTATAAATGTTAATAATTTTGGAATTCATTTTTCAAACTCCTTGTGTAAATTCAGCCTTCCTAGTTTTTGCTTTTCATAATTTGTTAGTGGATTATGGGTTATTTTAGATTTGGTCACCGGGTCTTCTGTATACTTCATGGCCTTTGTAGCAGAGAGGAGAACTAAAAATTGATTCCTATGTAAAAAAGCATTTGTAAATAATTATGACTCTGCACAATAATAAAACTAGCACTGCACAGTAGGACCGTCTAAATTCCTTGTTTGTCTGCTACGTGATTAGCATTGTGCAGTGATAATCAAACTATCTACATTGGATTTAATATTTATTAGATAGCTTTAACCTTCCCTCATGTTCCAGTGACAAAAGACAATATTGTAATTTATCTTATCTGTCCCAATGACAACAATTTTTGAGAAAGGAATTGAGGAAATTTCTACTTTGCAGGGTTCTAGTCAGCTTTAATGACAAATAAAAAGTTGACAAAAATAATAAAAGTCCGCCCACACCTTTGTCATTATTTATATACTCACCAAGCTTTTCACAACTTTTAGCAACTCCTCCATCACCACTGCAATGCCTTGATATCCTAGGAGGCGACAGATCATTTTAAAGTGAGGAGGACCCACAAAGTTTCTGTAGGTACTGAAGATGCTGCTGTAAGCATGGTTAAGATTCTGTAGAGAAACAAAAGGTGGTAATGGTTTGATATCTGTTGCTCATAACTAAAACTTTTTCTCTGAAAATGTGGAGATTTAGTACATTTTTCAGACAGGCAATACATTTTTACAAAAACACCACAGACAATAGAATTCCAGTAATATTTAATGTAATTTATTTCACTTTTGACAGGGGGTCAGAAAATAAATCATGGCATGCAGGGAAACTAAATAAATAATATATGTATTATATTAATAAAAATAAATGTTCAAGTGACAAAGTATATGAGCTCCTAAGGATCCTTTAGGATTTTTTTTACCCTGACAGGGTCTCCCTAACATTTGTTAGGATTATCATATCCAGGTCATGCCACAGCCACAAGTTATTGGTCACATTTCACTGGATATGTTCTATCACAGTGAAGATGATCCCTAAGTGGATCCCTATCTGAAATAAAGTGGGCAGAAGCACTCAGAATATTCTTCATGCAGACCTCTAAAAGCTGTCAACAAAGTCTGTAGATTAATTTGAGTGGTAGAGGAGATAATAGAGTTCTGCGAAATCACATTCCTTTTCACTTGTACAACAAGACAGTGAATCAACAGTGGGCACAAGAAGAGTTTGCAATAATTAGCCACGTGATTTAAACAAGCACTTTATTAGGTATATCCCCCTTCACAAAAACTCTGGTTGACAAGGAACAAGGGAAAATCCATTCCCATCCCCTATCCAGACAGACTGTTTTGTTCTAATTCTACCCAGCAATTCAAATAGGAAAAACAATTAAAATGTTTTAGGTGGTTAAAATTTTATTTTCTAAATGCTTAAAACACATGCAAGCCAGTTAAAAAGAAAAATAAACCCCATAAAAAGTAAACAAAAGTGACCGTTGTCTCTGAAACAATTCCCAGTAGACATGTAAACTGTTTTTTTGCCAGTCTAATATTTCATTTGAAACAACCCTTTATTACTGTAATGTGGAAAACAACTACTATGCTACTGCAGTGAACAAAAAAAGCAAAAAAATAAAAACACAAATATAATACTATCTGCTTTACAGAAGCATGGAACTGATGCAGTGTTGGAGCAGAATTCATTGTACATTACGGCATATTTGCTTCTAATATTGTGCATTCTACTAACCCTGAGTTGTGATCTTGCATGAACTAGTTTCACAAAGCAACCCGGGTGAGCAATTTGCCTTGTTTTCTTCAATTTCTAATGAACTCTTACTACACCAGATGCTGAGCAGATTAAGTGTGACCCTGTTCTATAAGAGAGCTTTGGCAAACTGTCCTCTGATTGTGTTTAATTGAAAAACTATCATGTCAAATGAAGCTGTCCTACTTCTTTTAACAGGAAACACATAAGGAGTGAGAAGACGCTTGGCTACCTCACCTCCAATGAACTCCTAGTAAACAAAAGGGAACAAGATATATAAGACACTTTATTCTACAATGAATAGACATAGTTTGTGAAATGGATTGGTGTTTTTTAGGACATTTAGGTAGCAAGCAGCAAAACCTTAAACTGTGAAATACAATCCAGTCCTTACACAGCCCAGCTAAAGTGAAAGAAGGGATAGAGTATTTGTTCTAACAGAATCAAAATAAGGTAATTTTTATTTTATAGCTTCATAGGTTTGTAAACATGTTTTAGTTGTTTTTATTTACTATATGTAAATGGCCTTTTTTTTAATAAACTAAAAAGGTTACTCACAGAACAGTAGGCTATTTAAAGAAAAATAAGTAGCTGCACATCTGCACATATACTTCAGGGTTGAGTCACCACATTGTGGCAGCTGTGTGTGGAAATTGAAGCCTGAGCTACAGAATTCTGTAAACTGGATGTTTTCACACATTTAAACACATAACAAAGGACTCAGAGTAATATGGGTTAGCTACAGAGACAGCATAGCAGTATTTGTCTAAAACAGCCAGTGACTTTTAATAAAAAATGGGTTACTGTGATGTGTCGTTTGCTCAACATATAAATTTCAGCTTGAGCTATTTAAGTTGTAAACTATCTTTTTTTCATTTCATTACCAGAAAACCTGGAAACATGAAAAAGGTTCATAAAGTTTTATCTACTGAATTGAAAGGAGAAAGCATTTTTTTTTTAATGGAACATTTTATATTTACATGCTAAAAAATGTTTTCCTTGCATGTAAAAAAAAAAAAAAAAAACTGTACAATTACTGTTGCATTGCCTTTTCATTCTACAATTATTCAATTTCCCTATAGCCAACATGTGATCTGTTTTTCCCAGAAACAAAATGCCGCCACTAAAAAAAAATGGCCCATTCTCTTGGATTCTTGGTAGTGTATAAGAGAACTTTTCTTACAATACTGTCACCCCCTCGTGCACTACATCTCGCATGCACAGTGGTGTCTTGTTTACTGGTGTGTATTCAACTTGTTTACCCATCGTGCAGTCACAGATCATGGCATTTAGGTTATCACAGCAGACCGCTAATCTTACAAAATCAAAGTGACAACTACAGATGCAAAGCCGTCCAATTGTTTTGGCAAGGAGTCAATGCCAGTTAATGAATGGCATGGGCAGGGGGAAGATGATTCCAATTGTACTTAGAGAGACCAACCATATGTTTTTATGCCTCAAAACACTAATTGATGCATAATATTTAAAAAACTGTTTTTGGAATAAAAACTAGGCTTTTATAGCTATATTCATCATAAGTCATCATATTGGTAATGAAGCAGGACAGAACATAGCATTTAAGGATATAAATTTATTAAGAGTTTATATTAGGTAAACAAAACATTCAAAACATTATTCTGGAGCTCATAAGATAAAAAGTACATGGAAACAATAAAAGTAGATTAAAATACTAGTATACATTTGCAAGGGGAAAACTAGCTAATTTTAGCAAAAATATTATTTTGACCATACACAAAAAAATACAAATTATTTAGACAAAAATGGCATTTCAAAAAGTGATCGGATGCATAAATGCTAAACTGACAACAAAGCCTCTCCTTTGGAAAATGATCCCCCCTTTCAGAATGACATGCTGGCTTTTCAGTGTCTGATGATCTCAGAATGGGGAGGGCATTACTAGACTGAAGTGCTCTACCTAAAGGAGAGGGCATAAGGCAGCAAAGTGAAAAAAGGGCTGAAAGAGGGGGGAGGGTGAAAAAAAAATCATCTATATAAGTCTTCTGAAAACCAAGGCAACCGAGCAAGGAAATATGCATTCACACAGGAATTCATCCAGCACAGACAAAGCAGTCACTTTATCAGTGTCCCTGGAGAATGGAAACAGAAGTGATGGGCATGAGGAGCTGGCAAACCCAGGAATATAGGCACCAATAAAGCACAGGTGCAAAGTACATCAAACAGATCTTCATACAGCAGGAGAATTTATCACTCACAAGGTAGGATATTACTTGCTAACAGAGACTTTGGTAGATCTAATAAATCATATGAGATTTTCAGGGATAGTTTTTTTTTTTTTTGTGCTCCTGAAATGTATTTTTCTATGTATGTGAACAAAATCATAGAAGAGAGGGACTACTGTTAATGAGAAGAACAAATGCATAGAAAGAATTGGAGTTAAATATATTAGTAGTAAACAGATAACCCCTGTACAGAGAATACTGAGCATTATAACTTGCACTGTCAGTTACAAAATGTACATAAAGATTATTTAAGATAAAAAATCCAACAAAAGACATTGTGAAATATAACACAAGAATGACAATACCCCCTATTACCACTGTATAATATTCTGCAAATGTACACCGTTATTCTATGTGGGAACAATTATGTCTAATAACCCATTGAGAAATGCAGACATTAACTAGAACTTGCCTAGTTCCTAGCATGGCTAAACGCTGAAATGTGTTTGCTGTTAGTTAAATCCTGCATCCAATGGACATCTAGGTCTGCTCAATTTGTTCTTCGATATAATGTACATGTAAATTTAGGACATTTGTATATGTGGTATCTCCGACAAAAGAGTAAATCATATAAATAGACACACACACCCACATATACACACAACTGACACCATGCACATACAGCTGTACGAGAATGGATGACACAGTCAATCCATCATAAAGCCCATCTGCTAAGCTGCAGCGTGTTAAGTGAACTCTGCAGCTGTCTTTTACATACCATTATCATCAACACAAGAATTTATATCTAAGTATAGGTATAGACACTATAATGTATCTATTTACTCTAAATTGAGAGCAAAAGACAAACTTTTAACCCTTTGAGCATAATACATATTGTACTAGGAAATTCTGATGGCCAGTGATGCATCTTTGCACCATATGATAGATGAAAGATGAAGGTAAATCTGTACATAAAACTAACATACAAGCTCCACATAGTACATCAGTGAAACTGAAGATTGACAGTACCATTGAGCTAACAGCATGTAGCACAGTTACTATGCAATTGATATTTTCTCAACAAGGTTCAAGATCGTCACCACTGGAGAAAGAATTCATTCCACCATAGTACAACTATAACAACCAATTATACCACAGAAAAAAAACCATCAACTAGAATTACTGAATTAAATATACCTTATCTGGTAAAGAAATAAATGTTATCTAGATCATTCTATGAAATCTGAACTGTTACACTAAATACATATAAGCAAAACCAATCTGAGGCTGGGCAGCCAAATACACAACAAAGAAAGATAATCCATGCCCATTGTATGATGCTAAAGAGATATACTTACATTGTGGTTACATAGTCTAACAGATTGAGATTTCCCATTCCACACAGAAGGGGTATTTACACATTGTACACAACTGGAAAACTTGTTAATTACACCTAAAAACAGACCCATGTATGGGTATCTTACATTACATTTTTAGCAGAATATATTAAAAGGGATCACTCCAGTGAATACACTTATCAGTCAGATCATTTTGATCATTGGCAGTGACTGAATAACAGAATGCAGTCACTATAATAGTAAGATTGATCTGTTTATGGACACGTAGACGTTGGACTACAAAGAATGTAGCAACTCATTTGCAGCAGGATCCTTTAAAATTTTCAGATGTTCTACGATCTATTAAAAATGCATTTTTAGCTTACTACATGGACAATATCCCAAACCATTCAACTTTAAAATCCTTTGTCCAGTCATGTATTTCCCATCCTATTGTGTGTGAAATTCCCCCACCTACTAGATTGTAAGCTCTTCGAGGCAGGGTCCTCTCCTCCTGTATCACTGTCTGTATTAGTCTGTCATTTGCAACCCCTATTTATGTACAGCGCTGCGTAATATGTTGGCGCTATATAAATCCTGTTTATTAATAATAATAATAATAATAATGTGCATGGGAAAAGCACTGCAGATTATTTACAGATTCCCGAAAGGGAAAGTTGTACAACACTGCCACTTCCTCTATTAGACTCCAATAACAGAGCACGGAACAAGGTGATGCCACAAATTACCATAGCACCGACCATGAAGTAGCCCAACATGTACTGTACAGTGTGTGGATAAAATAAATAAGCATGTATGAACTGTAGTGTTTTTAGTTTAGTAATAAATCTGGCAGATCACAAATTATATTTTTCTGGTAAAGGGGAATTTTAATTGAGAAAAAAAATCAATGATACTTTTATAGCAATCATACACTCTTACACACATACACACTGTATCCGTCTATCATTTTTAGGGCACCTGTAGTTATTTCTCACATTTTCCTAATATTTAACTTTTTAAATATTATAGAAACAAATGCAGTTTAGTATTTGATATAACTGTTTGGGGTTTAGACACACTTTACATCTAACATTATCTTGTTTTCTAGAACATTAGTTGTCAACTTATCCAACGAAATTCTTCCAAGACACCATGGTCATCTCTATTCAGAATATTACTGCCAACACAGCTGTGGTCAATTGGCCTTCGATCGCAAGCTGTGCTGACAGCTTCTATAGTATTATGTATCATGCTGACTGGAATACAATGCTATCTGGGTACTCTAAAGAGAAATTTAAGGAGGAGCGGATTCCTACAAGTCGAACATTTCATACCATTGAGAACCTAGCCCCTCTTACAATGTACAATCTGTGTGTGACTTGTCAGTCTGCCAAGCCATCCAGTGACCAATGTAAAACCTTTCAAACTTTAAGCCAAGACCCAGCAACTGTGAACAGCAAGAAAAAAGATCTAGCACTGGGTATCTGGCTGACCAGCAGCATTATACTCCTCATTATAGTCTGCATCCTAATCTATGGCTGCTTACACATATGGTGGAGAAAACGTCAGGAACGTGCCATGGCCCAAAATTCTGAAAGCAATGAAAGGAACAAGAGACAGGCCTGGACAAAAAATGAAGAACCTGTAGAGGAGTACGAGAAGCCAGGCCTGTTAGCAGTAATCGGGGCAAACAACAGTGAAGATGTCAGTGTAGACAATAACCAACAGGACATTCAAAAAGATCCTTTATCAGCAAATGAAACAAATAGTTTGAACTGCAGCGATCAAGAACAACATGTCGTCCTTATTGGGTCACCTACCAAGTAAAGTAGTTCTTGAAACATCATACACCAATAAATTAGTAAAATCTCACATTTTAATATAAGGTATTTATATAGCCCTGACATATTCCCTTCATTGGAAGTCTATAGTCATGGCACTAACTGTCGTCTCAGACGGATTTGCAATCTAAAAGCCTTATATTTCTGAGATAAAGTCTATGGTTACAAATATTTACAGTGGATGTGTGTCATTGTACATAAATGAATAGATAATAAGAAACAATCAAGTTAATTCTTTTTGATAATAGGTAGTCCCAGGATTCATTTTTAACATCTTATATAAAAGAGAGACAAAAGGGCAATTATTTCGTGAAGAAATACATGCCAAGCAAAACAATATTGTATTTCATACACGACTCCGTTATCGTGATGCATAGCTACCATGTAAAATATACACAAATGTTATCTCTTCTAGTATAAGATAATCAGCACTGTGGTGGCTTTATTTTACAAATAGAGGAAAGAATAAAAAATAAGAAGTGCGCAAAAAAACAATATACCACTTTGTGTAGAATGTTACCACTGACTTATTTTAAACTTTAAAGGGAGTTTTATCTTATTTACAACAATTTTCAGGGCTATAGGTAAATAAAAGATCAGCTTCATGTAATTTATGTTATCAATGTGTGAAAAAAGTTCACCAAATTTTGTATTTATATAGAGCCTATAATTCTATGTATACTATGCCAAATTATGTTATCAATGTGTGAAAATGTTCCAACAAACTTTGTACCTATTTTGAATTACTAATGATATCCTTATATGGTCAGATTATGTTATCAATGTGTAAAAAATAGTCATAAAAAAACATATGTATCCATACAGAGTTTATATTAATATATTGATTACCATATTTGCGCAGTGTATACTCCTAATCCAGGTCTATCAGCACTTTTGCGTAGGAATTATTGCAACTCTTTTTAGCAGAAAGAAGAAGTCATTGTAGAAGATAATTGATGTTGTAGTATAGGGGCTCACCTACACATTCACATTTAAAACAATAACAAAATGAATGTAAAGATGAAAGTGTGTTGGTCACATTACGGTTAAAACTGTGACAATAACTTGTAATATGTACTTGCAATATGTAATGTTCTCAGAAATATACCTTATTTCCCCTTTAAAATCTAATGATACTGTACTATAAGGCAAATTATGTAGCTGTACACTCAAAAGACCCCCATATGTTGCTAGCTTACTTCAATAAAATGACTATCACTATCTATATATCTTTTAAACCCAGTGCTTAGTGGAAACACAATTACTCTGTTTAATAGGCATGGCAAGTTTTTTTTAGGAAGGTAGTTCTTGCTTCACTTTTCGTTTCAGTTCTCCACAAAGTGATCACAAGACCCTTCATATTTCATTCCTTAAATATTGTTTATGATCATAACTTTACACAGGCAGGGTATTCTCCCACCAACTCAAATACGTGTGGTATAGATTTCTAAAAACATTTATTTTTTATCTGTTATCATTAGCATCTCCTAATTTGGTTGACTTGGGTATCAGATATAATAAACAGTCAGCAATTTTACAGGTTACTTATATTACTGATGTGTCCCTCACCTCTTCCTATATAGGTAATAAAACTAGAAACATTTAAATATAAAAAAAGGTAATTATGTAGATTACAATATTGGTTATATGCACTTGTGTAGACATTTTGTTTGGTGCTGCATTCTATTTTTAGAAAAACGTGTTGTGTTATTCATAGGTTGTTGAATGTCTACATTTACAGGCAAAAAGCATAAATACCTGCATTTTTTAACAATTAGCTGTAAATATAACCTAATAGCAGCGCAGATTGACCAAGTCTTCTGACTGCCAAAGTAAATCTCTACAATGGATGGCCAAAAATAGAAATTCTTTGACAGGTGAAAATGTGCTTTTATGTATCCCATCTATGTATTTATCAGTTGCAAATAAGTAGTATGGAGGCAGAATCATATCAGATTTTACTTGGCATAGCAGCAGTAAAATGCAGGTCAATGTTTTTAGTTAATAAATTTATCTTTAGTATTCCCACACAAGGCAACATAGGTTCTTTCTCTTCCTTGCCATCACTATGCACCAAAAATATCATAAGGATGTCAATGCATACTGTATTTCAGTATGAACCCCCAGTATGAATAAGGGTTCAAAAAAAAAAAAATACACAGAAATTCGAACATGTTTAATCCATATGTTCATCTATAAATAAGTTTGTTTTTATGTCTTAATGTAAAACATCAGATGTCATGTTATTTTAAGAATACAAATGTGTTTTATTCTGTACAAAAACTTCTGTAGTGGATATGTATGGCAGGAGTAAGTAAGGCATGTGAAGGGGGAACAGCAGCTGCAATTACCCCAAATCCCTTACAGAGGACAGCCACATTATTTATAGTAATATTAACATTTAAAAATTGGGTACAGTTACATTTAGAGTATTCAGACTTTGTCTGCAATTTAAAGGGTACCACACGGAAAGCATATATATTGGAGAAAAAAACAACTATGGGAGGGAATTAGTATTTTGAGTAGTAATTAATAATACAAGTACAGGAAGAACTGTGGTTATTAAATAATACATTTGAATTACAGGTTAGTTTCAATGTTCATTCCAAATTCCCCCCAAATATTTTTAAAAGGATTCATCCCTACCTTAGAGCCATACAAATATTGTGGTTGAGCATTGGGTGGCTTGTCACGCTGAAATTCTTGGGAGAATGGAAGAACTGTGCGAACAAATCTGAAGAATAAAGAGAAAAAAAGAGAGAGTAAAGCTTGTGATATATATATATATATATATATATATATATATATATATATATATATATATGAAAAAGAACACAACACAAGCATTTATTAGGTTGCCTGCCTTCTCTGCACACTTAACTGCTCTTCTCTAAATTTTTGTTATATTTTATTTTGTTGTTCTTGCCAATTTTACATCATCCTACTTTACTAACTGTAATGGTGTATTCACATATATGAATTGTAGGGGCATCCGCGATAACAATTGCGTTCCCATAGCTGCATGGTTTTGCAAAAAAGAGAAATAGCGCAAGTTAGCTTTCTGGACTGTGCACTAACAATTCATTTTAGAGTGAGACTGTTTATTTAAAGAACTGCTCTAATAAAAATGTTGTTGAGGTTGAAGTTTCGACAGAAAAACTTTCATTCAAATATTCTTTTAGAACCACAAAGAAAATAAATCCATTTAGTTTGCCAAATGCTTCATCAAACAAACTATGACCTTGTAAAATGAGCTGTAACATCATCACTGTGCTTTACAATGCCTGTGCAGGGAGCAAAGTTCTGGAAGGGAACCAGCAGTTTCGCTTACTAGAAGCTGCCAGCACAAAATGGCAGGGTGACCAGTCCCCCTGCACAAGGAGGGAGAGATGCTTCTACCTAAATAACATTTGCCTGGAGTTCAGCTGTAAAGCTCAACTAACTGCAACTGTGTTAGTGTAAATATTATGTGTATATATGAAAGTAATTCTTTTGGAATTGACATTCTAAAATGTAAAATCCACTATGCAGTTGTGTTTGGCTGTAGCTGTGCAATCTATCCACACAGCCAGGACATTTGTGTCTTTTAGTTTTCTTTTAAAAGACCCTGCAATTGCTCATTATCTACTTCCTGTGACTTCAGGTCCTGTCACTACTTGTTTTGCTGACTCCCTTGCAGCACAACTATAGGCAATCCAAATACTTTTTTGTACAGCTTTACAGTCACATTACAATCTTCTGTTAAAATAATCAATTCATATTTGTATGGAGTCTTTATGAAAAAGATAAATGCGCACTAGGATGAACCATGTGAAATTCCCCAAAATCCATATGAAGCAAAATCATTCCATGTGAAGAGTTGACCATGCAAGATACATACATATAGGCCTTTTTTTAAATGTCAAATTACTTAACCAACACAGATCTGCATAAAAAGTGACATCAACAGTTTTCAGTAATATTTATACCATGTAAAGGACTTCAAAATGACAGAATGAAGAGGCAGAATGTTATGCTACAATATATACTACAAGCCCAGCAAGTTAAGGTGTGGTCAGATGCCTTATCACTTATCACAGATAGCATCACTGAATAAATGTGTCACACATAATCCACAACAGAACGCATGTGACTTTTTTTTAGTTTTAGCAAGCTGAGGCATTTATGAACACCAACGGCAGATGCCATGTGGCTAATTGATCAGATTTATTCAGAGCATTTACCTGTATGTGGAACCGTTGTAGCAGTAATTGGGGAGGAAATCATAGTTGAGCTCCCAGAAAACATGAAGGGTGATTCTTCCGTAGGGGGCAGAGACATTATGATTGGCTTCTCGAAACATGGCATCAAAACTGTCCAAAGTCAGGTACTTGCTTAGTAATTTATGGGTCAATCGGTTTATTTCAATGAGGCCTTCAAGTTCCTGTCAGAGAAGTTGTCAAATGAAATAAAGGTTTAGCTTAATTTCATTAAAAGGATTCTCTGGTCTACCTATAAAATAAACTATTTCCACCAGCATCTCTTCATAAACAAAAAGTTAGAAACTGCATATACAAAGAAGGTTTTTGTAATAACCTTTTACTGTAAAATCCCTTCTTTAGAATCTGAAACAAAACACACATGAAGGGCAACTTTCAAAAAAAAATAAAAATATCCAGTAGATACTTGTCGTCCTCTTTATCAACCATTAAGAGGCACAAAAATGTGATACCTTTGGGATGTCCAATAGCAGTAAATTAGGAATTGGTCACACCCACATCAACTAGCCTGTTCTAAGTAACAGTCTCCATGAGAAATCACCAAAAGGAATGAGAGGCAAAAATCCAGAGCAAGCAAGTCAGACAAGAGACTCAATTTGCAAATTATTACAGAGCTTAACGAGCCACAAGGCTGTAGCCAACTCCAGAGACAACGCCACAAAGCAAATTCCAGAAGACAATGCTATGTAGCCTCAGAGAAGACTGCAGAGATAAAGACAACCTTTAAACTGGTCATGAGACAGCAGAAGGCAAAGAAAACATGGGAGGGAGCTGCAAGAATTGACAAACAGCATTAGGCAGACATCTGACAGAGCTCCGGGAAGAGCTAGGGTAACTATAAGCCAATTTCTACCACACCCCTCTGAACTTCTGGGACTGACAAAACCTTGCAAAGGGCCAATTTCTTACATAAAGAAATGTGATACATGAGCCACTGTCATATTTTTCCCTTTGGAAAACAGATGAGGGTGTCCGAAAAGACACCAGACTAAAGAAACCATGATTAGTCAGGAAAAAGTCACTAAGACAGAACATTTTATTATTATTATTAAAGAGGATTTATATAGCGCCAACATATTACGCAGCGCTGTACATTAAATAGGGATTGCAAATGACAGACTAATACAGACAGTGATACAGGAGTTTGGCAGAGTGGGAGACGTACCATATACAATATCAGATGAGGGTTGCAGGGGAAAACCTTAACTATACGAAGGGTTTTCAGGAGGTTTTTGAAAATTCGAATCGGTTCGCTTGCTGTACTATAAGTACAACCAGAAGTAAAGACAAACTTTTTTAAAATAAAAACTTGTTCAAAAACTAAAAATAAAAACAACTCTTTTCCATACTTTCCGTCTATGTGCCAATGCTCAGAAGGACAATGAGAGGATCAACCTCTCCAGCAGGAACAACAATAAAACCTGATAGGAGTTCTAGATTCTAACGTTTAAAACTGAAAGGGAAAGGAGGAAAAATGTCTATATACCATATTACATTTGCAGGTTGACTCAGCTGAGCTGTGATAGTTTACCAGCTATGTTTAAAATTGTTCTATGTAGATTACTTTTATAAACAAACACACTTTTCCTTACCACTATAGATGTAAGATCTTCACTCTCAAATCGTCCAATAGCCAGTTCCAGTGATTTGTACATGGCTGCAGTGATCCTCTGAGTAATTAAACGATTAAGATCAATCGATCTGCCCAAAAGCTGGAAAAAGCAAAAGTATTTCTGGTAAATTTGTGTTTAAAAAAAAAAAATCAGGTTTTAAGCATTCTGCAGCATTCCTAAAATCCTTAAGACAGCATTTGCACAAACCAACAATAAATCAAAACCTGCTAAAATGAATTTTAAAATTTCATAATCCTATATTAATGTTTAAAATATTATGACTGTAAAGGTAATTTTGCTTTCCAAATAATATCTATAGAGAGTCCCACTGCAGCTCAAGCAACATTGGCAAAAAATACACTGCCTGGCAAAGCAGACAGACAAGCAGTGTAAACCAAATATGTGCTTCAACAGAGGTATGATAGATGTTGCACGCTCTACACCACACCACTATAGGTTTTAATAATGAGTTCCTGGGAAAACACTCTATAATGAATCAGGAACATAGTATAAATTTTACAAATAAATCTTACATTAATAGTAATACATTGTACCCTGCTTGAAAGATCTAGATATCAGTTTTGCCATATAGTTTATGTTTGCTTGCAATGTTTTGTTGCAATACTCAATCTGTCTTTTTCAAACTCCACTTTTAGCCATCATATGATGCTTGTAGAATTAATCAACAAAGAAAATATGTAAGATAAACAAACTAATAAATGGACCTAAGCTCCAACATGTCTATGATCATGGACATTCTAGGAAGAACGCCACCAGAAAGCAGTAGACAAACAGCAAAGACAGAAGACCAGGCTAAAGCATCAAGTTTTAATGGAGGCTTTAAAAGCATCAAGGCTTTAATGAAATATCATTTTTTTTCTTAACAACTACTAGTTAAGAGGAGGGTGTGGTAGAAATATGTGGAACAGGGGGTTAACATTAGCCTGGACATATGGTTTAGGCATTATGAGCTTAAACCATGAAAAGTAGAAGCACAAAAAAAAAAAAAAGTCTGCCTGTATGTGTAAAAACCCAACACCGATATTCTAATAGAATAAACCATTCCTTATTTATCTACTTCATTTTAGGTGAATCCCCAATGCAAGCTTAGTGGAATCTTAGTTTGCAGACACTTACTAACCTGAACATGGCGCTGCTTTAGCAAGGTATCATAGCGATTAGATACAGGTTGTGAGATATTAGCTCCTTGGTTTTTACAATCTGATCGCAGCCGTTTGTCCAGAAGTAAACTGTAAAAAAAAAACAAAAAAAAAAACACAAAAACAAGAAGCATAAGTAATGTATGGGCATCAAGTAAAAAAAATATGAGTGATCAAGTAACATACATACCTGCCAGCTACAACCTTATAGTGTGCAAATATTTGGTCAGCTAGTTTGTAGACAAATTGGTCAAAACACAGGTTTACCTAAAGATAGTTAGAAAAAAATGAAAAGGGGAAATTAATTGTCCACTTTATGGGAAAAAGGGAAATGTTTAAAACTCTTTTACCAATCAATATATATTCAATCAATCTAAACAAGCCTAAAAGTCCTCGATAGCTTCCATTTTTAGTGGACTGATTATAATTTAACCAGTTCCTTGTATAGTACATAACTCACACAAATAAATAAAAGACAAGAATAAGACTTACCTCTGCCTCAATCTCATCATAGAGGAATTGCTTTTTAAATTTTGTAAGGGCATAGTGTGCACTATCATTGTACAGGTCCAGGGAGTAGAGAACATACCTAGAACAACATTGAGGAACAAAACATTATTTCAGATCTCAACAGTAACACATGTAAAAACAACAGCATACCTTAAACAAATAAATAAATTAAATCATATGTTCTTACTCCATCATTGATGCCTCTTTTGTTTCTAGGATGTGATCGGTTAAGATCCAGGGCATGGACATTTCAATGGGGAACTGAATCCTGCGACCCATCGTCAGCTCCAAGAAGAACTCTCGGAACCAGAGCTGGGAAAGGTCACAACAATGCTGCAGGGTCTCTTCAAGAAGAATCAGAAATGGATGGATGTTAACAAGATTAAAGCATTATTATCATCACACGATGGGGAGCTACTTAAGAAATATTAATAATGGTAAATGACAATTACAGTCTTAAAGGCTCAAGTTTTTGATGTTTTAACATGTTAAAGTTGCATAAAAGTTGCTCAGAAAAAAGATTATTTTACACGTTGCAATCCAGATATGTTATTCTTTGCTTTCAAAAATGACTTTGTGCAGATGTACAATGGCATCCTAAATAACATAATAAAAATATTATTTTACTGCCTTGTTCTGCTGTGATTTAGGAGGTCTACAAGAATCATTACCTATTCAGCCAGAATAAATGTCCTGGCTAACGTCATCCACAGACATCTTCACACACACCATTACAACTAAGAAAGCATTTCTTGACATTTATTGGGCCAAGGCTTCAATAACATTAACATGTGGCAATAACAGGATATTTAAACCAAAAGACCATTGAGACCAAAAGCTTAACAATGGACATGGAAACCAAGGACAGTTGTTAGTTATTTAGTGGTTTGCAGTATAGCAATGCAATTGCAGGTGACATGTCTCTTATTGTTCAGATACTACTACTTGAACATTCCATTTATTTACGGCAATACCAAACCTCCAAACTCAGCAGCCAGACATGGACAATGGATATAGTTCGAATAGGTTGTAATCTATGTGATGCAACACTGCGCTTGAAACCTTGTGCGGCACTAAACTGCACAGTAATGAAAGTAACACAAGGTGTACTGTGTTATTTATTCTGAATGGCGCCCCATGTACCTTAAGATGGTCCCGTGGTGAACCACATGGCACCGTACTGTGAACAGTTGTTGGTAATGAAGACATAAAAATTAGTATCATGCAGTACACAGGCCATTAGATCAAAGAATGCAGCATTTCCTTTTAGTTTGGCACATTAGCAAACATTTTTCCAACAGCCTAGTTTGTTTTTTTTGCAAAACCACCACTACCCTTTTACTGTTTAAAGTTTACCTCTAGACTTACCTTCACAGTTTTCAGAGTTTTACAGGCTCTTCTTAAAAAGATAGCCCATGCTTTTTTGCCTGCATACAGCAAGACTCCCATAGTGTGCACTAAAAGCTACAGCAGGTCAGACAAAGCCCACCATTTTTCCTGGTTGGGAAACATTGATCATCATCTTAGCTTTTTTGCTCCTCAGCCTTACTGTCCCTGGTCCATCCCTTTTAAGGAAGCTATGGGCTGCCTCTCAACAGCCATGACCTGTCTGCATCACTCAGATGAAAAACACTCTGCACCTACTGAGGGACATTACAGGGTCTAAAAATGGTAGGCATTAAATTTCATTGGCATGCTAACAAAAATGGGACCGAAGTCAATGGCAGCAATAGCACATACTAGCTCCATCCTATTACTGCCCAAACTCCAACCACCAGCAAGATAATACTTTGCTAGCTTTCCTGAACAGCATAGTTCCTGTCCCAATACAAGCAGCAAGACATAAGCTTGATTAGCAGAAAACAATTAGTTGGTGAATGTGACAAATACAGTATTTATACCTAACAGAAAGGTTAATGTTGTCATCAAACCACCAGCATTGAAATCAGACCATAATCTTACCACTGAAATTAAGCAAGTGTGTGTAGAAGAATGATTCACGGTGAAATTTTTCTATATCCAAAATGGTGGGGCCCTCTAGGCTACTTCGCAGCGTTTTCTTGGAACCGCTTTTTTCAGCAATGAGGGACTCTAGCATGGTTCTCACCATGTATAGCTGTGTCATTTAAAAGGAAATATATTTGCACAGAGGGAAATATAACAAAGTAGAAGACATATAAAATACATTCATGTAAAAACACTTACTGACCTTCCAGAGATGAACTGAATTTTACCCTTCTTGCCCTCTAAAATGCTACCTACATGTCTCACCTGTAGCCAACAGCACCCAAACTAATGCATCAAAGAAAAAATTCTTGCTAATTTGGCATTTTAATAATGTACATTGATAGTGCTACTTAGAAAAGATATGACTAGCAGCTGTGAGTAACTTCACTTGGCACATCATATCTTGTATCTGCAGGGCCTTACTGAACAAGGCTGCACTAGGTCTAGCAAGTCGAAATTAGAGTTAGGAGATAATTAATCACTAAAAGGACAGAATTTCACATTGATCATGGTATAGTGGGCAAAATTTTAAACGTCTGCTAAAACGTTAAAAGTCTACTTCTTCCTAGGAGATCTCCCACAGTCCCACAGACATCCCTGTATTTTCATGGATAAAGAAAATGCCTATAGAAATCCAACATTTAGGCATGCAGGCATCTGGCTGTGACATTTTTTTCAACACTGACCTTTGAAGGCATTCATTTTATCATTTTCTAGATTTGGTGCAATGTGCTGCAGACTGACTACAGGACAAGACATATATATAGCATGAAAAGGAAAGATTAGGGCTAAAAAAAATACCTGTTTTTGTTGTCTTTGTTACAAACATTTGTTTGGTAAACTTTTTTTTTTTTTATAGTACAAGTACACAATTTTAATAAAATGGTGCAAAAATAAATATCGGCTTACCACCAAAGTTTAAAAGGGTTGGATAGGTGTAGGACTGTCTCAGAAACTTTTTTACCACAAGCAACAACTTTTCCATCCCAAGAGACTTGAGCTGTTTGAACAGCTCTGCAGAGCCCAGAGACTCTGCCATTGTGCGCACCATGAAGAGCTGAAATCCAAAAGACAAGGAGGGCAAGAGACCGAAAAGGAGGAGCAAGGTAAACAGAGAAGTAGTGGTAGAAGGTAGGTAAAAAAGCAAAAAGGAAAGAATCATTAGTGTGTTAGAGAAACAGGCCTGACACTTATCTGACTTCATCTTTTTTGAAAAGATAATAATAAAATCCTTTTTTTTTTTAATATATCTCAATTGGCAGAACTTCTAAAAAGCTAGCACGTCAGTTATACAGTAGAAATAAATATTTTAATATAACGTTTATGGTATAGACCCGAATATTCAGTATAATTACACAATGACTACAGAGCACAGACAAGTCACCACAGAACTCATCTCTGTATGTGGTGAACTCAGCTATTAGCAGTTGCTGGCATTGCCCTGGCTGATAATTCTAGATACGCTTTGAAAATGAAGGCATACACAGCAGCACTAACTATTAGACATATGGCACAACCAATGTGTCACTAAATATAGACATATGAGTCTATAGTCTAAATAGAGCGAACCTCTTCATGATTAGGGGTGCATTCTGCCTATATGAGCCCAGAAACATTCCGAAAATTACACAGGGTCCTCAAAATACTAAGGAGTTCAAGTGCCTATTTAGGCCCAGCTGAGGCTGTACGGTGTGGAGAGTACGATGATGTTACAATTACAAGAGAAAATGCCAAGATGCTAGGTATGATTGCTAGTTTGACTGAGAATCAGCAGATTACTTAGTATAGTTACCAGGTAGAAAGAACAGCACTAGGCTTGTTAGCAGGAAAGCAACACACAGAAGATTGCAGACCATTAACCCAGATAAAGATGCACATCACTTCAAGGCCATCAAAAGCAAAGCAGAGGGAAAGAGAAGAAAACATTGGTGGTAATCGATTGGTTTAATTGTAAGATTAACCTTGTCATTTTTTAATCAGATGAAGCTGAAATCACGCCATCCCCGTCTCCCTCCATAATTGTAACTTTAATGATAAAAACATACAATTAAGCAACATTCAACGCAGTTACACATTTACCAAAATCTCCACATACAATTAAGAACAAATGATATGCTATGGATTAAATACAAGCATGCCCATTATTACATGCAGAAATGTAATTAAAAGCACTCTGAATTGTCTAACTTTTCATCAATTAAATCAATTATATTGTTATCGGATTATAAATATATTGGTCTACAATAGGGAATAGTAGCTCTCATGGACTTTTCATACATGTCACTTTTAAAAGAGGGCCGTCTGTGTTACAAACTCTTAGTTAGAGGTGAGCAAATTAGTTAAAATTGTGTTGTTTGCTGTCCATGAAATACAGGGGTTGAGAAAATATGCTTCAACCAAACGTGACCTAAATTATTATTAAAACTGGTAACTCAGACTAAGGATATGAAGCAGCCAATGCCAAAGCAGCACACTAACTGCACATTTTTTTTGGCCATCATATAATCCTCGACAGGTTTCCCTTAATCATAATGGTGTATATTTCTAGGTATAATCCTTTAACATTCAGAAACTAGCATTTTACTAACAATTCTATTTACTGAACAAGAATGGATATATACCTGGGTGCTGGATGGTCCTACTGCTCGTCTTGGAACTTTGATGTCAAACCCTGTCTTAGGGTCTTTTTCCCCTCTAAGAGCAGGGTCATTAAATGGTTCACATCCTGCACCCCAGTCACAGACTGTTTTTCTTATTGCCTGAAGCACACTATAATAGAGAAATTTGAATTAGTGAGACCTATCAGAAAGTGAATACATAAAAAAAATTAAAAGGCCAATTCACAATAAATTTTGTAATTATAGATCAAACCAAAAATACAAATTATTAATTGGTAATTAAAAAGTGGGATCCAACAGTTTTTTTTCTTTTCTTATATAAATTGATTTGCAATATGCTAGTTTTCGTTTACAAATAAAGCATAAACATTAGTATAACCTTTGGATGACATTTTTTTTCTTTTTGATGGCTTGTCTTAATGGTTCTCGAAGGGTGACCTGTGCAAAGTCCTGAAGAGCTGCATAAATTGTATGGCGAATTGCATGGTTAAATACACTCTCCATACGACCCATGAGAACTTGTAAACCTTTAATCATGGCAATCACCTAAAAAATATAACAAGTGAGAAGGCATTTTTATGGGCCAGAAAAAAAATCATTGAGCATAAGAAAACAATACATCACTTTGTGAGATTCCTACAAATGCACACAAGGGCACCCGGTTATTTTAATTCCTTCTCATTCTCTTTTCTGATCTGTAGACATGTTTCTTTAGATTTTACTGCTATTTATCTTTATCATAAGATAAGGATAAACATGTAATCAAATTACAGCATAATGAAGATCAGCAACATACTATCCTAGTTATACCAATACACAATTTGTTGGCCCACATTTAACATGTAAACATATATAAACACATAAAGAAAACACCAGTCCACTTTATTTATAAAATAAATCATGATTATTTTCTTTTCAATGCAGGTTATATATTTTTTACAGAAAAATTTTTTAAAAAATACATACTTCCACCAAGGCAAATTTCTCCTCACTTGTGTAGTTGTATCTTGTTGCTCGCTCATACTCTTCAGCATTGTCTGGGCAGTCTTTGTTAGAATATTTGTCAGTTGGGTGCACAAGCTTCCAGGAATACTAGAACAAAACAAATATTAAAGTTATATTAATTCGTTACAAAACCTTTGAAACAATACTAAAAACATGCATGCATTTCAATATAAGCACTGTAAATAAAACCCTGCAGGTACTGTAATTAGGTATGATGAATAATAATATAGGCTAAACTTTTTGATTTTACCTGTCTTTATGTTGCATTAGTAATCGCTTTCAATAGCAAAAATAAACCTAAACACTAGCACAATCGGTAAAGCGAAGCTAACCCCACGCTACTCACCTAGCCATATTCCATCGCAGGGTGCCATCATCTTTTCTTCCTCCTTAAGATCTTCGGCCATCTTGATTGGCCATGCCAGGAAGAGTTCATTTATCTACAGCACATTCAAGGGAATCCAGGCACTACTCAGAAAAAAACTGACAGCTGAGCAGTGATCAGGTAGGTCAGAACAGTTACTGCAGAAGGGACATCGCCTGTCCCCTTTCTGCAATAACCACTGATGCCTGATCATACATTTTTCAAAGTGGAACTTTACTTCCACTGTAAGGTGAAGAGATTTTTTTTAACCCCTAATCAGCACCCGATATCGGTAGCTACAACTCAGCTCCGACACCTGAGGTAATGCTAAGGTTAGGGGCCCGAATTACCTAGTAGGAATTCAGAAGTTACAATGTGGCAGAAATACAATGGAGAACAAAAAAAAAAATCATCTTAGTACCGCCTATGACTTTGGTTTTATGTAGTTTTAACCAGCAGGAAAGATTGTTTATTTTTAAAATAAAACATAAATGATTTTTTTCATAATGAATATAAATAACCTTCTGATCAAGTTCTAATTAGTATAGCAAAAACAAAATGTAAACCAAAACATCGGCATCTACAAGACATAAATTACACAAATGGTGGCTGTTTTCCTTGCAAATATCAAGTCATACATTAAAAACATTATATGCATGTCTCTGTAAAGATGCACAACTTCCACACGAAAGCAGATAGATGCTCTACTTGTGTTTGAGAACCCACCACTTCCATCACATGAGCACTCCATTGGGATAAGAGCTGAAGTCCCTGCAAAGCCAAGTCAAAGAGTTTCCGGTATTCAGCATCAGTTTTTTGTGCTTCCTGACGACCAGATCCAGTCACAACCTACACAAAAAAATAAGATAAAATATTACAGTTTTTCATTTCAAATATTTTACAGCATATAAACAAATAGCATACCAGTTTAGAAAACAAATGTGCGTTTCAAAAGTAACATATACGTAGGTATAGGAATCTATAAACCCTGAGGGACACATCTTTTCTGCCATGGACAAATCCATCTCCTTCCTTATTTTTATTCTGCATCCCAATCTTCAGCCATTTTGACCGGCTTGGGTAGAATAGTGTAACTCCTGCAGGTGCGCAGGTCTTCACTCGCTTCCAGCACTCTCAAGAAAAAGCAGAGATTCCTGGCAACAAATGCTAAGTGCTGCTAAGCAAAATGTAACAGCTGGACAGCGATCAGGCAAATAAGATCACTTATAGAAGAAGGGACATCGCCTGTGACTATCTGCAATAAGGACCTGCATGTTGCTAAATTATTAAAGCAGAACTTTAGTTTTATAAATTATTCATATGCAATAGTTCACATTTACTGGAGTAACAATCTTTTGGACATATTGGGCATAAAGGCTTAAAATTTAACTGTTCTCTTCAGGAATTCCAAACAATATTATGGCTTGCAATATGACTATTGCCAATGGCACATAAGCAATACAAGCATTATTTCAAACATCCACTGTATTAAATGACTTCTTAAAGTTACCAATAGAAAAGTGGCAAATGGTCAGAACTCACTTCACTATTGCTGTAGCGAGCCAACTCTGAAATGAAGCGCATGTGGTCTTCTCTAATCTGGATCATTTGTTCAACAATGTTGTACTGGGGACTACTGCTGGATGAAGTGCAGGTCCATCTGTTTCAGAGCAGCAAGAAGAACATTATTAGCTTGCAAAACTGTAACAGCCTTCATAAAAGAATGCTACGGGGATGCATTTCAAAGTCTTTATGAATCTCAATATGTTTAAACTCTTTTTTTATTAATCAATATATTAACACAATATTAATCAAATACCATGGATATTATTAAAAGGAAGCATGCACAAGTATTAAAATAAAATCACTGAGGCAAAAAAGAGCCTTACTTTAATATTCTCTTTCCCCAGTGATGTAACATACTGCATGCTACTTTAAAGGACAGAAGTTTGAAGCTTATGGAACAAAAGCTTATTAAATAAAATACACAATATAGTTTTTCAAAAACGTGTTTATAACTCTACATACAAAATTACCCTTTTTTAAAAAAAGGTAAAAAGCAGTGCCAAAAGAATTGATATATCCATCCAAAACCTATTTCATAAGTCAAGCTTAAAGTAAACCTGTACTTAGGACATGTTTAACAAGCTACCTGTCAGGAGCTGTGATAGGCAACATAAAATTGCAACTTTGTTCCTAATTTGGCATTGAAGCTCTAGTAGTGCTGGGTAACTGGAAATAAGTTGGGTGCCTTAGTAGCCTATGCTGTGTGCTTTAGTAGTCAGTAACTAGGTTAATGATTTGCTCCTAGAGGCAACAAGGAGCTTGCTTACTATATGCAAAATTAAACTTTCAGAAAGTACAAACCTGAAAATGATCAGGATGTTAAAACAAAGGAAAAGGTTGCAAAGTAAAAGTAGGGTGTATGCTACACAGTCTGGAAGGTAATAAGTATGAAGAACATGTTTAGTTTATGCAAACTGAAATCTGATTGCTAAGGATCACTGCACATTAAACAGGATTATTATTCTTCATAATATCTTAATATGCTTTGGTGGACAATGGGTGTGCTAAACATGCTTAAAAAAAGTCCAGGGGTGTGCGTAATGCACCCGGTTCTTTTGCCCCACAGCAGTTCCCCACCATAAATGTGCCAGTAACATCTGACTGCAATGTTCAGGCATTAGATATGAGATATACATTCAAATTTACATTGTTAGGGCAAGTGAATCTTTCATGCAATGATAATTTGTAGCTTTTAAAACATTACAGACAAGATAGCATGTTGTCTGGCACAGATGGTGTGTTTGTGAACATGCTAGTTCCCCTGCTGTTCGGCTTCAGTACTGGTATATTTTTTACATTCTGGTATATTTGTTACATATTCAGAGGGTCACCATGACAGCTGGGAAAATAACATTCTCAGAAGTATAGCAAAGAAAACAGAATCTATGTTTCTTTCATGAAAAGGTTTTCTTTTTTTTTATGGAAATATTTAAATAATAAATATTAATTTAAGGATTGTATGAATGATTTGGTAAAGTAGAAAATGTTTAGTACAGAGACTGAAAGAAGAATGCTTACCTAGACTTATTTTCCTCATAATGGGCACTGGTCTTAATGTATCTTGCCAATTCTATCTGCATGTCACCAAACAAGGGCACCACTTGCAACTGCTGTACTCAGAGAAATAAAAAAAAATATTCATTTTCATAGGAAAATTACTATGAATGCAATATGTTGATGAAATAACAGCTCATATACCACATTTGCAAAACTAACATTGAACTTACTAATCTTGTACAAGAGCAGTGAGATAAAAAAATCATCTGGCTCAACTTGCCCAAAAGCAGGTTTACAAGGCTTGATTTAAAAACATGACAATGGCTTATTAAAGCTTATCTCCAGGCATTTTTTTTACTTTGGATCGAGGGTACAAGAGTAAAAGATTAATCTTGTCGGTGCCCTTACTTCCTGTCCCTGTGATGCATGCACAAGTGGTGGGGGGACGACTCTGTTCTGACAGAAAGTGGGGGGAAACAAGACAAGGGTGGTTTGCCTTTTCCGGTCTGCCCGAAGCAAAATGGATATAAAGCATGGACAGGAATTTTTAAGCTCAATTTGAACCAAAACACAACTTGTATCATTTATAAACAATGTATGAACACATCAGTCTTTTCATTCTTTCCATTTTACCTTAAAGAACTTGTCAATCTTGTTCAGGTTTATTCTCTTTTTAGCGTCCAGTTTGTAGATGTTGCTGACATTCCCATCCATGAGGTACAATCCAAATCCCATTACCTAGAGACCAATCAAAGAGATGCTGCATAAATATATGTACAACACCAGAGTCCTACAAGAATACCAGACACCCTGAAGTGTGATTCTACTTCTTGCTTAGCTCTTTAGGGGAAAACACTTTTCTTAACAATCAAGGATAGTTACATTTACTAGAGGAATTACATATCTATATGTTACCTAATTTTGTCAATTTTAAGATATTTTGACTGTAAATGGGTCACTGCACCTTAAGTACAATGAAAATCAGGCGGGCAGTAACAGTAAATGTCAATGAGGTGTCTACTGATTAGGTAGAACTAAGCATGAGTCTAGGTAAGACTGGTATTAAGCTGTAAATAAACATATTTTCACATTTTGAACAAACAAAGCTCTAAGGTGTACACTTACTATAGAAAAATGATTGTGATTTTAAACTTAACAGATTTGCACACAGTAAAATTACACTCAGATGCCCTGATTAAATAAAAACATTGTCATGGCCAACACAAGCCAACTAAAACAGCAATATGTGACTGGACTCTGGAGGAAAGCTAAAGTACATAAGCGAGACCCACATATATTCACACAAATAAAACTCTGGTGGCAAGCAAAAAAACAAAACCCTAGCAAGAAATTGCATGTGACTCTTTGATTATCTATTCTCTTTTGAACACTCACATTGCACAGACACAATTCACTCTTCTCCTTACCTTTAGTAGCATGTGTTTCTCCCCAGGTGTCAAATACATTTTGTTGTCATAATAGTCAACGCACAAGTTCACTATATCTGCAAGGAGTTCTTCATAGCCTGGAATGACTTCCAGCTGCTGCTGTAACGACTGCAAATTAGACAAAAACATTGTTGTAACTTTTTGAGGCATCTTAGAACCAGACAGATGGCAGGCTGCCATTTTGTACTCCTTAGCTTATGGTAAGCCATAAATCCTTCCATACCAATATTTTTTGTTCAAATCAACATTCATATTGGTACTTTGATACTGTTTATTAGAATGATAAAACAATGCATATAAAGAAAAAATATAGGTGGTTTCCACATACCTGGGTTATCTTATTGTGATTGGCAAGAAACATAGAGAGATTTTGAGACTCCTGGATGGACTGTGGGTCTGCCATTTTACGTAAAAACTGTGCTGCCCTTTAAAAAAGGAAAACCAAAGAACAAATTAAAATAAATAAATAAAATACTGGCCTGACACTAAAACACTTACAAGATTTATAATAAAGGAAGACTACACCCAGGCCAGCTCGCCTGTCCACGTTCCAAAGACAAGCACTGACATCTGGCTTCTGTTTTTCCTCCTATGGGCAATCTTTGGCCATGCTGGATGACATGATGAGGTAATTCATCCCAGAACATGAAGAAGCAGCCAGGAATGCCGAGTTTCCCTTGCAACCAAAGCTGACACAGCTTTTTGCCAGGAAACCCAGGGCCATCAGGCAGGTAAATCACATTGTTGTAGAAGGGAGATTGCCTTTCTCTTTCTGTAATAACGACCAGCTTGATCATACAAACTTAAAAGTGCAACTATAGGTTCCAAAACCTAAGTTAAGGGTATGGATAAATTAAGAGTAAAAGAAAGAATGTCTAGACATTAAACATGATGTTTACACATTTGTTAAGGGGGATCAGAAATTAGATCAGCTGATCTTCCCTCTTTAAAGAGATTATGTAGATCAATATGTAAGGAACATTATGTGAGGAACACTAAAAAGGGTCTAAAGGATATTCAGGAACTTTTGATTCCTCAATTTAAGATTTCTGGCAACAATCTGATCTGGCTTTATTTATTATAGCTGCTTTTATCACCGAGGATCCATCTTTGATATGTCCTTTTTAAGCCCTCAGCTTGTTGTTTGGTGGAATAATAAACATAGTTTTTTGACATTTATTCAAGTGGTGTGGTGTTACTTTTTCTTTCCAACATTTGAGAACACTTTTTTAGAAACTGTTCAACGTTAGAGGGTTTGAGACTGAAATATCTGCACTTTTAGGTTTAGGTTTGATAAGCTGTTGTGACCATTATAAAGGTTTCCATCCCTCCATAATGAATTTTTACTTAATTAACTAATATTAGGAGTGTTATAGTAGATGCCGGAAGCAGACCTACTGTCTCACCTTTTGTAGGCTGAATGATCATTTTTTACACTGCACTTCATATTTTTTAGCTCATCCAAAACAGCAAACATATTGATGAATTTGCCAAGTGTTACTAAATAAGCCTCAGATACAAAGTCCTTTCTTCTTTCTGCATGGCACAAACGTTTCACTTCAGCACAGAAGCGTTCAGTGGCATTCCTCTAAAGGGAAAAGAACAGTATGCTGTTACTTATGATATTACTAGATCAGCTACCTCATCTTATTACAAACAAAGTCTATCTTCAAGAAATCTAAATCCATCATTACTTCCAAATTCTCTCAAATATAAATATACAGATGTTGTGTGCAAGATGAAGATTATTCTTTATGTATATGACAATATAAACAATAATCTAAAGAAAGTATTATCATAAATTTTTCAAGATGTAGTCCATAGTAAGTAGAAGTATTATAGTAAAAAAGATTTAATATTCCCCATAGTAAAAGCCAAAAACAAATACAAACTGGCCTATTTAACAAAGTGACGTTAAATTATTTGTTTGCAGTAACCAGATTTCAAACAAGAATTGTACATGCATGTCATTTTACCAAAAAGGATGCATAAAGTTCCAAGTTAAAGATTGCCTTATATGGCCATTTTTGTGGATTATAAAAGAATGCAAGGATGAACTGGCCCTTTAAATCTTTATGGCTTTTAGAAAAGATCAAGAAAGATATTCAATCTCCATCCTGACAACACCAATGGACAAACCTGACTCCCAGGGGATACAGGTGAGCCCAAAAAAGAAATGGAAAGAAAGCTGGGAAGGCAGAGAAACATTTTTTACATACAGAAATGATGACTTCTATATTACAGCCCAAAGCCAACTGAACAAAATGCAGTTGTTGACATGCATGTTTACATCCCAATACTGAAAAAAGGGGTGGGAAGTATCTAGGAATTTCCATTTTCCATTTATGACCACAATTTAAACTTCCCTCCTTAACTCCAGAGCATGTCTCAGCATTTATTTTGTTCATTACTGTCTTTCTAAAGCTAAAAAGCAGTTTTCAATTCTTTCTGTGACTGTATTATCAAGCTTGTTAAACTCTTGTAGGAGGAGCTGTTGGGAAAAGGGATCACAAGGTTGCCCTGTGTCAGCAGGTAGGTCTCCCCCAACCATTTTTTACCCTGCTTTTTGAAATTTTTTTATGGCGGACTGGATACGATCAGGGCAGAATGGATGACTTTCAATTTGAATCTCCCTTAGTCACTGTGATCAGAAAGTGATAGGTTACTACTGCATTTATGATGCTGTCCAGTCCTGGCTTGATTAACTACCAGAGTGGTACATTTTAATGATGTCCAAGATGACATCTTTGGCTTTTCCCATGCAAACATAAACACAATGAGAATTCTGCAGTAGGAGAAGCAGTAGGTGATCAGCTGCTACACAGTAATTTCAAATCAGTACCTGCAGGTTAAAGGATATACAAAGCTTAATTAGGTTAACAGAAAAACAAGTACCTGAAAATACATGAAATTCATCAGCTTGGTGACCTCTGGTTCCAACACTTCCACTGTCTTTTCATAGATTTCCACACGATTAGGTTGTTCATTACATTTCACCTACAAGAAAAAAAAGGGACATTTTAAGAATATAGTAAAAAGGATCTTCTCAATTTGTTGTCCCCGGTTTGAAACCAGCAAAATATTGTTTTAAAATACATAAAATAAGATTTATGACTAAACCATCACAGTTCACAGAAACAAATCTGTGAAGACATAGGTTTAAATCAAGGCAATTACATTAATATATAAATTAAGCAAAGACATAAGCCCTGATTTATTAAAGTTCTCCAAGGCTGGAGAGGATACACTTTCATCAGTGAAGCTGGGTAATTCAGCAAACCTGGAATGGACTTCCTAAAAGTCATTAGCTATTTGTTAGTAAATGTTTTCAATCCTGGACCAGATTCATTCCAGGTTTGCTGGATCACCCAGCTTCACTCATGAAAGTGTATTCTCTCCGGCCTTGGAGAACTTTAACCTCGCTAGCGGTCTAATTCAGTGCAAATTTCCACGCAAAAAGCGGTATAAATTTTTGCACGAAATGTATTTTTCATTGTAGGCTATAATTCCTAGGCATAACTCACCAATATTTAATAAATTTAATAATAAACTTTAAATAACAAAACACAAAAATCTGTTAAAAAAAATGTAACCATGTAATGTAAGTGTACAGTAGAATATATAATATAATTTTATATATATTAAATGAATATTTCTTTGTATTGGACTCAATACAGCTATTCTGTATTGAATTCAATACAAAATTATTTTATATTCCCGCCAATCCCCCCGCCCGCACCGACGCATGTACTAACGTCACTGGGAAACCCCGTAAATCTCCTCTCTGCAGTTCACGGCTGGAGATGAAGAAGCAAGGACATGTCCCCAGGACCTGCGGGGAGTGTGAGGAATACCCATTTTTTCCTAGAAAATCCACCCCGAGAACTGCTGGGGGGGGGTTATTAAATCAGGGCCATAGTCTCTTAGGGTAAATCATCAATGTTTAAAACAAAAACGTACTAGGCACAATATTAAACCCTTTGTTAATAATAATAACAACAAATGTGTCTGACTAACAAAGTCACTGATTAAATTAGTAACACAAAATGAAACGTACACAACAGTTTAAGGTATTGATCACTAAAGAATGATTTACTTAAGTCTTTTAGAAGTGCAAACAAGCCTCTCATAAAGAAGACTTTTTCTGTGACAAGACTAAACATAAAAAGCTCATCCACTGAATTTTTAGTTCTTGTTTTTGTAAACAAGTATTCTTGTTTTTGTAAATTTATATATTTTTGTAAATTTCTTTTCTTCATTTGAATTTTGTTTAGTGCAAATACATAAGCCAGCAAATCCTATTTTTTAAACAGTTCAATAGACACTATAATGTAATTGTTAACTAGAAATGGGTCTTTTTTAAACATTCTGGCTACTTTTTAAGCTACCTAGTCAGTACAGTGCAGATGTAACAGACCTTCACTTTTACACACACATGGTGCTTTTAAATCAATCATAATAAAAAAAAAAAAAAATCTGATGTTGTATGATATTGAAGAATGGGTTATTATAATCACTTACTTGTGGAATAGCCCTTGAGCAGCTTCTCCATGTGTACAACATAATAGCATACTCTTGTCCTTCTTCCAGCATTTCATTCTGAGGTAAAAGTAAAGCATTTCTTTAAGCAATCATGTGACAAATAAATTTATTTCATTACTCAGATAAAAAAAACTTACTATACCATGCATCACATATTGAATAACATTAGAAAAATCAAGTGGATATGAAACCATTATTTATCATGCCATACAACTTCCAACTTTCATTTATTTATATTCAGTTTAAGGTTAAAACTTTGCAGATAAACTATGAAAAAAGTCAGTCTGAAATAGAGCTCTTACTCACCATACTGGAATGGACAGTTGCTTGTTCAATGTATCTTGCAATTCCAGTAACAAAGGCATTTCTGTCTTCAAAGTTAGTGTTAAAATTTGGCTGCCAATTAGTAAACAGAATAATTAAATGAAGAATTTCTTCACTGACAGCTGATACATATACGTGTTTAGAAAATAACTTGAGAACATGCATTAAAAAAAAACACAATAATTCTGCTACTGCCATTACACTTCTTTCATGTGCAGATCAAAGAGGTAAACTCTGATCTGCTTATGATGTCACTAAAGCATCTTTAGTCTAAAGATTATTTCAAAACATTTATATTGTATATATTTTAAGGAATGGATGATAAAAAGAATTACCATTTTAACTGAAGTAACTTTAGATTTAAAATAGGAAAAAAGAAACAAAACAATTTCAGTTCTGTTTCATCTTTTCTTTCTAAAGGTTGAATAAAAAATAAATGTATGGTATGCATTCCTGTATTATCGCAAGGCAGAAAAGTTGTAGTTTAGGAGATAACCTTTACTGGTCAACATAAGCTAATAAAAATCCAAGTTTTTAAAAGGCTTAGATCCCTTCTTAAATGATTAGGATCATACAATGCATGAAGAAAGTTTTAAAGCTAACCTAAAAAGACTGCATTTGCATTAAACTGAGTTAGTACTTACAACATTTCTGAATCAATCATTGGCTTACATGGTATAAGGCTCTAAAGGCCAAGTACACACATTAGATGATTCTCGCCCGATAAGAACAGGCTTGTCTCGGGTGAGAATTCGACTTAGAGGTCAGCCCAATGTCATTCATGGATCTGTCCTGACAATGACTACAAGTGAAGGGTGAAGTTCACAGTGGGATGGATGCCGCTCACTCATTCTCCCCCTCCGCATAGATCAGAATATCACTGTGTGTACAGCACTCATTCTGTCCTCTGTCACTCCTTTGTCGCTGGAAACGATCATGAAAGATCGTTTTCAGTGACAATAATTGAGCGCGTGTAGGCAACCTTTTACCTTTGTTGTCTGATATCAAGACAAGGTTTTTGACAAATCATGGCCCACACAAGAAATGTAAAACAAATTCATCAGATCCATAAGGGATATACAAATGCAAAAATCAACGCAATCTAGCTAGAGACTAAAAAGATCTTTTTTTTTTTTTTTTTTTTTTTTTTTTAGCAGATGGCAGAGTCTACAGGACAAACCTGATACAATAGTGATGAGGGAGGTGGCTCAATGCAGGGTTGCTGGTCAGGCAAAGGTAGCTCCTCCAGCAGGTCCACATTGGACAGGGCATCTTCAAGTGTTACTTGGGTCGTCATTCTTAGGCTGTAAAATCCAAAAGGCAAATATATTAATAGGAAACAGGGCAATTTCAAAACAATGTTAAACACAATGTTTACAATAAGCAAAATTTAGAAAAGGAGAGAACAAATACGTGTCATATTCTTCTTGGCAACATTGGCTGTCTTAGCAGCAACATGTTTTCCCTGCTTGGACCATAAAGGTTGTTCTACATATATAACAAGTACAAATCAAAAGTAGTATAATGCAGTAAATAAGAAATCAGTAAGTGTTTCTTTAGTAGCCTCTCTGATACCATGCTGTACCTGAAAAGAGTTGCAGACCCGAACGACAAACCTTCTAAATGCCTGTGCTCCTTACAACTCAGGATAACAAGGTTTATTTCAAATTAAGGTTGGCTCCAGACCTAAGTGTTTTTACTACTTCTTTGTTTTCATTTTTATTTAGTTTATGATGCTATCACTATTAGGATCCCTCAAAACAGATAAGGATTTACCCAATACATGTTAACAATTTTAATACACTGCTTATATGTAAATTAGCATGCTAAAAACAATAGCAAACCTTTGCACATGCAATAACATGCAATGATTAGGTATAAATGTGCCCTAAAACTGGCAAACAGAAATTTTGCCATCATGGAGACAGATAAATAAAAGAAAAATGAAGACAAAACTTCTAGTGAAAACATTTCAATTCAGTGCCAATAATAATCAGATCATATAGTTTCCCTCCCCATAGGAGTGTCCCTTAAGCTTTATTTGGGGACACACCCTGGATAAAATAACTCATCTGGTAGTAATACAAAACAGCTTGTTGTGTAATGCTCCATGTCCAGCTAAAGATCACACCCTGCACAAGAGATAAAACGGAACCAGCAACTTCCTGTAACATTGACAAGTTGGTAATCAGTCTCTGGCAGCATGCTATATATTTGTTGCTTTTACCAGAACAGACAGTTTTGTACTGAAACATAAGCAACTAAAACTCACTAAATGTAAAAAAAACAGGAATATGTTCACATGAGTTTGAGTAGTAACCGAGTGTCAGCCCCAGACAGAGCTCAGAAAAAGGTCAGATGTGAAAAATCTTTAAATCTAGACCCAGTTTATAAGAAACCATACATGTTCCATCACAGAAGGAAATATAAAGCAGCTGCACAAAACTGGAAGCTTTTCTAAACATACAAAATGTATTTTGTATTGCAGTTTATTAGTCCCCAGATGTGGTGGCTGCATTGATTTTCACTTTGTTGATTGAGAAAATTTTCAGCAAGCACAGAAATGACCTATTGATCTTGTCAGAAATGTCCTTGTGCTCTGTGAGCTGAAAAGAATGCACAAACATCCTTATCACTCGTGTGTAAACTACAAGTCCTATCATTCCACCATATAACACGATAAATGTTAAGCAAAACCAGAGCCCACATTGCTCACCTGTCCCTGCTCTCTTGCAGGGCACTGTCACCTACTTCTTTCTTAGTTTCCTCTTTGAATTATTTGCCATCTTGATGGATCGGGTTGGAATGGCGTAACTCCAGCACAGGTAGATTCATTCCTGACAAAAGGGGAGGAAGCTGGGAATGATGTGTATCCTACCAACCAAAGCTGTGCTGCACAGCTCAAACCAAGGATGTCAGGGACAAGATTGTAGACCTAACACAAGGCTGGACTGGGCTACAAGACTATCGGCAAGCAGCTTGGCGAGAAGGTGACAAGTTGGTGCGATAATTCACAAATAGAAGAAATACAAAATAACTGTAAATCTCCCTCGGTCTGGGGCTCCATGCAAGATCTCCCCTCGTGGAGTTGCAAGGATCATGAGAACATCCACGAAGCAGCCCAGAACTACACGGGGGGAACTTGTCAAAGACTTCAGGGCAGCTGGGACCATAGTCACCAAGAAAACAATTGGTAACGCACTGCGCCGTGAAGGTCTGAAATCTGGCAGAGTCCAGAAGGTCCCCCTGTTTAAGATGGCACATGTACAGGCCGGTCTGCAGTTTGCCAATGAACATCTGAATGATCCAGGGGAGAACTTGGTGAAAGTGTTGTGGTCAGATGAGACCCAAACTGAGCTCTTTGGCATCAATTCAATCGCTGTGTTTGAAGGAGGAGGAATGATGCCGATGACCCAAAGAATACCATTCCCACCGTAAAACATGGAGGTGGACACATTATTCTTTGGGGGTGTTTTTCTGCTAATGGGACAGGACCCCTTCACTGCATCGAAGGGACAATGGACAGGGCCATGTGAACACCTCCTTCCCTCACCCAGGGCATTGAAAATGGGTCGTGGATGGGTATTCCAGCATGACAATGACTCAAAACACACGGCCAAAGCAACAAAGGAGTGACTCAAGAAGAAGCACATGAAGGTCCTGGAGTGGCCAGCCAGTCTCCAGACTGGTTGATAGGGGATCAAATACTTTTTTCACCCATTACAATGCACATTAAGCTCTGATTTTTGAGCACTGGGATTTTGAGGGTTCTTTTGTCTCTCACGGCTACAATAAACCACCGTTCCAATATTCAGTATTCCAGCGAGCTCTGGTGAGCGAGAGCTCGCTTTTGCCAGCAAACTAGATTTTTGCCACTAAAGTCAAAAGCACACACAAATTCTTGCTTGCTTCTATATATATATATATATATATATATATATATATATATATATATATATATATATATATATATATATATATATATATATATATATATATATATATATATCTCTCTAAAGGATCGGATCAATAAATGATTGTGCACGCCCAATTGCATGTTATTTATTGTGCATTATTATGAGCATATATAAGGGTGTTGTCTAACTTGCTTTTTTATTTTGTCCTCATTTTTTTTTTCAAGGAGGGGCTGTTGTTTTGTTTGTTAGTCTAATCTATGTTGCTACATTTGATACTTTGCTTACCATTTAGCACAATAGATGTTTTTTTCAACTTTGAATGTTTCAATGTCCATTTTGCAATTAAGAATGTATTTATTTGTATTTTTGGAATGCAGTATTTGTTGGGTCATGTTAATAATTTGGCTTTATATGGAAGTGTGGGTTTACATGTGTTTTTTTTTTTATTTTGTCATTTATATTTTCCCTATATTTTAATGAGACCTTTTAGCAAATATATTTTGAATAAAGTTTTTTTTTTAAATTGTGGTTTGTTTTTTTTTTGGGGGGGGGGGGGTTGTTTTTATGTGATCTCCTTTACAATTTCCCAGAACCTACAATTTAAAAATTCAATTATGCTTGTTTTTAAGCAGTTCCCTTCTACGATTTGTTTGAATGGCTAAAAACAGGACAATTGGCTTAATAAAACGCACTATGTGCGCATGAACTTTGTGAACAGTGTTCTTTCAGTTGAAAAATTTTCCAGAGAAGGATCCTCACTCCGGTGTATATTTTTTTGCTTCATGTATGTACATACATACATATATATATGCATTTATGTGTGTACATATAAATATAAAAGAAATAAGCAAAGAGGATTTTTTGGGCATATTGCTTAACATGTTGAAAAGAATTCCTATTTCTTCCTACGATTTCTAATGTCATGGGCTTGGCTCCAAGCAACATTCATGGAGGATATTGCTTCTGGTTAAAGCAGTTAGGTACTTACAATACCAAGCTGAGGTAAGTAAGTCAATATATAATTGGCCAAGGTCTAAAATGCCATTTGAACCTGCATAAACACCCTGAAAGGCTGGAAAAGCAAGAAAATATGTTTGGCACAAAGTGGATTTGTCCCTGGAAGTTTTATATACTAGTACTTTTTGTTTTATGTAAACACCTAAATAATGCATACACTGCAGTACAACCACCTGGGCGGTTAGCCCGCGCTTGGTTTGCGGTAAGAAAACTTGCTACTATTGGTTACCCCGAACCGGGCGCAGGGTAGCTAAAAATATAAACATGCGTTACAATGCAATCCGATTGTCATACAACATTGTATGACAATCGGATTACAACTGAAAAAAAAATACTTACATTGTCCCCGCAGCTCCTCCGGAGACATCTTCTGTCTTCATCCGGCGTGTGCAGTGACAATCTCCGGGGTTTCCCGGTGACGTCGCTGCACGCGTCGGTGCGGGCGGGAGGCGGGGCGGGAAATTCAAATAACTTTGTATTGAACTCAAAAAAAAAAAGCTGTATTGAGTCATATACAAAGAAATCTTTATATAATTTATATATTTGTAATATAATTAATTCATGGATTATTACACACACACACACACACACACACACACACACACACACCAGTCCACTTAAAATAGTAATAACGATATATGATAAAAACATATATTTATATGCATTTAAATGTACTTTGACATACACACACAAGTGAAATCACTAAATGTTTCTTGAGACATGTATTAAAACACCTTTGACAATAATCCTTTTTTCAAATATTTGATTTCTATCAAACCAAACTTCAATGAAATTTGAATCAGATCACAAATGCTTGCTGATATTTTTTTTTACATTCATACATTCATTGTGTGATGATATATTATAAAATGCTAATTAGTATATATACAGCTTGATCTAAATTAGTTTGCAGTGTTGCAAAGCAAACCGAAAAGTATCAAAACAGTGCAACAAATGTAATAATAAATGAAGCAAACTTGGGAATGAGTATAATGTAACATAAAATGTAGCACTTACCCAAAAGAAGATGAAGCATTAAAGATTTAAACTGACCTGTAATGGACTGTAGATGGGCGCAGGTGTGCGCTAATTAATTGCTCTGACCTCACCACTGACAGCTTGACAGATCCTGCTGAATTGCACAGCTGCAAACTAATTGTCTTAATTGGCGGATTCTCTACCCCTATTGCTATTTTATCAAGTCAGGAATCCGGCTGGCAAGTGAAGGCGAGCGCACTAGCACTCGGCTCTGATTCCAACTCGCGGAAATACGTCTTGTATATTGGCCCGTAAATACACGCGTCGAGCTTCCGCGTACTCACTTGTTAAATCAGGGCCAACGTTGTGACCACAAACAAGAAAACCTTTCACTTCTAAATCTCTTGTGGCTTTGTTTCTTGAGGTACCTTCATAATGTGGTGTAACACAGGAAATGGTGGATGTTTTAAAGGCAAAAAAAATGCTACGGTTTTGCTTTTTTGCATTTAAATTCATGCAATCACTTAACCTCCCTAGCGTTCTAATTCTGTCATTTTTTGATGCAAAAAGTGATTCTATTTTTTTTGCGTAGAAATTTTTGTTTATATTGTGGGCCTGTAATTCTTAGGATTAACTCCCGGGTATAATTATTATATTTATTTATTATATTAGAATCATAATTTATAAAATAATACATAATTATAAATCATTATTATAAAAAATAACGAAATATTAGCCCAAAACAATGTAATTTATCCAAAAAAAAAATTTTATCAAAAATTTGCTTCTGAAATTTTCCAGACAAGGGTGCAATATTATTGATAAATAATAATATAAATTATATGCAGATTTTAGAAAAAAAAATTTACTTCAATTCAGGAAGTGATTAAAAAGTCATTAAAAGGTTAGATCAAGGTCAGGGCTAATAGCGTGCAAAATGTAAATCAGGGCACTGGGCAATGATGCTTGGTGCACTACAATATGTATTTATACTTTTATTATATGTTTTTATGTGTTTTTACTTTAAAAAAATTTTTTAAATTTCCCGCCCCCAGAATCCATCACTCCACCGCATCATCCGGAAGATGTCACACATCTTGCCGGGTGATGCGGTGGGGATGTCCCCGCCCTACTTCATTCCCCTGCTCGCATCTCCCGGAGGCTGATCTCCGGGTGATGCGAGCAGGGAGCAGGCAGTAGGTCCAGGGGCTGCTGCCAGCGGGAAATCTCCGCTGGCATCACCCTCTGGATTTACTATTGGTGATCGCATCTGCAGTTAGATGCGATGCACCAAGCAGAAATCCTGCATGGTGCATCGCATCTAACTGCAGATGCGTGCATCGGGGTGGTGGGGACCCGGGCGGTATTTAAAAGCAGATTACTCCGTAATCTGCTTTTAAATTTCCCGCCCGGCCACGCCCCCGACGGAGAAGCGCCCCGCCATCACAGCGGGATCGTGAGATCGCCACTGGAGCGCGGGGATAAGGTAAGAGGGACCCTCAAAGGTACCCCGAGTGTGACTCGGGATTACCGCTTTTTGCAATTTTTTCCACCCCGAGTCACACTCGGGAATACCGCTAGGGAGGTTAAAGTCTCCTTTGTGGGCATTAAGTACATGCTTCCACAGCGATTTTGATTATAGAAAAGAAAAAAGAGGGAAGCTATAATCATGTCACACAGAAGGATGTGCTGACAATACACATTTACCTTATTATAAAATGAACAATGGTGTAAATAGAGTGTGGACTGAATAGAGAAGACAGCGGTGACAATCGAACAAACACAAAATGGACTTCAGCTTTGTTCCATGCTTACACATGCAGGGAGGTTAACTCCTAAATGTCAAGGCCCAAAGCACTAATATCAACCCGCTCCTTATAGTAAAGTTAATAATGAGTCTTGTATTTACATACTAAGAATATGGAGAATGACAACTTCTGAAAAAAGAAAATTGATCATTCACCAAATTAATTTAATGAAACATATACCTTCAGCATCCGTTTTCGAGCAACCTTTCAAAAACTTTATCTAAACAAAAGGACTAGAGGTTTTAGGGGATATTTTGAAACACAGGGCAGAAATCACTATCTGAATTCCATTATTCTGTGCTTTGCTGCACACACAAGGCCCAACTTGCTCCTAAAAAGTGGGCTGCAGTGTTTAGGGGCCAAACTCCCAAAAGCTTGATGAATAGGGCAAATACAGTGCTGCAATTCTTGGGGAGCCAGTCATGTGACAGATCACATAACTAAACTCTCCTCCAATCATGGAGCTCATTAAGTTTTGTTTTTCTATACCAGCTTAAGAGTCCCGAAGTTGCAGTAGTACAAAGAAAACCTTAAAAGAACATCATAAGTGTGTATATATATATATATATATATATATATATATATATATATATACACACACATATACACACACACACACACACATATATATTTAATTCACAGTCTTTTCATTCATACCAGTGCTTTATGCGTGTCAATTAGTGAATGAAAAATAAACAAATCATACCAAACAATCACAAATCACAAAAATATCCACTTCTCATAGACTGGCCCTTTTGATATACACTTACCTCAGTTCCCTGAAAACAATTAAAGTGGAACAAAACACACGCCCCTTATAAAGATGGCACCGTCTATTTAGATCTGTGGATGGTGCTGCACATCCACCTGAGTACTTGAATGTTTGGTGAAGATAAGTACACTGGCAACTGTGACTATCATCACCAGGAGCATGGCTCGAATGTAACTCTTTTGGAAAAATCAGTTTATTTCTATTTTAAAGATGAACCCATTATGGTGGCATTTCTCAACCCTTTAAATTTTGGGGAATCTTTGAAATAATTTTTAGGTCTTCAGTGAACCCTGCTATAATTACAATATATTTCAATAGGCAGTATGTGCAAAGTATTATCTCAATAACCTCACAGATCTGAAGGTATTTACATATTTTATTCCATCACAAATCCAATCAAATCTGTACATTTAAATGCTATACTCAGCCAGACTTGTTAAAACAGGAAAAGAATTATCTAGGCCATGTATGCACATCAAATCTCTAGAACCCGTGACAAAGGGCTGGCCTTATCCCTGACATATGTATAGTGCTCTACAATGAGGTTGATCAATCCTCCATTGCAGATTGATAAACAACGAATTAGGAATGACAGCCTTTCACTTCAATTGTAAAAAAAATGTAGCAGGTGCCGTTTGCTTGTTCTCCCCCTTCCTTTAACCATACAACAGAAGAGTGCTTGTTCATTCATCTATACCTTGAAATGATCACAAAGTTGTTTCCAGGGACAGTAATCAGCTGAACATATGTGGGATATTTATGTTATTTATCTGTGCACAAGAAACAGATCCAATTCATATAGCCATTTTGATCACTAAGCTGGATTTATTAGAACAGGTAAGGTTTTGTGATACGTACCCATGTTTATTTCAAATATCCACTTTTGAGCAAAAGAACCATTTTCCCCCCATTACTATTCAAATAGATATTTGAAGAGACAGCTAAAGACTAAAAACAGGTCAATATCTTGTTCATACACTATACATTCCTTATGTAAGAATGCAACAAACTGTGGAGCAGCAAAGGAATGTAGGTTTAGAAGACCCAGCACATGGAAGCCGGAGGAAAAAGGTAAAATATCACTTTATTCATCATCTAGGTCAGAGGTCAGCAAACTTTTTTGGCCACTAGGCCATTTCAGGGGTAGGCAGGAGCATACTAGGCCGGACTCTCTCTCGAGTCCCCCCGCCCACCAGGAATGCCCACTGAAGGGAAATCCCTCTACTCCACAATGAATACGGAGGAGGGGGTATGTTTCCTATTTACCCTGGCGATGGAAGTGTTAACGCTGGCCGCAGTAAATAGAAAAGGGAGCCCCACTACACGGAGGCTCAAGAGTCGCATGCGGCTTCGGTAGTTTGCTCCGGCTCCACCGTGGGTTGCCTGCCGGCGTTAAGCCGGATGGCCCAGGGGGCGTTAGGCCGGAAAAAAATCACGGGCTAAGCCATATCTGGCCTAAAGGCCGGAGTTTGCTGACCCCTGATCTAGGTGAAGGCAGTCATTGTTGTGACTGGGTAATGTTTGGATGTTTAAGTAAAATGAAGCATTCCAGATATATAATTGTTCATATGAGGTGCAAGTCAACACACTGCGCATATTCTAGTAAAGGCAAGACATTAAAACATAGGATGTGAACGTAGTGTCTCTTGTTAACACTTCCCTCAATGTTGGTTAAAGAGAGAAGTGAGTCTTTCACATTTCTCACCAATTCTGTTGACAAAGCAACCCTAAAATGACTACAATTCTGTCAAAAAGGAGGAACAAATGGTGTATATTGCAAGAACAGCAAAAGCAATATTACTTATGACGTAAAATACAGTTATTGGGGTGAAGAATGAAAAGCAAGCAAAGTTTCACAAATAAAGGTCAGTCCGCCCAAAACGTTATTATATATTAGTTATTAGATGCTAAAGAGCTCCATCTCCTGAACTTTTTTAAAATATCTTTAACTACTCTGCTGCAACTCAACTCAGAACATTGTAAACTCCTCTGAGACACTGACATTACACTTTGTAAAGTTATCAAAAAATGATAAAATAACCACAAAAACATTCCACTAGAGTAATTCAAGTGAATCTATGGCCAAAGCATTTTTTTCAAATTTTGGATAGAGTAGGAAATGGTTAGGGCACGTTTAGACCAGCTGTGTTTATCTGCAGATTTTGCTGCTCCTGGCATCAAATACTAGGCGCCCAGGAGCAGTAACACACAGCTATCCCTGGGATTTTTTCAGATGCTGCAAGCAGTTGCAAAGCCTAGCAGTAATTTTTTTTCTTTTGGAGAAGCTTAAAAGAAAGAAAAAACGCTTGCAAACACTAAAAACACTGACAAGCAGATTAAACTCTTCCAAGGTGGCAGGAGCTGCCCCTAGATGAAGCTAGCAGCATCTGAAAAAAACCTGACAACACTACATCCTCCTACTGCAAGTCACAGGATCAAAACTGGACCAATTTCATTTAATGTTTTTATAGCAAGCAAATACTGCTAGTCTGGACGTGCCATAAAACCACAGGGCCAGGTTGTTTTTGTTTTAGCTGTCTGTGCAGCAAGGTAGTTCTTTTTCCTTAATTTCTTGTCCAAAAGATTAAATAGTAGATCTTCTTTGCTGAAACAGCTGCTCATGATTGTTATAGGTGAAAACCTACATTAAGGCTATATACACACATGCAATAATTGTTGTGGGAAAGAATTTTTCACATTCCTAACGACAAACAACTGCACAATGCATGAACAATTGCTGCACATACAGCACCGTTCTGCTCTATGGAGAGGGGAGGAGGAGAACGACGGAGCGGCACCCTGCTGTGCTCTCTCCCCTTCACATCCATTAGGGTTGTTCCCTGTCCATCATCCGTGGATCCGCCCCAGGACGGTCGTTCGGATGATGGACGAGCGCTGTACACACGCCAGATTCCCGTCCAATATCGGCCCTGAGCCAATTATCGGACGAGAACCATTGTATGTGTGTACCTACACCCACACTGTCCAGCAGAGTTTTTTTTCTTATTCGTGACGGTCATTGGAAATGATCTCTCATGATCATTTCCAGTGACAGGTAAATGAACAAGTATTGTACACACAGTGCCAGTCTGTTCTATGAAGAAGAGAGGGGGAGAGATGAGAGAGTGGCACCTCCATAGGATGGCACAGCAATCGTGTCCCATTGGTTGTTCATCAATCTGCCTTGGTGGGTTACTGAATAACGTTAGGGAACCACTGTGCATGTCAGATTTTTGTCTGAGACTGTCATAGGTGACGTGAACATAGCTTAACCCCCTAACCGCTAAGCCCGTAATTTCTCGCACTAAATATTTTTGCTCTTTTGGTTAACCCCGTATTTTTTCGCCTACACTAAAATCCCCAAGTTTTTTTTTTTTTTTACATGATTGTGTGTTTCAAACATTTTTTATATTCATGATATCTACTAGAACCCTATTCGGACATATTTCTGTAAGTTACAGGTCTACAATTTAAAAAAAAAAATTTCATGAAAACCTGTGACGCAGGTTTGGAACAGAAATCTAGAAATCAGTGTAACGCTCAGGTGGTTAACCAGAACAAATTGAGTGGCGTTATCTACAAATCTAGGACAGCATAGGAAATTCCAATTTTTCCACATTCTACAAAAAAAAAAAGTTCTGTTTATGAAGGTACACTTATAGTTATCGAACATAATGTGATGAATAAAAATGATCATACTGGTCAGTTATATATACAGGTTACACAGATTGGTAACAAACTTAGCTGAGATGTATGCATGTTGACCACTGTCAACAAAAAGTGAGGAGACATCCTAAACAATGTCTTGGAGTGGTCACCAGAACATTTGAAAGTCTTTCAATGGGTACACCTAATGAAAACTGGAGTGTTGCCCTCAGTTCCCGGCTTCTTTGTGACAGGAGGTGAAGGGAAATCCCAGCCATAGTGTAGCAATAAGCAGAAAATGAATAATGTTTTAACTACACATTGGTGAAGCAGAATATGTTAGTAATTAGCACATTAGTGAGCAGTGTGCTGTTACATTTACCCCATACAATCACAGGGTAGCGGGGAAATGATGAACAAGGACATGGGTATGATGAGGTGTGCAGGGAGACATCACCTGGAACACCCGTATATAGTACAATCTCTGAATTAGAATGTTTTATGGGAATATCCTACAGGAAATTCATAATTCATAATATTCATCAGTATAAGATTTTTTACCTATATAAACAGCCCACACCCCACAGGGACCACATCATGTCACCAGAATAACAATGTACATAGTTCCCCTATATACAGACCGTACAGTATATGCAATGACTATATGTCATATCACCATAACAATGTATAGAATTCTCCCTGTATACACCGATAACAGACAGCCCAGGTCAGCTCTATATCACCCTATTACCAATGTATAGAAATCTCCAGCACTCACCTATACAGACAGCCAGGTCCATGCACAGAGTATAAATGTGTCACCATAATAACAATGTATAGAATTCTCCCTGTATACACCGATATACAGTCCATACAGACACTACATGACATGTCACCTCCATAATAACAATATATACACATATACACATACATACATGTCACCTCTATAATAACAATGTATAATGAGGTTTCCCCACACCGGAACATAGTATAGCACACAGAGGAGCAGAATCCCATGCTATGTGTATGAGGCTCCCTGTGTATATAGAGATATATGTATATATGGGGGGGGGGGTATCAGAGGGATGGACATGGCGGAGTCGGTGATTTTAGTTCCTCACCCTGAGTTTAGAAGTTCTCCGGCGCTGCTATCGGTGAATGTTTATCCTCCCTTGGTCCCCGCCAGCTGTTGCACTGTTTACATGGAGAGCTGGTCCGGCAGTCCGCCTTCAGCAGTGCCGGGGCTCCGGGGTTCCCTATCCCACCTTTACCTCACACAGACTACGAGGCCGAAACTTCCTACAGGCAAGCAGGAAACACCCTTCCTCCCAGGCCACAGGGGAGTGGCACGAGCGCTCCATGGCAGGCCCCGCCCCCTCCTCCAGATCCAACCGCCACGCCCACCAAGCTGAGGAGACTGGGCGAGCTGTGTCAGTCATCCCTATAGAGGGGGCGGCTTATGGGCCCAGCATTACCTGATGTCACATACCTGCATACCATGAAACGTGTCATACACCTTATACCAACATATATGTTACCATTACATAACATACACCGAATTATATAGCCTGCAGAAAATGCTCAGTGTCTGGCTGCCATGCTGATCAATTCTTCCTGAAGTAGTGAAAGCCAGGCCTGTGGTAATAATATAAAGGTGGCAATGGCAGCCCTGAATTCAGCAGACTTTTCTCCACACAGCTCCATATATAACAATGTAAACATTTGGATGGATGACCCAATAAACAATGCTTATTTCCTGGCTGCAGGCCCCTCCTCTGTACCATGGAGAAGGCATGGATAAGGCTAGGTACACACGTACAATAATTATCGCTGGAAAACAAACAATTAACGACGGATCAACCATTATTCACCATTAATTTGAACGATCGTATTGTGCACGATTCTGTACATGTTGTAACCATATATATTATATTCCACCAATAATGTACACACACTAGATACGATGGTTTGATTGATGCAGGAAGTGACGTGTATCACAGAACCATCCATGAGCACTACATGACCGTACACACAATTGATAGCGGACGATCGTCGCCCAATAAGATCCGCCGGGACGGTCCTTCGTTTCCAGGGACAATCCTCGTTCGTCAGCATTGTTGTTCACTTTTTTTGTTAACGATTATCAGACGATCAGTCGTTAGTTCCCAACGTTAATTGTTGCACGTAGTCTAAGTTTGAGGAGGTTTCAGCTTCATTCCCTATACTACAGAATTATAAGGGGAATGAAATAAAGATGGAAGGTCAGACAGCCTCATGACAATGATAAAACATAGCCTTTGTATACACTTATATGTCTGCAATCCATAGCAGAGATCCTAAAGAGCAGATTACATGCAAAGTTGGCGTTTCCACTTCCTGAAGCCATTGCTGTACACGGTTCACACTACCATTAAATCTGTGTGAGGATGGGATCACATACATGTGGTAAGCGGACATCTGGACCCCTAAACAAAGCCACATTCATTATTTGGGGGTAAACATTTACCTATTAAGAGGTAAGTGCTTGGCCTTGGCTCTAGTCACTGTATCTGCAGCTGCATGCTTCCATGGTATCCCTGTAAAGTTTATCATACACATTACAGTCCAGATTAACAATACCTTTAGATTTACCTATGTAATATGAGGACCTTCATAAATATTATAATTTGTACCTAGTTAGTGTCAGGCCCTTGCACTATACAGCCAATAGTAAAGTCTGATTGTAACATGTATAGTCATCTTTAAAAAGTATTTAATTGCATTGGGACAAATAAAAAAAATGGAAATAGTGGGATGAGGTCCAGGTTTGCCACTAGCACGGGCTAAAGGCAATTTATTTGTTAGAATCATAATGCCCTGCATGGTCTTTAAACTATAATGAGTCAGTAACAGGGTTTATGTTAAACCAGACTTCTCAATATAAAAAGGGAAGCGGTTCAAAGAAGCCAGTGCCTGAGAATTGGAAACTGTTCTAGGGGCAATTTAAAGAGGAAGAGATGAGAGCAGTTAAAGGAACAGTCCTTAACTTGTGATTGCTAGCTTTTTGAGTAACTGTATCCTTTCCTGCTGTATTTTTCTTTCCTGGTGTATGAATTCATTTTGTTTTTTTAGTGTAGATATGGCCTTTACAGCTCACACTATATAATTTGCAATATCCACCCCAATAAAATAAAGGTTAGGACTAGTTAGAACTGAGCAGCATCCTATCCTAATGAAAATTGTCCATTTGTCCTGCTGCTGATCTGTGTTCTATTACATGTTAATAAGAGCGTGCAGGAGACCGATTTTGCATCGGCTAGAACAGGGACAGCCACAACCAACCACTGGCCAATTTCAATCGTTAGATCAAAGCAGGTCTTATACTATAATATAAAATCATATGATGTTGCTAAAGCCTTTTTTTTTTTCATTTAAAAATACATCATATTGGGCTGCTGTTAATGTATGTATGTCAAGCTAAGAATAAAATGAATTCCGGTCAAACATGACTTGCCAGTTTACACTGTCTGTGATATTTATTCATATAATCAAGTACAGCTTTAAGGTCTTAAAGTAATTCTAACACTGCTCTCAGTGATGTAAAAAACAACCCTTATCTTCACTGTATGGTATTTAAAAAAATAACTTTTCAACATTGGTTCCTATCCCTTATAGAAGTGCTTGGATGTCAGCACTTTTTTGGCAGGTGCTCATCACAATTAGCTCTAAAAAAATGTCAGAATTTCCCCCAGTCTACTGATTGCAATTGGATTTCCTCCAAGGTTTCCTTGGCTAACATTAGACAAAAATCCATGGCATTTTAAACCCAGGCAGATTCACCCATCACTAACTTGCAAAGCTCCAACTTGCCTGATGGATGGATAAAATGCAACAAACATTAAAGCGTTCACCCTTTGCTGGGGGGGATGGGAAGGTGAGAAGCTCACTAAATACAGCTAAACACAAACAAATGGCTATTACTACATTTGGGTCTTTGCAAGGACTGTGGAAATCAACACTTTGTGTCTCTGAAATGGAGATCTATTCAGAGATTGAGTCAGTGCAAAATAAATATTCATTAATAAGCACATTTTAGTTTTAGCAACATAATCATTCTACCCTACAGACAAAAACACACATATACAAGTAAGGATGTTATTTTAATTTGTGGTACTTGTTCTCTATGCGGCCTGGAATTATTCACTCAGATTGTAAGATACCAAAGGGCATATTGAAATAATAAGCCATAGGTCGGGAAGAAATAGCTATATAAAAAGACAAGTCTTTATTTACAGGTGGAAATTTTGAGATAACTTTACCATAAATTATTTAACAATGATATATAGTCCACAAAAACTTTTCTATTCTTTACAATAAATACACATACATCTGCAGCATTATTGAGTTGAGTTTTGTAGCTGAATAAGCCGCCTCCATTGTTCTCTGTCCACATTAAGGCTAACTTTGTTCCATTCCAGCCATTAGGGATAAAGCCAAGGACTCCACTGTGAAAAAATAAAAGAAAGTAACTTTTTTTGCCAACCTAGACAAATAATAAAATGGCACATTAGTTGAAATAATTTACCAGTAATAGATAAAATGTTCTGTGTGGATTACCGGAAAGGAGATAAACAGCACTTTGTAGGATATCACTATGCAATATGCTGATTTGGCTTTAAAGCAGAACCAATCTCTGGAATCTGATCCCCAAAAAGGGAGACAGAAGGCAAAGGACTAATATTGAGTACACTAGTATTGACCATGATCTCCTAGAAGATTATATTTCTTCATTACCAACATATTAGAGCTTGTTCAGCCTCTTCACTAAATCACTAAAGTGTTAGCTACCTTGAAAGCGAACAACACATTATTAAGCCAGGATAGAGATAAATGTGATTAGTGTGCTTGGTATAAACACCTTGATCACCACTTTTGCTTTGATTCCCACTTTTGAATAAAGTCACTGGAAGAAGTGGTGATAAGTTACTCCATTCAAAGGGATAACAATCAATAATTATTCACCACTGTTAAAGAAAAAAAAAAAAAAAAAAGAGAGCTATTTATATTACCGGAAATGGAAGTATCAGACACATATCGTAGTATTTTTACACATGTATACAGCTATTGTACCATAAAACACAGATGTACCTAAGCACCATTACATACCAAAAAGTGTTCTGTTATTATTCAGGAGGAAATACACATAAAAAGTGCACTTTTTTTTTTACATATATACAGACAGTTTACTTACAATGTGGAAATGAGCCTCTGCAGACTGCTTTATTCAGTACTTTGACAAGAAATTTGTGGCAGTTTGTAAAGTCAGATTCCATCTTCACAATAGATTCTGCCCTGAATAAAAAAAACAGCAGTTAAAGAACATCTGTGCAACTAGGTTTTTAATATATAACACTTGACAAAAAAATCATTTAAAATGAAAAAAAAAAATTGTTACACTTGAATTTTGCACCAGCTGCACTGAACTCTACTATTGAATAACAAGTTCAGTATCTAGGAGCTTCCATAAGAATTTTATTGCACACAGACAAATAAATGCTTTGTAGTCAAATTCACAATAGAATATTACTAGCCATGTTGTTTTTTGTTTTTTTAACAGGAAACTGAAAAACCCACTCTGTTGTGTTGTAAAGTAACACCTTCCACAGCTTTGAGTAAAAAAAAACAGCAGACTAAAATCTGACCGATTGGTATCACACAATAGATTGGATATTTTGATAGCCTTGCAGTGCTAGCCTACATTATTATACTACTGCAATACAGCTTTTTTTAATTAAGTTCCTTTTATAGGCAACCCATAAACAAGTTCAGTTCAATGACAAATCTAAAAGTAATGTGAAGTCTGCAAGTGCAAGGGTCAACCGCCTAAATCATGTTTTTGGAAAGTATTTAGAAGTTCTATTTCTTAGTAATGGATGTATGATTAACAGCAACATGGTAAAATCAGATCAGGATCACTTATACCTGATATAAGAAAGAGAAAAGGATATAAATCTATGTTGCAGTGAAACTGCTTGCTTTTTGCAATATATTCAAATATATATGCCTATGTTTTTTAAGCCACAACTTAATAACATAAGCCAAAACAGAAAGGACTTGATACACTGCTTCTGAAAATATGTTGTACAGTTACATTATTAGATAACTAATCATTTTGCATTCATTAATGTAAGACCACATTCTTTCTCTTTCTCCACTTTTTTAATGCAATATAACAATACAATACATACCTCACAGTAAGCTGTTAAATAATGAAGAAATAGCGAAAAAAAACAAAATCATCAAAAAACCCCCCCCCCCCTCCCCCGCTATACAGGAAAAAACACAAAAAATGTATGCATATAAATAAATCATTAAAATCACTTTTTAGTTGCAACTAGTATTTGCAATACATTTTGGTTTAGCATGTTCCAGCACAGCAGCATTCAGACTGGAAAAGGGAAGTATAGAACTAGGAGCAAATGGGTTGCACAGCCGTATATATGTCTTGTACAAGTAACAGACTCAGCCCACAGGAAGAAAGAACAGAATTAACTAATCAATTGTAATGGTTATGAAAGGTATAAAAAATCTTACCATTAAATTGTAAGACATCCAAGCTATACTTTGCCCATTTTATTAACAGCAAGAGTAAAAATATCTGATTATATATCTTCTGACATTCGGAGCTTATAACAATGTCTACTGGCCAAGGTACCTAGAACAGAGCAAAAGTAGGAAACAAAATACAAGACAGAGTGGCATCTTCACATTTGTGTTATGTATGAAGGAAAATATACTGAATATAGCTTTATAAAAATAAGTTATACAATATTCTATCTAAACTAATAAATATGTATTCCTGAGTTTAAACTTACCTTATAACTCAGTACAAGCCCATCTAATGTATGCACTGGAAGCTTCTTTTTAACCAAGTCAACATTCTCGAAGCAGATGGATAATCTATGGTGTAAACAAAAAATTGAGCATTTATCCAGGCACCATTACCTATGCTAAGACACCAACTACATTCACAGGTTTCTAAATAAAGGCAACCGCTAAATGTATGTATCTATAGCTGTGTTTTAATTTACAGTGCAGCATCAACACTAAAGAGTTAAAAGGCATTTAACATTTGCGTTAACGTCTGCTCAAATTTCTTGTATGTTAGAGACTACAAAATTGTTACGTGACCCTAAAGCAACAGGTGCTACTAGATAATGCCCGTTTACCATCTATTATTACCCTAATGTTAAATGTAATAAGAGAGCTCAACTTTACCAGCTTTGCCCAATGTCCAAAATATTATAGCACAATGCACGTAAAGGCAGTTTACTACAATGTGCTGGAAGCAAAGATTGGTTTCTCTACAACATCAGAAAACAACAAAACCTGAAAGTGGTAATTTTAGTAATTCATAGTCAGATTTAAAGGAAACATTTCTTCTCCTTTCCAACTTGGTGCCTTCCCCGACCTAAACTAAAACAGATGCATACTTACCATATCCAATGGCTGAAGCTTCATTATTATTTTTTTTGTATACCCAGAGTTGTCCTGGTTGCACCTAAACATTGCAGCCCAATGGACTAACATGGGGGTAGCTTATGCCAACAGTTTAGAGGCACACAATGCTCAAGTATATAAAAAAATATGTTTTAAATAGTTTTTCCACAATACTATCTGGAATGCATATTCTTGTCATTTCTGCATATTACTGATTGGTCCAGGCAAGCTGCATGCAAAAATCAGACTGGCACAAACACAAGAAAATTTTACTTCCATACCGTGCAGAGTCCTCTGGGTAACGCTGACTAACTGCTTCTTGTAACTGCACGTTCAGAAAAACAACATTTTGCCATGGTTCCTTTTCTCTGATCTTATCAAATATTGAGGTGTAAAAGTCATACATTGTATCCCCAGCTTCAAGAAGGAAGAAATTTCTCATTGACTTCAAATATTCCATTAGTCTAAAAAAGAGAAAATAGGATTGTAAAAGAGAAAATGACTTCAGATATCCTGTACTGCTCAGTAATTGGGAAATAGGTCTTTATCTATATGGGTATAATCTAATGACATGATCTTAATTTAATCACTGTTACAATTAACAAAGGTCACTCACATTTTATATTTAGGGCATCCAATCCAAAGGGACATTACCAAGAATTAATGAGTTCATGAAAGCTTAGAAGCATATATTTTATATCAGTTTTGAATGTAGATACCTACATGTACTTGAATGTACTTACCTATAATCTTTTTTTAGGGTTTGCATTAGGTTTCCACAGCACTCCAGATACTGCTTGTCAATGTGTGGGTAGAGGCATGACCGGAGGGTTAGTTCAAATGACTGGCACGTAACAGATTCCGAGGACCTATCTACACTGACATCTTCACAGGTAAATGTCTCAAGGAAGTCACTCTGCTCCAGGTATAACCTTAAAGACAAACATCCCATTTTTAAAGGACATAGCACAGCTAGGTTAACTATACTACAGGATTTTTGTAAATTACCGATTTTACTAATCAGGTAATAAAATGCAAAACTGGAAAGTTATATTAATCGCACACTATCATAGCAGGCTGGCTTTAAACCTCAGTATATGAAATACAGAAAACTCCCACACTCCAGATATCCTCCTGTCTCCTCTCACCTTGCAAAGTTGATGGCCAACAGTGGATCGTGTACGTCATTCAACTCTAGGTGTTTAGCCACTATGGATTGCATTTTTATTAGACTCTGCTTATTAACTTGCTGTTCTGTAATGTTGTCAGGTGCCAGGTCCTTACCATGCTGGAGTCGAGACTGAACAGATTCTAAGAACTGCGCATACAAGCTTTTCCTATCTGCATCTGGATCAACAACACAGAAAGTGACAAAACAAACAAAAACATTATTTGTATTGTTTAGGACAAATACAAAATCATTTTGAGAAACACAAGTTCTAAAACGAATGTAAACTGAAATCACTAAAATATGCTTGTAACTGATAATGCAATTTCAAAAGTAATTATGAATATTTTTAAATCTTTTGCTTTCAATAAGTAAAAGATGGGGAGATCCTAACATTTACATTTTTATTTAGGTTCTTTTATAAGGTGATACATTTTTGCCCGTCTCCTAATTGTGCTACTGTGTTATCACTTGGTCATATGGGCTTCTATGGTGGCTGTTTTAAAACATCTTACACAGGTATTATCTGCTTTTGTTGCCATCAGGAAACCAACCCCAAGAAATGCCATACAGCCACCATTGGAGTACATGAAGATATAAAGAGGCTGCTGGGGATGGGATCATAGCAATGGGATAATCCAAAGAATAAAAAAAGAACAGGGAAAGTATTTAGAAAACTAAATTATTCAGTTAGGTTTTACATTGTGGACTTTGTGGAATGGGGAGGTTTTTTCACCAAAAAAATATTTTGTATAGAATGGCCTAGAAAAAAAAACATATGCTATAAAAGCTAGACTAATTATGCATGGTATTATAAACACTTTGGTCAAGGCAATATACCCATGGCCATTAACATTTTTGTAAGCATGTATTTAAATAACAGTATTTACATTTATGTGCAAAAAATAACTGAAGATGTTTGAACAAAAATGATTTAGGGTTTACAACTTTCAACTTTTAAACTATGTGCCTCTTACCTCTTGATGAGTTTTGCTGCTGAGAGGGGTAACACTTGAGATTCTTAAGCAGCTGCATAGACTTTCCTGCCATAATGATCTGCTTGAGAACAGGCCTCAAGAAGGAAACCATTGTGTGCTGCCTGCTGGCTGGGGCCTGATCACTACCTGAGCTGGCACTTGCATTGTCACTCATTTTGTCTTCATTCTCTGTTTTTTCTGAGACACTATACAAAGTGTAGGTTGCATACCAAAAATCACGATGATTCACAGGCACATCTTTATTACTATACAAATAAAAAGGATAATACATGTAAACCTATTAAACAAGTATAAATACAAAAGCAGACATTTCATTAGAAGCCGGTATTTGCTTGATTGTCCAGCTGTCTGGCTTTTTATGAAACAAAGCACATGCAATCTTTTGCTTTGAGAATGTGTAGTCGTCAGCAAAGATGCCACAGGAAAAAACCAACTGTCGGTCTATAAACAGAAACATTTATAAAGGTTAATAATTGTAGCTAAATAGTGTCCTATAGTATAATCTTTTTGACCCGAGTTTCTCCAGAGAATTTGCAAAGCATAGGCACATTTCTGCCCAGAGTGCCAAAAATGTTATTGCATATATCATCTAAGATACACCTCACCCTTTCCTGCCTTCATGTGGTTCAAATTTGGGGGCTTGCTGGAGTGAAGTGGTGCCTGAAGACATGTGATGCAAGGTATTCCCTTTTTATTTATTCTGTGGATCTGTGTTCCTTCACCAGTCATTAGGAGAGCAGGTCTGACACAAGAAAGCAAAGCTTTACACCTCCACCAATTTGTCCATCTCTACACATAGACTGTGGAAATTAGGCATTGAAGGTCTGTCCAGGGGAAGATACCAGTTGCAGGGATCTGACAGGTAATACAGAGGACTAATCATTTGCACTCTGCATTATATGTCCTCTTGAAATAAGGCATTAATGAATTAAAGGCACATTAGGGTTGATTTACCCTAAGGATAAGAATATAAGCAGTTTACTTTGACAGGTGAATTATTCCCTTGCAGGAATTATGTTAGTTTAGTGTATGAGGTCAGGCTCTGCTGACTTTAATAATACAGTGACTTAAAAGTAAAAATTCAGTCTTCCCCTGTCTGTGGTTAAATATTCTTTGCAACATGAATTTGAAACATTCACTAAGATAAGTGAAATAACCATTGCAAAGGAATAATTGAGAAGTAATAATTGATGATTCATTCTTTCAATGACATTTTAAAGAAAACAACATGTAATTGTAGGTAAAGCCAAACATGCAAAACAATTTGTAAGATTAAAAGTCCGTTTTCAGAACATTTAAGTGGTGTTCCACGTGGCTGCAAAATATGCTTAAGATGCAACTGTGTTTAAAATTATAGTCAAATAATATTAATCATACCGCTTTACTGAACCTAGTACATATGTCCTAGTAGATATGTTCAGCATGCATTTAAATGTACTTACCGCTGAATAATGAATTCCTTTGCAGGGTCAAAAAGATGTCCATGAACAATCCATTCATCAACTATTTCTAAATAGGGTCTAACAGTTTCAACCCACAAGAAAAATAAGAGAGACACCTATAAGAAAAAGAGGAAAAAGTGTAACTGAAATGTTACTTTTGGAATGGAGTAAAATTTTATGCATGATAATAAAACCACGTTCATTTATTTCAAACAGGCAGACTATTTTTTTGTAAAATAACAGACATTTGATACTTTAAAGATCTGTACAGACTTTGCACTGTCAGTAAACCAATGCTGAAAATGCACAATCATCTGCGAAGTAGGGTTTGTCGATATGAGCCTTTCAGTTCTGTTGCTATAATGTAATCTCCTACAGTTCAGATCTACTTGTAATGCTGTGGCATAGCAATTAGTAAGCATGGGAGTCATAAACTAAAACTGCAATCTTCAGACTGCAGTGGAAAACATGAAATAATATAATCCATAATTACCAGCCTAAAGAAAAATAACAATGAAGAGTCACTGTGTTGAGCCTCTGGAGTGTGTGAATAAGCAAAGTAATTGGATTATTATTTATTATTTGCTGTTAAGCTGCCCTGCACATCCTTTGGACACCTTCCATAATATACCTGTATATATCAGGGTATTTTGAACAGCACAGGGTGGGTGAGTAAATCAAAAGAAGCAATGAGATTGGTAAATGGGTGTCAACCTACCGTTTGTTCAGATGCCTCTCCTACATTGTCATATTCCAAAATGGCTTTATACAGAGTATTAAGTAGATGGGAGGCTCTCACAACATTTCTGGTGTCAGGAGGGACTTCTGCTACACCAGTGCTAAAAACCTTATGCAAAACTTTCAACTGTGCAAGCCGTGGAGCCAACTTGTCAACAACCATTGCCAACGTGACTGTTTGGTCTACATTAAAAAAAAAAAAAAAAAATCAGTTAATGGTTTATCCAGTATATAACCTTTACACAAAATGTTGAACATCAGAATAGTTTTGTTGACCTTTGTTAATGATGCACTTCTCAATCTCTGCTAGTTCCTGTTTAAAACTCATAAAGTATTTGTACAATGCCCACATAAAGGCCTGATAAGTTCGAAATGGAGCCTCAGCAACTTTTTTGACAGTAGGAAGAGTTCCTGGCAATGGATTTTCAGAAAAATGACCTGTGACTTCATCCATAAACTTCTGTAGCCTAAATACCACTTGCCCATAGGCTGCTATTTGCTCAAGAACAGATCTAAGACAGTTCTAAAAAAAAAATAATAAAAATAATTTTATGTAAAACACATATTTTAAATGAAAATTAGTGCAACAACAATTCAATATATCATTAAAATATGTTACGGAATTACAAAACTTTACAGCGAACAAGGATGATAAGGATTTTCCAAGGAAAAAAAAATCAAATACTGGTGCACAGTGTGGTTAATGAAACACTAAATAAGACAGCATTGAGCTATTCTTTAGAGAGGGGAGGTGGGATTATGGGAAAAAGACATCCCTCTGGGTACATTATTACAGGCTAGCCAATAAAAGGTTGAAACGAAAGATGAAATAGCTTTATTGAGGTCATTCTATGGCTTCTGAATTCTGTAGCTGTAGTTTCCTTAGCTAAAAATTCTAATTTAAAATAAAAAAGGAACCTACATTGTGTAAACCAATTAGCGGTCAGAATTTAACAAAAAATATGTTTTATAATTGATAACATACATGTGTTATATGTGTCACAACGATATCATTCTTCACAGTGACCTTTCCATCATTTAACTGAAAGATGAACATTTTTTTCACACCTGAAAGTAACCTAAAAAACAAAAAAATAAAAATCCTCCAATGGAAAAATTACAAGATGGCAGTTTGTTTATTATTTCTAATTTATTTTAGGTTTGCAGAAATTTAGGGAGCCAGCTTTACTGATCTGTAATATTTTTCTTGACAGCATGAATACTTTTAGTAAAAAAAGTAAACACTTGCCTTTGAAGGTAAGACAAAAGCTTGCTGAGGATACTAAACAAATCAATGTATGTAAAGACACAGACATTATATCTACATGGAACTACCTGCATAATATTTTTAGGTTTTCTTTATGCAGGAAGCATATTTGTTTACTGGCTTCTGACTAAACTTTTTAAGATACACATGTGCCTCTAACAGAGGTAAGGCATTTATCTGCTTGCTTCACAAGAGCCAAGAATGTCTCAACATTGTAATGTCACTAAAAAAATTTCATGTGACTATTACAAATAAAAGAACACAAATTTCCCAACTTACCAAAGAGTCTCACGAATTACTTGGGTTTCAGTAACAAATGTTTTATCCTCCGGTGTATAGAGTGGATCTGTAGTGAACAAATGCTGATCCCTGAAATATAATTAACAAGTTTAATGAGCTTGAGTACTAGACAACAGGACAGTATATTTATTTCAGCTTTTAACATAAACAAAATGGTAAATAAACTTCCTTTCCTGGCAAAAACACAGTCCAGTTTCAGTGCTAACCACGTGTCAGATGCCTGGTCACCTGAATAGGAAAACCTTATCCAGTCTTACCTCTTCCATTCCCTTCTGATATTGTTTATTTATCCACCTCAGCAAGACTGTTAACATTAAACATTATACGTTAACATTAAGACTGTTATCCACTACTTTACAGGTGTCATGGTCAACTGTAGTTTTTGGTAACTACACTGTGAAACTAAATTTTAAAATATAAACTCCATAGCGACAAAAAAATAATTCTTACCAGACAGCTGCCAGATTAGAATGCAAATGTAAACTGTGTGAAAATCTACTTGCTCTAGATGTCCAATACTGATGAACTACATGCTGCTCTAGCCATGTTCGGGCATCAGGCTCACCAACTAGAAAGATATAATAATATTTTTTTTTTAGAGATCGACGCTGGAACAGAACGGATCATCACAGCGGGGACCAGGTAAGTGATGGGATTTAACCACCCGACAAAGTTCGGGTTTATCGATTTTAGCAAAATTTTTAAACCCGAACCAAGGTTGGGTTTAACGGTCGGGTGGTTAATAGGTCCTTTGCTTTCAGACATTATATATATCAGTCGTTTTATTCTAAGCCCATTTCACAGACGTCAGCTAAACAATAAAAAACACAAATGTTTAAATAGATACTTTAATAATATACCTTTCCATGACACCACAGGACCAGCACTTTTCTTGTCAGCATCTTCTTGCGGCGTCCTATCAACCTGGATTCCAGAGTCCTCCCTGCTTAGTGTCTCTTCTTCATCATCTTCTTCCTCGCTTACATCAGACCACTCCTGGAAAAAATACAATAAATTAATCTAATATATTTCTTACATCAGAAGTTTTTGAAGTCAATATAAACAATATATGTTTTATTCTACTCTTCGTAAAGTACTTACCTACGGCCCAGTACCTCATACCTATAGTGTAAAAACACCAGCTGGTATTAGAGATTAGATTAGAAAGGAACAAAGTGCAGTCAGTTAAGTGAAAATACCCACTGTATACAGTGTGGAAAGAGCTCTAACTGAATACAGTGAAGACCAGAGAGAGAAAGTGTAGGGGGAATGAGGTCCAAGAGGTAGCACAAACACAATTATGCATAACTTTTTATATATTAAATACCTTCTTTTGAATGTATAAAGTGCAATATTGTTCTGAATTCACTGAAAAAGTCTGTTCTTAATTGGAAATAAATACAATTTTTGAAATAATGACTAACAGCCACTTTTCCTAAACTTTAAGCAAAGCATGGCAGGTCTTACCGGGGTGTCTTCATCAGGACTTAACCCATAGTCTTCACCTTCCTTCAAATATTGTCCCCAGTCAAAGGGCTCAGCCTCTTCTAGAATAAACCACACAGAACACACAATAACATAGTAGGCCTTGTATGCAGGTAATTACCGGAAATGCAATATATTTTTAGGATGTTGGAATAAACTGGAAGAAACTCATGCAGACATACAATCTTCATGAAGATAGTGTCTGGCCGAGTTTCAAACCTAGTGCTGCAAAGGCCAATGCCACCCACTTACCCACTGACAGATAATCCAATCCACAATCTAAGTCCCAAAACACAGAATACAGATGTAAGAAAATCTGCCCATCCAATTATATTACTCAAATAGAAAGTAATTGGATGTACTGAATCACTTGTAAACATGATACAATCTGTGTATGTAAATCAATATTTTATTAACACATCTAATCTATTCGCAGCCAATGGGAACCTCCTCCAAAAAAAATGATGTTTTCCATAAGCTACATTCTATTCAAATACAAATGTTTTCTGGGATCTGAAGTGAAAAAGGTGTTCGAGTCCTTAGCCTCTATTTAGGTCTGCAGTAGTCAAGGGGCTCCACAAATGATCAGCTATAATGGCCATTTAAATACTAAATGTTCAATTAGGAGCTGAAGTACACTGGCAGCTGTGACAAATATAACCGGAGGCATAGCGTGAATGTTGCGTTACTTGAGAGCAGTTACATCAGTACGTAGAATGCTATTTAGGTAAATAACTGTCATGGGTTATGACAGTTGGGTTTTAAATGTTAACAGAAAACTAAATAGTAAGGCTTGATGAGCATAGTAATAATTAGCATCCTGGATCTGGCATGGAATGGCAGAACATTCAGTAGTTGGGTTTACACATGTAAAGCCATTAAAAAAAATCATATATAGGTTGGGGTACCTGTTTGTTTCTTTCTTGGCTTTTCAACATAATCTTTGTTGGATGGAGAATCAGACAAACCGAGAAGAAGAGACAATATGGCATAGTGGGCATCGCTCTAGTAAAGAAAAAAAAAAAAAAAAATCACATTTGGTTTTCAGAAAAGATGCATGACAAACAAAAATGTTGGAAACAAATAACCAGAAACAAAACACACACAGTATAAACAGACTCCCCCATAATATATTGTACATATAGCTAAAAACACAAATACTGAAACATTCCTTAAACTTAAATGATTACATTTTATACTACACAGTTACTACACACAGACCCAAATTAAAGTCAATTACCTGTAATTATGATAAAACTCCAACTTTAAGAAAATAGGCAAATACTAAATGAAATGCAATCTCTCAAAAAAACCTAAAGTTCCCTGGAAGAGGGTGATCTACCATTCCTCCCATTCCAGCATTTTGGCCTCACAAAGGCACTTCAGCATTTCACACTTCTAGGTTTGCCACTTCCCTACTAGCAACTGTGGTACTATTTTCCAACCTCTACATTGCTTTGTCTCGTAGCAAGATAGGAAATGGAGAATAGAGTCACAAATCGCAGTGGGGGACACAGGCATTTAAAGTGGAACTGAAGTTTCAATATAAAAATTTAGCATCAGGCAAGAGTTTTTTTGCAGATAGGGACAGGCTGTGTCCCTTCTGCAATAAGTATTTTTACCTGCCTGATCCTCATCCCAACTGTCCCTTGTGGGTGCTGGAAGCGAATACACTCCAATGCGCCTGTGTGCAGGAGTTTTGTCATCCCAGCCCAACCTATCAAGCTGACCAAAGATAGGAATGAGGAACAAAAGAAGTTTGCAGCATCTGCAAAAAAATGGCAACAGGTGAGTTTAGTTCCGCTTTTTGACAAAAGTTGTAATAGAGGGAATGTAGGAGGAACAGATCACCAGAGGGAGATAGAATGCTCTTCAAGGGAAATTCACAACTGCTTTGTCTGAACAACATTATTTTGTATTGCATTATTACTAATAAAACGATCTCACCTTTGTCCCTTCAGTGTTCGGAAGAGGAAAATTTAAAAACTCATTAGTCAGCCTTCTCCAGCTCTCGGCTTTACTCAAATCAGAATGAATCACAAATTTTTCATATATCCTACAAAAAAAAAAAATTTATCAAAACAAATGCAGGTATCATGCCTAGTGTGGTGGGGGCGGGAGATTATAAAATATAGAAAGTTACCCGTCCAAAGTCCTGTGAATCTGGTGACTGCTTACATCCAGAAAACGATGAAATCTAAAAGCAAGAAAAAAAAAAGTTCTGGTTCGCATAATATTTATTTATGATGATACACAGGCACAATTCTGTATTCTTCATATTGGTCAGCTCCACTGAGTACTGGCATTTCATAACCTCTTATATAGCAGAAGAAGAGCAATGGATTCCTCCAGGGATTTCTATGAGTTCCTTGAACTGTAACTAATTATTCTGGGTTTAAAGCTTTGTAGAAGCTGCATGGCACTCATGATTTGATATCTATGAGAGTGGCATTATAGTCATTAACTATTTTTCAGTAGCCAGCAATGGAAGATGCTTATAACCCACTTACTGTAAGTGCTTTTAGCAGGTGCTCCCCAAGACTTAAACATAACGTAAAAAGATTTCTCTGGGGGTAAAAAAAATTGAGAAAGGCTGCTAAATAATGACGGCTCTGTCACTTGGTAGAACCAGTGGCATGATACTGATGTTCTCTTTTTAGCGATCTGTAAACCTCCAAATAACTAATGTTAGCAGGGGTTCCCCAAGATCTAAACAATACTCCTCTGGGGTCTACGGGTTTCATCTCACTTCCTGTTGTGGCTACAGGAAGTAATAAAAGTCTCCAATGACAAAATAACCTAGCAGGGGCTCAGATCATCCCAGCACCGGCCTAAATGACACGCAATGTTTGAATTATTTCTAGTTGTGTTCTGCTTGCATGGACTTTTCACTACATGCCAGTGAAATAAATAGGAAATGCAGCACAGACAAAGCATATCATGGTGTTTTATTGCAGCAAGTGAATGTATTCATGAGAATGGAGGCAATGATGGTATCAGGCAGTATATATATCATGACTATATATATATATATATATATATATATATATATATATATATATATATATATATATTATGACAGGCCTTATACGTGTGTGTGTGTATTTTTTTTAATATATATATAAATATAATAAATATATATATATATCATGACAGGCTGTGTACGTGTGTGACAGGCCATATATATCACACCTGAAGTTAGAGCAGGCATACTGCAGGGCCAGCTGGAAGTTCTTGTCATTGTCATCGTGCAGGCCGCTCACACAGGACACCAGGCTCCTCACATCCTCCTCCTGATCCTTCTCAAAGCGCGTCCAGTGCGCCATGTCTCATCCACAGCCCGGCAACCGTCACCCCGCCATTCATTGGATGGCAGCACACCAATCAGGAGACGTCCTCATATTAACTCCACCACTGCCGGCCTCCTACCATCCTATTCGCAGAAGGAGCACCCAGAGCCTTCTGGGATGTGTGACGTAGGTATCCCGGGAGGCCCTGCGCTCCCACTAAGTACTAATCGATACAGGCTGGTGCTGAACCCTTTTTTTTTTTTATAAACAAAATTGTTACCGTACATAGAAGAGTTGTAAACCCTTCTATGAAAAGTAGGCAGACATCAGGGGTTAACAATTTGGACCAACAATGCTTGATCTCTTTTTTTCCCAGAGGTTTCACAACTTTAAACTTGAAGGGGCTAAACCAACCATTCCTACCAGAAATTTGAAAGCCTGCAGAAATATGCAGCAAACAATGTTCCAGATTTGACACTGGTGGTCCATGTGTTTAGATTCTGGGGTGATAAGGGGATTGGAGAAGGAACATCAGAAGAGATAAATAGGAGAGGAAGGGCTTTAGATCCTTTGTCAAGATATCATTGTCATCTATGTCATGGCCATGAATGAAAATTCAGCATTATATTGTGAGGCCAATAAAACTAAACCAACTAAAACATTTTCTTATTCTTAAGTGCTTTTGTATTTACAACACAAAGGGTTAAAAGCACCGTGGAGTTGTTATTGCAGTGCCTGTGTTTGGTCATCCTATTTATTTCTTATTAAGACAGTAGGTGCAGTTTTAGACCTGCATTGGAATCAAGCAATCTGGTGGCTGGCACCTACCGTGTTTCCCCGAAAATAAGACATACCCATAAAATAAGGCGTAGCAGGATTTCTAAGCATTTGCCCAATTTAAGCCATACCCCAAAAATAAGACATAGTGATAGGCGTGTCGTTCTCTGCCTGTTGCAAGCTGAGGCATAGAGGGAGACATAGAAAGTGAAAGTAAAAGTCCCCTCAGTGAAGTGAGGAGCAGGACGCTCGGTTTTAGGTAATGTGTGTTCTCAGGGGGAAGAAGTAAAGCTGTGGCTGCCATTTTACTCAGCACTGTGGGTCTCTCTCCCGCAGCACCAACCAGCAACAGTCTGTGGGTCTCTCTCACCCCACACCAGGGGATGGGGGAAAAGCTTTAGCAAAGCAGTCTGCTACTGAGCCCAGAGATATCATCCCAGCTCCACTGTACAGATTGGACCCAGTTCTCACTGGATCCCTGATAAATAATACTTAACAAAACTAAAATACTTAAATACTAAAATAAGACATCCCCTGAAAATAAGCCATATTGTGTCTTCCTGAGAAAAAATAAATATAAGACAGTGTCTTATTTTCGGGGAAACACGGTATCTGGACACTCGCACTAGAGTGCTGAAGCATCATCTGTAGATTTGATAGCGGGGTGATAGTGAGCCTACTGAACCACTTACTGCCACCCCAATTCATTTTCTATTGGTGGTAACCGCACTATAACCTCACTGCAAGTCTACACAAAGCCAAAATTTCATTAAGGTTACATGCAGAATCTAAAACCCAGCAAAGGTTCTATCCTGCTTTTGTACATTAAAAGAAAACAATTAAAAAGGAAAATAACTTTAGTTTTGGCTAAAGTTAGCCTGTAAAGTGTTTTACAGATATGTATGATCCTTTGTACATTTAAGAAAAAGACAGAAACAAAATGTTGTTATGTACCAGTGCAGGGAAAGGCTAGAACCACTGGATCCTTTGAAGCTAGACGGGAAATTAAAGTAAATCTCCCTAAAGCAGTAGTCAAAAAGCAAATGACAGACAGATACAAACAATGACAAAGGAGAAGGAGAGGACCCTGCCCAGAAGAGCTTACAATCTTAAAGGTGGGGGAAACTTCTAGCGTGATGTACAAAACTCCCTTGATTACTTACTTACTTGTTGAGATAGGATGCTTTAGAGGGCCACAAACCCCTGATTTCTACTGGTGTAGGGACTTAGGTCCTGAGTGTTTTGTATAAGGCAGGCATTGTAGTCTTAGTATAAATTTAATAACTTAAATGTAGTAAAGATCTAATTACAACAAATGATAAGAAGTTTCTAAAAGATAAACTGGCATCTACCAATGGCCTTGCTAAGGCTACATACACGTCAGATAAAAGTTATTGAAAACAAAAGATAACGACAGGCCAACAACACCATTGATTGAGGGGTGTCCTTTGTAACAAATTACCATCCAGGCAGATCTGTGCATGTGAGTATATATAAATATATATATACATTTACATATAAATATATTTGCAAATATTCAGACAGTATGTGTATATATATATGTTTGTGTGTGATTTTTAAAATAATTCATAATTTTTGCAGAGCTGTTTTCTGTCCTTCATCTCCATCACTTTTCAGTGCTGTTACCTGTCCATCTTCTTCTGCATTATAAATGGAGTGTACAGACATCAGAGACACAGGTTACAAATTGGACAAGGAGCTGTAGATGTACAAGATGCTTTTGCATCTCATAAATAATTTAACTTATCCTTCATCCTTTTCTGCAAAACACACAAATGTGGGAAATCAACCTAAATCTTGAGTTTAAGAAGTCAAGGTGGTAGTTTCAAAAAGTGCACAGAGGACAGTAAGGGTTCTAATCTGACATTCACTGAAACATTCTTTGGTGGAGAATCTTCCAGGTCTATGTGATGTAATGGCAGTAATTGATTCTCTCTCAGGTAGTGTTTCAGTGAATGTCAGATTCACTGCTTTTTGAATAATAAAAATGATACTATGGTTAGCTTATATGAAATATCATTCACTATCAAACAAGTGAATCAGTTTTCCTAAAGCACTAGATTTGTCATCCAGGAAAGATGCCTAGATGTTTCTTCAGGGATTACACGGGTAGAACAAAGATTATGTGGTTAGGCAGAAGGTTAACCAATTGTACAGTTGTTGCTTTAATAATTTTGTTTTACAAAGGTTGGACTCCAAACCTGTCAGAACTGCTGTATTTCTTCCTGGCATAGATTCATCAAGGTTCTGAAAACATTCCTCATGAATTTTTCATCGTGATGTGATAGCATCATACAGTTGCTGTAGATTTGTCCTCTGCACATGTAAGGTGCCAATCTCCTGTTTCACCATATCCCAAAGCCGTTCTATTGGACTGCGATCTGGTGAGGCCATCTGAGTACAGTGAACCCATTGCCATGTTTAGGAAACCAGTTTGAGATGATTTGAGTTTTGTGATATAGTGTGTTATCCTGCTGGACGAAGATGTTTACACTGTAGTCATAAAGAATGGATATGGTCAGCAACAATACTTAGGTAGGCTGTGACATTTAAACTATTCCTAGTTTGTACCAAGAAGCCCAAAATGTACCAAGGAAATTAAACCACAACATTACATCACCACCAGCCCATACTTTTGATACAAGACAGGATGGATCCATGCTTTCATGTTGTTGATGCCAAATTCTGACCAAAATGTTGTAGCAGAAATTAAAACTTATCAGACCAGGCAACGTTTTTCCAATCTTCTTTTGTTTAACTTTTATGAGTGAATTATAGCTTTAGGTGCCTGTTTTTAGCTGACCAGAGTGGCACTCAATGTGGTCTCCTGCTGCTGTAGTCCATCAGCTTTAAGGTTCAATGTTTTGTGCATTCTTACAGATCTCTTTGGATTACTTTGGTTACATGTGTGGTTATCTGAGTTACTGTTGCCTTTCTACCAGCTCAAACCAGTCTGGCCATTCTCTTTTTCCAAGAAACCGCTACACACTGGATATTTTCTTTTCAGTCCATTATCTGCAAACTTCAGATATAGTTACGCATAAAAATCCCAGTAGATCAGCAGTTTCTGAAAAACTCAGACCAGCTTGCCTGGCATCAACATGTCACTATCAAAGTCAGTTAAATAACCTTTCTTCCCCGTTTTGATGCTGGGTTTGAACAGCAGGTTGTTTTGACATTGTCTATATGTCTAAATGCATTGACTTGCTGACATTGATTGGCTGGTTAGATATTTGTATTAATATGCAGTTTAATATGTGTAACCTATAAAGTGGAAGTGGCTTATGTGTATTTACACAAAAAAATTTGTTTAATATATATTATAGTAAGATACTAAAGTTCAATTCTGTTCTTAAAAGATGGCGCTAGGTTTGATTATTTGCTGAATAAATGGGGTGGTATAGTTTATGTTATATATACTGATATATTTACTGTCCTGTAAACTTAATTTGCCACCTCTGCTTTTAATGCATGTAAGTGTGTGTGATTCTGACAATTCTTTTCCTCTGTATTAAGAAAAGATAAGATGAGGGAGGGGGGCCTGGAGTATCTCAGGTTACATTCACTTACTTGTTCTTTATAACACCCTTTGCAGCACCGATTGTCCGATGATGCTGATTTGCCTGTAACTACACCACGAGTAACTTCTTTGTTTGTGTTATGATGTGATATATGCAATGCACCGGTCTCTGTTTCCCCATACTTACCATTGTTCAGTTTTTTGTCTAAAGCTGCATACACACCTGCAATTTTTCTCGTTGGAAAGGATCTTTCACGATCCTTTCCAACGAGAAAAGACTGCATGATGCATGAACGATGCTGTACATACAGCACCGTTCATGCTCTATGGAGAGGGGAGGGGGAGAGCGACGGAGCGGCACCCTGCTGCGCGCTCTCCCCTTCCCTTTCATTAGGATCGGTCGTCGTCCATCGTCCATGGATCCGCCAGGACGGTCGTCGGACGATGGACGACGACCGACTGTACACATGGCAGATTTTCGCCCGATAATTGGCCGATACCGATTATCGGGCGAGAAAAATTTGCCGTGTGTACGCAGCTTTACTCTGAGATTTTATTGTTTCTATCTATGTGGTTTTTATGTATTGTGTTCTTTTTTCCCAATAAAATAAAAAATAAAGAATGTTAAAAAAAAAAAAAAGAAAAGATAAGAAAGCAATTCACAACATACAAGATAAGGCAGACAAGAACATACCACTAATCTATAGCCTAATCCCAGCTAAACCATATTAGACCACCCATGATTACAAGCTCTGGTTTATAATAGGAAGCTTATCCTGAGTTATCTTCCAACCGAAAATACAGAAAGACCGACCAGGTGTCCAAGAAAAACTGTATTTCTAAAGAAGAGCAGCATCACTTCTTTTTTTCAACAGAACACAATGAACCAGTTACAATTATTCAATAACATTATTTTTTTCCTCTTTTTTCTTTTAATAAATGTACATGAATAAAAGGGTAAGATTGTCAAAAACCTTAGCAGCTTAGTCTGATAAATGAAGAGGGTAACTTTCGTGTCCTTTTACACATTTACATTTCATGTCAAAACACTTGTTAACCACTATTGATCTAGTTTTGGATGTTTTCATCTGTGCATTGCTTTACAGTGCAATGGCCAGAAAGAGCGTTGGCCATTTATTAGTGCATTGCCAGGTCTGTAGAAGTCAATAACAATGCAGGACAGCTCACATTAGCAAACATTATTACCTCAATAAAAATACCCACCTGTATGCCCGCACAATATGGCTTCTGCATTCTCTGCAATGGATATAAAAGTCATAACTCTTTAATGCTTCCTACAAAGCTACCAAGATAGGGATGGGCATGATTGAGCATAGGTTGAATTTTTAACATAGTTCATTATGAGAAGATCCCCCACTAAATGCCCACATAAAAAGCTTGGTATTTTTGAAAATTATGTTTAGCCAATTTTAAATATTCAGTAGGTGTATTTGTTCCATCACACACTAAGACATGCAAAACAGAAGTGAGACAGATGATGAGACATATTTACTATAAGATTGTGATTCATAAAATCCTTCCTCTGCTACTGTAAAATACCAGTGTTATATAATGGAACTTCCATGGCTATTTTTTATTGCACACCTGTTTATGGTGACGCTTTGTATCATCTTAACAGCCAAATCTGTTTCAGATGAATGCAGCTGAGAGTCTCTCTACTGAACGTTACCGTTTTTCACTAGTCCATTTGCACCTGTTGTCTGCCTAGATCTGATTTTGCATGTTAACTGATGTGAAGAATTATTTATGTTGTAGCATTTGTACAATGTAACCAAATGCGTTACCACGCTTTGGCCGTGTCATTATTTTCCCTGTTTTTGCAATATATCCCTTGTGTGCTAATGTTTATTGACTGTGCAACTCAAGAAGCTTTTGGTAAAGATACTTTTATCATAAAAACCCAAAGAAAATAACATTTACTTCCATGTACAGTGTAAAGGCATCACAAAAAAAAGGGTAAAAAAAAAAAGATATTTCATAAATATATTATGTATCTAATGTTTTCCTTACTATTATTATTCTGCAAAAGCAGCAACACTGACAAAAAATTAATTCTAAAAAGGTTTTATTTAGGAATGTTACAATTACCTATTGACCTATTACATAAAACTAAATTGTATTTGGTTATTATGTATTAATACCTTTGGTACTGTACATCGTCATCGCCTTGTGCACTGCTGTCAACACATTCTAAAACATAACTAAACCAGTGTAAATGAATAGCATAGAAAAATGTGGCAAATAAATGTTACTTTGATAATTTGCGATGACAGAAGTGCAAAATGTACTCACCTTACCTTTAGGATTAGCATGTCTGACATTACAATTGTCCTGGAGAAATTCCGGAAATGAGTATCCCAAATCTTGTTAGAAGACACTCCATATCTCATAGGACCTGGAGTTTTCTGGCTTCTCCCTGATTGTGATATCACCTTCTCTATTACAGAGGCCAAGGGTAGGCTATGGATATTTTCTTACCTTTTCTTAACTGCTGGTATAAAGATCCACAGCTTTGTCAGTGTGATGCAAACATAGTATAATGACAGCACAGGAATCAAATCTATAAAACTATTTTATTAGTTCTATTAAAAAAACAGAATACAAATATACTTCACACTTACACATTTGGGCCACTGCAGGGCTCAATTCATTATCACTAAGCTATGACTAATTCCTGGGTCAGTTCAAACATGTAAGGGTGCACAGTTTTAATTTGTAGGAGATAAACAAATGGCTTCTATGGATTTGGTTAGTGTGAGGCTTTTATGGATTATCTTTTTAACAGGTGTTTTGTTTTTACGGCTTTGTGTGGGTTCTAGCTATAATGAGGCCCTGGGCAAATATGAAGTACAGGGGGGTAATGTACAGTATTCCAGCTTTCTACACCCCCTTTTATTTTGTGAATTGGTGCCCTGGATACAGTATGGGTCCTGGACAATTGTCCAGTTTGCTCTACCTTAAAGCTAGCCTTAATGATAGATTAACTTCTCATGTCCATTGCCTCGACTCACTCTACTTTATATTTTTAGCTTTCTATGGCACTGCCTATTTTTCCCCTTTAATAAAATAAAAACCACAATAACTGATAATCAAAAAAGGGATTTTTTATATTCGATAATGTGAGGAGAAGTGTTGTGTATGGTAACCCAAATCAGCCAAAATTCAACTTTTCTTGACCTGACTACAATAAAATGAAACCTAAATAGTTATTACTGCTTTTCTTAACAATCCTGAATGAGTCACAAAGGAGAAACAAGTATTTCATCTCAAAGATAACAATTTAAAAGGGACAAGGGAATAAATTCTTTTTTATGGCTCTGTAGACTTTCCATCTGGCAACTGGTATATGCTGCAGGCTCATTCTTAACATGTTACAGATTTCCTGGCACATATCATATGCAGCTAAAGCAAAAGTTAATGAAATCTACACTAAATGCAATACATATAATGTCCCCCGGCTTATCAAATGGAATAGTTTTGTTTTGGCACAACTAAAGCTTTGTGTATCATGTACACAGATGGAGCCTTAAAATACCAGTAGATTATTGGCAGATTTTCTACTTTTTTTGTAAACATGACTGAAAACACAAGGGAAATTTATGCAAGGAATACTTATATTAGAATAGTAAATAGTATATTTGAACACACATATGTATGCTGTAGGAACAACAGTGCACTCAAAAACTATAAACAGTGCAATTAATATTAAAGCTAAACTCCACCTTTACCACCAGTCTTGCACAGTTGTACAGGCTCCTCTATTGTACTGAAATTATTCTGATTTCACTGCACACTGTGAGCTTCCCACAGAATGTAATAAAAGTTGCATCAAGTCAGAAACAGTATACCTCATTCCTTAGCTAAAGGACATACAGAATCATCCATCTCTTTTCTTTCCATTTTTGCTGATACCCGCCCACCCATATTATATACTATATATTAATAATTGAATTTAAGTTTAGTTACCATTGTAATTATAGAGGTCTATGATCGCAAATGTGGGAGTTAACTAGTTGCCTAGAAATTCCAACTCTTCCAAAGTGACATACATCCATCTACCTATCAAGGCATTTTAAAATTTTTATAACACACACCAGGGGGGTGGCCCACTCACTGTTTGCATTAGTTAGGGGTTTTGAGTTTCTTCAGCACTGAAGCATGGGGCTGTCATGTGTTAAAGAAGCAAGGTGTACGGCAGCCTATCAGCCTCTGTTCTAGCTGTAAAAATGACAGATGAGAATTGCCATGTATAACACAGCAGGAGTGGCTATGAAAATTCAGAATCTCGTGAGCTAAATGACATCTGCTGATAGTGGGTTTGTCTGCCCATTGCCTATATTCATGTTGCAAAAATAACAATAATATCAAAGAAATGTGGGGAAGGCATCATTCTAGAATTTTATTGCTTTGACAGCTGTAGAAAAATCATTTTTTCCCACCCCATTTTATAAATAGTCTAGTTCTTGTGTTACTAAATAAAAGTGCTTCACTTTATTACAGAAGAACTGACTTATGCAATCCTTTATGCAGTGACATGTAATCATTTTTTATATCAAAGTTGCACAAGGTAAACAATAAATATATTTTTTCAAAATATGACATTTCATGGTCTGCATATAAGGAAGCTGCAAGTGTCTGCAAGGACATTCTGAGCACATTTTTTGTAAAGGAAATGAAAACACCTCTGAGAGACAGTCCGGAGCCTGCAATATGTGTGTTAAACATAAGAATGAATTTCCTCTTCACATTAGGCAATTAGGCAGTATCTTGAATTACTTACTTCTCATCCACTGTACTCACAGCTCCAGCATATGTAGGTTTGTTCTCCAAGTGAAATACTAGTTTTTATCGGATTAGAGAAATATAAAATATTACATGTTGTTTGTGGTTTGGCCTTAATAAGTCCTAATTATTCCCGGATTAATATTAAAACACAAAAAGACGCATGTTATTAAGCAATTCCATATCAAACTTCCTTTTGCAGTTGGACTTTACAGTATATTTCACAAAACCCCAGTACAAGATTTCCCCTTTGGCTACATATACATATTTGTACAATTTTAATTTCTTATGATCAACAGAATCAATAATTATTGACTACACCATTGCTACCAGTAATCAAATCTTAAAATATACCTATACCTGTACTTTATATAAGCTAAGCACAGAAAAATGGGAATTTTTAATATTTTGCATAAGACTTTCAATATGTAGTCTGTAAAAACCACAGAAATAAAGAACATGAACACACTGGTTTCTTTATGTGTATAAATCAGGAAGTTGTGCTCATTATTTGCCAGAACTTGACTAAATTATATATTTTGTGATAAAGTGTCAGTCTATTAAAAATTGAATTTGCACTTTTTTAGGCTAAAGGTAATATTACATCTACCAATGATTTCCTATAAAAGCACACATCACTGATTTCCTATAAAAGCTGTATATTTTACACTGACGCAAGCACTCAACTTTAACTGAATATTTTTTTTTTTACTTGTAGCACAGGTCTGTAATAAATGGATACTGAACGTATAGTAATTGGATTACTGGCTAGTAAAATTTCAGTTTTTGGGGAAGCCAGATGCCACCACTTGTGCAGCTGTGGTTGAGAAAGTGAATGAGATAATGCATATGGAGGATCTCATTTCAATAACCAAAGATACAAACGCCTAGTTTGATATGTAGTAGTATACTTTGCAAAAATGTATGAACTCCGAAGACTATAAACGATATTTAAACCCTGTAGCTGTGCTGTTAGCCTTGGTTTTCCTTGACCACAGGGGGTATACTTCCACTAAATCCCATACGCTGCATATATGCCCATTTTTAAAATTAAAAAATGTTATATATATATATATATATAATAAGAAATAACTTGATAAGGCCATCTTGCTAACATACATTCTGAACCTAACCCTGATTTAACAAACTTTACAATTTCCCTTTTAAAACCATCTCCTGTTTTGTTGAACAGGAAATCCTGTGAAATGATCTTTTGTATAGGTTATCTTTCCAACCACTAAATCATTGTTAATAGAAGAAGGTTCCATTACTGTCACACACCAGCCACCTCTGCTATCTCCACACCACACAAAATGTGCACTATTATTACTTTCACAAACAAAAAATAAAGAAAATACACTGTGATCAATAAAGAAGCCACTTTTACTGTAATAGTAATACTGTGATTTATAAACATTTACAAACATACAAAATTTACAGTTCTAAGAAACATCAACATTTTAAAGAAAACCTTGGCATATCACAGGAAAACAATACTAAAGATGAATACTGCTAAATGTTCTTTCGTTCTGTCACAGTAACCTAACTTTGATCTTTTTTGTACTAAGCATTCTTAAATCTATGGTTTCTGAGTCAAGCTAAAAACTTTTTTTTTCAATGCAGTGGGGAAGAGTCAAAACTGTTTTTTACTGCTATCTGCATCTTTGTGAAAGAGATTTACACGGATTTCCAATCCTACTTGTTTTACCAGACAGGATGTCAGGGAAAATCAGGACATAGACAGAAATAATCCTCACTCTGCTCAAGAAATCTTGTCTTTGTTCCTTTTGAAGAGTTCCCACTTCTTGGCTGGTTAACTGCTGTCAAAGGGACAGGAAGTGAGGGTAATTCTCTCCGATGAAGACCTGGGTAACAGTAAAAACGCTCAAACAAAATTTGAAACATACAATAGCTGGAGATACATAGTTCTGTTGCTACTATCACATCATTGTGGCTGCTTCTAAACAATATTGTGTTTCTAAAAAAAGGAGCACAATTTCCCACAGTCATCCTACTTCATATTAGAGCTCCCTGGACTTTAGGCCTAGTCTTCTCTGATTCAGGGAGCTACATCCAAAACAATTAGTCAATCTTCATAGATGCTACGACTTTGCTTTGCTTGAGAAGTCTACATATTGATTTGCCCTGGGTCAAAGCCACATTGCCCTATACATTTTTAAAAGTTTCAACAAGAAACACTGGACCATGCTGCAATTTTCCTAGAGCTACTACACAGCTTGAAAACCAGAGTGAACATGGCCTTAGGATGCTAGGGAGCTCTACAAGCCAGGACCTCACATGCAAACATATTCAGGCACCAGCTATGCATACTTTCCTGCAGTATAGGTAGTCCCCGGGTTACATACGAGATAGCGACTGTAGGTTTGTTCTTAAGCTGAATTTGTATGTAAGTCAGAACAGGTTCATTATTTTAATAAATGCAATTAGCACAGATGTTTGGCTCAACATATTGTTAAGCAGCATGGTGTCAGTTACTGTATAAAATCCTCACTGTGAGTTCACAAACAAAGCAAAAAAAAACCTAATAGAGCCTAGAAATTCATTAACGTCTGGATCAAGCTTTGATATGCAAAAAGAAACAACTGCAGAGTTTGTCTTGGTCATTAAATAGTTACAAGAGACTGCAGAAAGAGCTCAGTCCCGAAGATCACCCACAACCTCAGTTGTGTTTAGCAGGAGATTTCTCACGCAAAACATGCAAACCGCCCCTCCAGCCTCCATCTTGCACAAGAGTGAGCAGCCCATTCGTATCTAGGAGTCTGTATGTTGGATGTCCTTAACCCGGGGACTACCTGTATAGGTGAGTTCAAATTACCAGCAGTTCTCAAGACACCCACTGCCTGTACAGAACCTTAATACAGAGCTACACACATAGAGACAGCACTGCACTTGTCAAACAAATGTGTTGTAAGCACTGTATTCAGACCAAGCAAGAATGACAAATAAGAGGAAATATATGTTCTGTGATTGTCTTCAGCAAAACATTGCTTTACGCAGAGAGACCACAATAAAATAAATAATTTCTGTTTAAAACACAGGCAATTGTCCAATGTTATTTGCACAATAATTACTATCTGGAAGAAAGAGAGCAATTGAACTGTACATGTTTAAACTAGCACAAAAACCAAAGCAAACCAAAAAAAGCAATTTCATTTATTTTTCAGATACCTGATAATGGCTAGGGATAGGATGTCACTGCTATTAATGCTATAAATAAATAAAATAAATGCCTATACCAGTGACGGTTATGCTGCAATTACTCCACTCCCCATGGTGTGTGTGTATTGGTATATGCATATAATGCAGTGAATTCAATAAGACAGAGAAAAGATCAAAGCTGGTGTGCACAACAGTAAACCAGAGCAATCAGATTTATGTCTATGTATAGTGAACCCTTTGTTTTCCTATTTAAGGAGTAAGGTGTTGGAGTGACATAGCTTCTATAGATGTGAGGCCTGGTATTAATCTGTTGCATTGTACTAAATATGCAAACCACATTATAGGCTCTGAATATTACAAGTTATTACAATTTGATCAATGTAACATTTGTCATAAAAATACAGTACTTGTAATATGAAACTAAATGCTAAAAATCACACCTGTGTACAACAGTACTGGAAAAGATAGACTGTTAATGGGAGAACCTGGGTGATCCAGCAAACCCAGGTTCTCCCAATATAGTTTATCTTCTCTGGTCTTGGGGACCTCATGCCAGTTGTTCTGCACTAGTGTGTGCTTGGAGAAAATGTTCATGTTGCATTTAATGTCTCAAAATAAAATACAACTTGTTATAATGCATTGCAGCCTGCTGCAATACACTTTAGAAAAGAAAAAAGTATTTTGGCTCCTGCTGTGAACCACAAACACTGCACATCATTGTAACACATTACAAATACAAACAATATTCCAAAAAAAACAGATATGACTGTACAACTCACATGATGTGCAAGCTAAATGTAATGGACATGGTGTCAGATTTAGCCTTGCAGAAAAAATGCAGGGCTCTTTATAAATATAACAATGAAATATTAGCATTTCTACAGAAAATTTGCAGCTATATTCTGACAACTTTCTAAGGTCATGACTACCAAACTATTCTTGTTCTAAAGCCTGCCTATATATGACATTGGGAGCTAATTCAATAAAACAGTGATCATGGGGAAATGCAGGAACCTATTAGAAACAATGCGACTTTAGTGTACTACAATAAATATCGATGGGTTTCTGCAGTGCATCCTACTAATCAATTCCAAAATAGAAAGAGGCTGAATTCAGTGAACTGGAGCTCAAAGCGCACATCTTTACCTAAGCATGGACATGGCCCAGTGACCCTGAAGTGGCTTCAGGAAGCACTTTTACTGCTGATTTGAAATACTTGTCATTCTCTGGGGAGTCTTTAGCAGTTACACTCCTTAACCCCAAATTACTAAAAATATAAAAAGATGTGGGAATCCTGCAAGAATTAGGGGACTGTAACTCATTTAAAATTTATTAACATTTCTGGGCCATGGCAAAGTTCGGAAAATGTTAACAATATTAAAGAAATGCTCACTCCAGATCAGCAGACCAGTGCCATCAGTCTCTACATTAAGGAAAAAATACTGTTCAAGAAGAGCTACTGGGGTCCCCAGGACCCTCCAGAGATCACATGACCAATGTCTTAGCGCTGTTCACATGACCTGGCACCAACTCAAACCTAGATAACAATTTTTCCTAATTATAATAAAATTTTCAAGCTTTAATTTACTTTTTCAATCATTGAAGGGTAAATATTTAATAAAATAAAGTCATGCCATTCTTTTTAGCCCACTTTCAATGATTCACATTCTCCAGAGATCACATGACCAATGCCTTAACACTGTTCGCATGACCTGGTACCAACTCAGTCCTAGATAACACTTTTGTCTTAAATATGGTAACATTTTTAAACTTTCAGTTACTTTTCTAACCATAGAAAAATTCAAATAAACGAAAATCATGTCTTTTTATCCTCTTAAATGTAATTTAAATGACGGGTCCATAAAGAATAAAAATAGCTGCAACACTCCTGAATGTTCAGTACAGGTAATCAATACTTGTAATACTTTTGATGCTTATACCCCCCCCACACACACACACAACCTCACCCCAGGGTCCTGTAGCCTTAAAGTTAACAATTTCTCCCATTACATATTCCTTTGCTAGAACTTTGCCAACATTCTGACTTGTGTCAAGTCTTCTCCAAGGAATGATCTGTAGACATGAAGGTCTGAAGTAGAGTAGCCCCATTGGCAGCAGCTTTTTATAGGCCCCATATTTATGGATAATTAGTTATATGGAGACCCCATGAGTGCTGTATTCCTGTTCTGATGGGTCAGTCATCATCAGCCTCCGCTCTATAGGAAAGGATCTGCATGGCCTCCCCACAGGCCTCCTCCACCCTGCGGACCTGTTCTCTGCTCAGCCTCTCCCTCCAGGCATTCACAGCCTCCTTGGCATTGCGGGCAGATACCAGGAAAGGTCTATCTGACGAGTAGCTGGGGCCCCTGGTCATATTCATTACAAAGTCCTCCAGCTCTGGCATGGATGGCAGCCCAGTGAAGCGCAGAAGTCGACCAAGTTCTTTTATAGGTGAGAGTACCAAGTCCTCATAACGAAGCTTTAGGTAGCGCTGGCGGAGCCAGGTTGGGCTATGCCCTCTTATAAGGAATAGATCCCTCAGCCAGCCCTGGCAGATTATCTCCAGGGAGCCGCTAAGCAGGAAGTCCGTGCCACCGCGGTGCAGCTGCTGCTGTTGTTGGGCTCTGCTGGCCGGATCCCCTCCCCTCAGCCGGCTCCGCAGGACCTGCAGGCTTTCCCGCAGCAGGGAGCGCTTAGAGCGAAGCCGGGAGTTCTGCATGGCTCTGGGGTCCCGGAAAAGCTGCACTATCTTCAGGTTGAGCCCTGGATCCCGAAGCAGGGGCAGTAGGGCCGACATCTCCATCAGCCGCACGTCTTTAATCACCACCACCGGGTACCGCCGGCATTCCTTCTCCAGGTCCCGCAGGGGCCGGGCAGGACAACGCTTCTCGCAGTCTGCAGGCTCGATCAGACCCACCCTGTCCCGGGGACCTCCAGCGGTAGACGCGGAGCCGGCACCTGCGGAACACATGGGGGCGCTGCAGATCACTTTGTTATTCTTCCATCCGAAAAGTCCCGCGGTGGTCATGTTATCCCCCGCATAGAGCCGCAGCGCGGAGAAATCACAGCGGAACAATGAGCGGAGCAAGTCTCGCAGCGCCCCCTGCAGGCTCTCCGCGTCCCCCGGGTACAGGGATTGCCACATGTGCCAGGCTGGCTCGTACAGGTAGAAGACACCAGAGTGCTGGTTGAAGAGCTCCCCGAGGAACGACGAGCCGCTCCGCCAGGTAGCATGCAGATATATGTGTGTCCTGGGCTGGGGGGAGCCCCCTGCACCCTCCTCCACCTCCGCTCCGGCCTCATCCTCCCACATAGAGGTGTCCAGTGACGGGCAGAGCCGGCGAGGTGCCCAGCCATTCTCATACTCCGCCCGGCTTCTTCTGCTAGACCACCAGCCATCATGTAAGATGACAGAGAGCAGCAACAACATGAAGGCGGCATAGAGCAGCAACAGCAGCCACAGCCTGCGGGGCCGCCTCTTCTTCATGATAGCGCTCACACTGGCCGTAGCGTGGTGCCCGCAGGTATGTCATGTGTTGTCTTCCCTCGGCCGCTTCCTTAGGACACGCCCAGGGGGCGGGGCTTAGCGCTGTGTTTATGTCATGCACTGTATTCCCTGCAGACATGGCGGGAGGGGGGGAGGAGGCTGAGCATCTCCTCATTAACTCCAGGGCACAGCTCAACTGTAATCTGGATTTACTGGGAAGGGAGGAATGGCTGCACACACAGCTCCTCATGTATCTTAGGAGGGGAAACCTGCTGGGGTGTCACAATGGAGGCAGGCATAGTGTAAACTAGAAATATCATCTTTTAGATTGTAAGCTCTTCTGGCCAGGGTCCTCCCCTCCCCCTATGTTATTGTATCCCTCAATTATTTGCCACCCCTATTTATTGTACAGCACTGCTTAATATGTTGGTGCTATAATAATACAGATTATTCATAATAAAAATATTAAAGTTTGCAGATGATAACTGAAGAATAAAAGAGAACCTGTCACCAACCTAAATCATTGCAATGACAAGCTCAGGCTTTCCTTTTATTACCTGTTGATCCTACCAGTAAATCCCTTAGATCCCTACCAGTAGATTTATGTCCCCTTAGCCTCAGCAGATATGGAAGCCATGCCGTTTTCTCTTTCTCTGTTTCGATTTGATGTCACTCTGCTGGTCTGGTACATTGGAGTAGTAATCAGACAAGTCCCTGCAAGGCCAAATTCTCTAACATCCTGTATTCTAATAACCAGACCTTCCGAACTGCTACAGGTGTCCCTTGTAATATAATTCCACATCACTGCTTTCTCTGTGACTCAAGTTGTTCTGTAACAACATTTCTGCTGCCTGCTCAGTCATTTCAGGACATTGCTTTAGGTAGGGAGGTCCATAAATTTAGGAGGCAATCTAAAAAAAAAATTGGAACAACTAAAATTTAACCGCAAAACATACCTGATCTATCACCTACATAATGCTATAATATCTTAAAAGCATGCAAGATATAAACAGCATGGGTGATGTGTTTGCTTTAATATTATTTTATAGTCATTTTTATGCATAGTGCAGCTGGAGATGTTATTATATAAAACAAGCTTAAAGCTTGGTATGACTGTTCATTCCTGGAATTTTATTCATTTTTAGAATGTCCTTAGGATCAAATTTCTATTTCATGATAGGTCACATGTTCCACTAGATCCAAAAGCAGTGCATATCATTTGACCAATGGTAAGGACAGAAGTGGGAGGAGAGAGTATATAAAAGGTGAGGGGTTTGGGTGAGTTTTTGAAAGACCCTGTGCTAAATGGGCAAGATTTCAGTATGATTTTCAGTTTCATGGGTTTAACCTACAAAATTTTCCCCTAATTTTGATTTGCAGCACCACAAATAGTGATGACTGAAACTGACCATTTCACTCATATATTTTTACACTTCTGCAATAAAATAACCTTACTTACCAGTTTGCAATTCCATAAATACACTTACCTGTCACCATTTCATTACAGGTGTCACCATCTTCCTCTGTTCCCGATCTTCAGCTATCATGATTGCCTGAGCCAGGATGACCTAACTTGCATGCGCAGCATATACACTGCATATCCCAGCATCATACGCTAAGCTGCCCAGGCATCCACAGCTCAGCATTTTTTTTTTAACAAGATAGTAATCAGGCAAATAAGTATGCTTTACCTGTCTCTTCTGCAGTAAAATTCCTTCTTGCTCACAAGGAGCTATAAACTTCCTGAAGTCTTTTTCTTCAACTGTTCATCTTTATTCTTATCTTACTATGGTGAGTGTTTGCAGAGAAGTGAGCGCATTGAACAGTGGGGCATGTGACCAATGTTTGAATCGTGGGAATAGAGAATCTCAGAATAACATTTCCACGCTCTGTGGTGTATATCTCTATACTATTTTAACTATAACTCTGAAAAAACAATATTAGGATTATGATTGTAGACTCTGTGGTGTGCAGCTCTTTCTCACTGTAATCTGTGGTAAATACAGAAAAAAATGCAAGAAAACTGTAAAGAAAGTTTAAAAAAAAAAAAAAAAAAAGAAACTCGTTTAGGAAAATGAGAAGTCTGTGCAATAATGGCGTTTTCTGACCTATGTGAGACAACAGCCACAAACCCACAGTGTGCAGCTGGAGTGCTGTTGTCACAGTGTAAGGGGAGGGACACCAGAATGAAACAGGAAGATAATGACAAGGGACTAGACCACCAAGCTAGGGAGAGGGAAATGGTCACCACCTACAGAAACCCTAAATCTAGCTCTAACTCCTGTCAGTATGAACGGACCCTGAAGGTGGGAGGATTCATACACTGGAACCTAGACCCTAGGACACCTGAAAAGCCCTAGGAGTAGTGACAGGGTATGAGACTACTGGTTCCTTCCCAGGTGAACGAACCAGCACCTCCCTGAGGTCTAGTAACAACGAGCAAAGGGTAACAACAGAATACAAAGAGCAGTAAAACTTATCTTCAATAGAAAATTGATGAGCAGGACCTCAGGACGGCCACCACACCAGCTCTTCCACCTCCAAGCAGAGACTATCAACCACATGGCCTGAAGTGAAAGGCCAGGCTAAATAGAGGAATAGTAATGATAACAAGCTGCAGCTGAGATCAGAGGTGTGGTCATTACCAACAACAACACTGAAACAAGTGAAAGCAAAGAGACGGTCAGATAACCTCACGTACAGCCAGTCTCTCAGATCTTCTAAGCTGTGACAGCTGTACATGTTTAATATGCTTTTCAGTGACACTTTGAACACTAAATTGGTTGAAAAACGAAGTTTCTAGGTGCAGTTTTGCGTCATTTTAGCAAAATTCAGATTTTAGAGGCAAAATGATTTTCGTGAAAATTTGCCTGACCATCCCGAAGCATAAGGTAAAACCAGTCGATTACATCATTTAAACACATTTTTCAACTATTCTCTCACTTATTAAAAAATTAAGTGTTCAGAGTAACATGTATTAGCTTATTCCATTGTTCTATATATATTTTACAGATGCACGGGAATATCACCACTTACATACCATTACTAAGGCAAAGACATTGAGCAATCAGATAATAAATTATGGTGAATACCCCTTGTAGTTGCACAAAGTTATGTGTTGGCATGTAATTGAATAAGCACTTTTAAGAGTTTAGGAGACTATAGCATATGTAGGGGAATTTCAGCATTTGCTAGATCAAAGCAGTTTATGTTTAGGTTATGTGTAAGTATATATAACAGACAATTACTATTACAGGTGTAAAGAATGTGACTTATTAAATTATTATTAAAAATATTATTCTTGATAGAAATACCTATAGATAAGACAACCAACCAAATAATTAGATGGTAGCAATGTCTCTCATTGAACTGTGAAAAAAATGTTACTGTAAGTACAAAAATTGTGTTCCCTTTTGTTCATTGAGAGATACATTTATTGAAGATCACATACCAGTGGGACTCCCACAAGCAGTCCTAAAATGGAGGGCAGAAAAATACCAACTAGAATACAGGGTGAAGTATAACCTGACAGTAAGAGTTATACCACCACCTGCAAGGTCTTACAGCCAAAAATATCATCAACCCAAGTAGCTACAATTAAATCAAGCTCAATTTTGTAAAGATATGAATCAAGAATTAGATTACCTCTGTACAAACCTTTAACACTGAAGTATGATGATAAAAGGGCTTACTTTTTTTGAAGGAACATCGATTGGAAAAGCCTAATTAATGCCTAAAAGTATAGGCAATGGTGGAAGAGAAAGCCACAAATCTCTCACCGATACCATCAGTGACCATAAACAAGCATTTTCCTAAGGCACAAAGTAGCTTGTCTCAAAACAGCTTTATCTTTATGTAGAATAGGAAAAGCGGGCTTGCATGACAAATGCTATTCAGCGAATAGAGCCATTAATGTATAAAAAAAAATATTCCAATATAAATTAGTTTGGGTGTGGGAGGTGTGTGTGTGTTTTTTACGCTGGCATAAGCAGTCTGTGATCATAAGCTCATAATAAAGTCAGAGCTGGCATTGAATTCTGATCCAAGTATCTGTGAGACTGAAGCTCTTATTTGCTGAACTAGAGAATACATTTATCTAAAAATCAAGCTTGTCTGCCCAATGTCTTGTCCAATATTGGATCATTTACAATAGTGGGTAATTACTTAATTTAACAAAATGTACAGTCTACGAGCCACTGGCTTAATAGTTACTTTACACCTGTATAATTACATTATTGAATCTCAGAATTGCTGGACTATTTGGTGTCAGAAACATTACAATACAAGGTATAATAATAAATGCACTGTACATGGTGCTGAAATGGAAAAGGTAATGGTTATTGCTAGCCTTAGCCTAATGGAGTTTTCACTCCTAAGTATACCCACAGAATTGTAATTTTCAAGAAAGCTGTCCTGTTTTGCTACCAAACTGTGTACAACTGGAATGCCATCTTTCCGGCAGAGCTCAGAGAGTCATTAAAACGGCTGCTGGTCTCATCATTAGAATAGCTGCTATAGCAGGGTTTTCATGTTGAAGCGGTAACCGAGGTCCAGTGAGGCAGACAAGCTGCTAATGTCTGATAAAAATACAACATAAACATATATATTGTGCTGAGTTGTACAGAGTCTTTGGTCAAACTCGGAGACAATGAGACAAGAAATATACTTGGCCTTTACTGAATCCACTGTAAACTACACCCATTTTTATGGAAACTGTCTGCTAGTAGCTCTCTTAGTTCTTTGTACAGCTAGGGCTCTATTTATAAAACAAGCAATCTGACATTCCCTCAAACATTTAGTTACTGTTATTGAAACACATGGACCTATCCCACAAAGGATAGGTTTGGGGGAATGTCAAATTCCCTGTTTTTTAAAGAGAGTCTTTAATGTCCACAATATAAATCAAACAGTACTTTTTGGAGAAATTGTCATAAATTAGTGTTTTTCTGAAAAAACTCCTTCAGTCTGATGGCAAGTTTATGGACATTCCACCAAGGGAGCCCTTACCTGTGTAATATCCAGCAAATGGTGAAATGGTTGTACAAGCCTTGGGAGCATCCATCAACACCAATCTTCCGATTGCTACCAAGTGACTCTTTTTTTCCCAACATGATGCTCCATTAATGGCACAAATACTTGTACTACTTGTAAATGTAGCAACCAAAAAATAGCAAATATTCTTAACAACAATCATATTTTTTGGTTACCATTCAAAATCAATGCAAAAGAAATCAAAGAAATGTAAATATTCAATATATAAATTCATCCTAAATATGACACTTTAAAGATAGTATTCCTACTTGAAAATAGATTGTGTGCAATGCTAACCTAAATTATCCACAAAATGTAAAAAGTAGACGTTAGGCCACAATTTCATATCTTATCTACATACTAAGAAAATACATCTCCGAGGGCCTAATGTACCACATCACTTTATCAATACAGAACCGAGCCTTACAAAAATGTAGCTTTTATTATTTATATACTATAATATATATACTGTTTACGGAATATATCCCGATCACATAGCTATGTTAAATGCTTACATAATTCTGTCACTACATAAAATCCTTTTGGAGAAATTATCATTTTGCTACATCTACCAAACTTGCCAAAAGGCTGCTTATGGAGAATCTATTTTGTATATTTATTGTAATCATCCTATACAGCAGAGGTTGGCAAACTCAGGCCTTTAGGCCGGATAAGGCCTAGCCAGTATTCCAGTCCAGCCTAACGCCCCCCTAGTTATTTATTGTTGGATCCGGCCTAATTGAATTGTTGCATTATCGTGAGTTCCTGCGATATCATCGAGTTCCCGCACTGTAACCCCAATTACTATGCCAGAAGCAACGTGCAGCTACCAGTCTCTGCAAGGTTGACCTCAAATGTCGTGTCTTCAACCCGAATGGACTGATAAATTATTCTTTGTCCAACGCAGCAACAAAGCCCTATGTTTAGTGTGCAACGACACCAACAGCACTTTCAAATGGTCGAATCTCAGGGGCATTTCGATGCCAAGCATGCGCACACGTACAGAAACTACACTGCGGACGACTGAGGCTGCTCGCTTGCAGTCACGGTTGGAAAAACCTTTCTGTGGACACCTTGTTTCTTCTGGCCTAGTGTGCCTTCCTGACCTCCTGAAATGGCCTAGTAGTCAAAAAAGTTTGCCAACCCGTTATACAGGTAATGTAAATCTGTCAATATTTTTACAGGATTGCTTCATATTCCTATATACTGATAATATTTCATATATCTCTTTTATGTTTTAGTCAGGCAGAGCAATTAGACAGCCTTTACTTTAAGGACACCTCCGGGCACATTCTAAAAAGGATTGCAAACAATTTGATAGTTTAGTTTGTTTGCAGAAGAAACATAAAACTCTACAGTACACAATATTACACACCATTGGTATGGAGAGACACTATGGACCATTGTTTCTCAACTAAGGTTCCTACGGAGGTTGCTAGGGGTTCCTTAAACATTGAGAAATGTGTCTCTCAGGTTAGTTTAAGTGACAATGATTGGCTAGCTGTAGGGGTGAGTTTCTTCTCACTGGCCAGCCATGTATGTGGCATCGTTCCCACTAACCACCGCTATAATATACTGTGAGCTGTGGCTATAGTAACTGTAGCAGGGGTTCATTGAAGACCTGAAAGTTTTTTCAAGGGTTCCCTTTTGTCCCCCACAAAGGTCAAGAAAGGCTGCTATAGACAAATGGCTAAAAGGAATCATGTCAGTAAGAGAAATAAATATTCACATCCACTCCAAGGAGCAATGATTTTTTTATTTAGCTGGTTCACTACATCTGTGGTTTAAACCGGTCATATAACATTCAGATCCACTGGTTTATGGATAGCTTTTTTCTCTTTACAGTGAATGCCCAGAAAACACAACCAGGGATTTTTACTTGATCGATATAGAATAGGTGGAAATATTACATGGTGTATGCATACCACATCGTAACAAACTGCAGAAAACACAAATAATGATGGCGACAAACCATGCAACTTACAGTTAAGGCATTATTTATAACAAGATCAATGTAATTTTGTTTATCATTTTATTATGATATCCACATTATGTTTAATAAATGGTAGTACTGTTACTTGTGATTTGAAGGGTAACTGATATTGTTTGTACCTTTCTTGTATAGACAATCAATACAGACAGGCCAGGTAAAATACACAGAGAAAAATCTTAGCATTTCAGCAATTTATTCAGCCAGGTTGGTAAATTCTGTTAATACTAGCCCCAACATATATACAATAAAGTGCATATTACATCAGAAATGCTGAATCTGGGAAAATATTAAAGCATGACACATTTAGAACACAAATGTACTTAGGGATTATTGCTTACTAAATATACATAGTTGTTAATACCACCAGCTATTAATGAAAGAGTGTACTTAACATATTAATGTACACATTGTTTGAGGTTTTTGCATTCATTATTAGAATGTATACAGATACTGGGTCTGTTTGCGTCTATTTTGTGTATCAGTTTTGTTCATCGCTGAGAAACATTAGTGTGCCCACAGCTTGAATAATGGTCTGAATTGTAACAAACTTACATTTTTTTAAGACGCATAGAGCTATCTAAAACACTGCGTAAATATAAAATGAGCCGTGTTCAGCCAGCTGAACATATCTCATACATTGTGCAACACAAATAGAAAGAAACTTTATATGTATGCAACAAGGGTTCCAGAACTTTGTATTTTCTAGGAATCTAGATTTCCTTTTTTTAAATATTGTTTTGAAAACCAAATAAAGCATTGGTTACTTTAAGGAATACATTGAAATATGAAATAATTGCATTTGCTGCAGCTGACCTACATTATCTGGTTTTGTATCCCATCAACTTGTATGAACCATGAACACAGGCCCCTAAACTGATACATAGAGAATTTTTTTTGTTTACCCTTCAATCACTTTCTGAATGGAGAATGTAGGTCCCACTGTGTTTTTATTGTTTTCACTAAATCTGCTTTCACCATAATCAGTCCAAGTATGTACAGTATGTGTACATCTGCAGAACATTGTAAGCTCATTTAGTGGCAGAAATGACATGGTGGCTGTTAGTTTTTGTTGAAGATTGCACTGTAGAATATGGTAACCCTATATAAATCTGTATGTTAAGGTTCTCCCTTTTTGTAAAACAATACACTTATCATTTTTGATCGAAGTATTTCCTTACTAGCCTGCACACCAACCTTGATGCGGTACTTATTAATTTTCAGATAGTATTCTAAAGAAAATGTTTTTACCATTATTACCAATACCCTACTTCAAATGTATGCATCAAAAGCAGATCTTGGTATATATGGAATTAAAAGTCCTACATTTCAAAATGTACAGTTGTGTTTTTGAAAACACCCAAATTGAGTGTAAAAAGCACATGCATACATCAAGTATTGCATTGTGTAGAACTCCATACAAATAAATAGAGAAATGTAGTTTAATGCATAAAAAGCAGCACAATCACAAAAATGTACTGCATATTCAGCAGTAAATTATAAAGTGTTCCACATTGTTTATTTTCTAATTTTTATCTAGTCATAAAACACATTTGGTTGGAACAAACTTTGCCTACGTTAGTGCATTTTAAGCAAGTGTCTGAAGTCTGGATGTCTGTCTCTCATAGGAGACAGCTCTCATAGTGCCCCTTGCCCTCCTTGTGTAAATAAGTAAAATATAAATTATTCCTAGTCAGAACAAAATATTATCAAATTTTCCAGGCAAATGCCTGAAGGTAAACAAATATAAATGTAATCTTATACTGCTTGCAAGATCTGCAAAAGCTGACAGTTCGTGCAGGAAACCTATTGTTAGTTATTACATTTACATTTTTCTGATTGCCGGCTCTGAACAGGAGTGACTGGTAATCACACAGGAACGAAGGGGGCAGACGGCTGTCTGGTGACCCAATGAGAATTTAAAAACTGAAAATAAGGTTATCCGATGATTTGGACTACTAAGAGGCAAAGAAAAGGTATGTTCACAAAGGGGAACATAAACATATCTGCCTTTTAAAAGGGACATCCTGAGTTCAGGTACATTTAAAATGTCCATTTCTACCTTAAAGATCTGAACATTGCTTAAAAACCATTACAGACTTTGAATACATTACAGATGATTTTCATGTAAATTTAAAAATGTATAAACTTCCCCACACACAGCACAGTAAGCATAAAACTGGTTGAAAATGTTTCCCTTTTGGTAAAATAACATAGTTTAATATGCCTGAGAGGTCAATAAACAGGCTTTGTAGTATCTAAGTCTTGGCTGGAGGGAATTGGTGCTGTTACAAAGGAGTAACACTAAACACATAAATGTACATTGTATGTTTTACAGCATAAGACATAAACATGAAAGTCTAATATTATATTATTAGTTAACCACAACTTCACATTTATCAGCCATGCTTACTCACTGAACATACATTAACCTAAAAAAAAAAAACATAAAAACTTATTTCATAAGTAAATTGTCCTTGTCATGCATTTTAGTATCTAAATATTTTACTTTACAGGAATGTTAAAAAATGAATTAACACTTCCTCCGGATGGTATAACATCATCACTTGCTCTTTAAACAGCAGGCACTTTCCAAAAGAGGTTGCTCCTTGCTACAAATAAAAGTTGCATCAACAGCAGAGGGTAACACAGTCAAATTTCCCTCATTGTTCCATATATGATAACAAAATTTGGGTTATCGGTTCAATGGGACACTCAGGAACAAGCAAGGAAACGGCCGCAACAAAGTTATGTGTGCAATTTGTGCGCCATACCTAAAAAAAATTGCAGTTGTCACATTTGATAAGAAAAAGAAAGTCAGATTTGAAATTTTCACTTTCAGTACCACAAGAATGGGTATGTTTCTAGTGTGTGAACTTCACCCAACTCATCACCACACTGGGGCCTGAGATGCTTCGGTACCATACTTGGTCATTCATATTTCCTCCATTGTCATCTGCTCACTGGGTCATGCATTTTCTTCAAGAGGAAACACTAGTCTTGTTCCTCTGTTGGTAATTTCATAGTCTCCTCCAAGTTCACGTTCCAGTGCTTCTTCTGAACTGCTTTTTGTTCTTCTGCCATCTAAGCTTGTGGTGGCTGTGTGGGAGCCTGAAGAGCCATTGGCTGTGATGGTGGTGTCTCCATAAGTCAGTGTAAGGTCACCATCATTAAGAATGAAATCTGCATCGTCTTCTCTCAGCTGCTCTGTATTCTATCGTGAAAGCACAGACACAAACATTAGTTATTTTCTACTAATTTAAATAAATAATGATGTACAGCATCTTCAGGTAGTAGGAAGACAGAATGTTTTACAGTATTCAGGTTACTGTATAGAATCACTAACATTCATGGATGTGTACACAAATCTGCATGGACACCAATCTGGAATAGGTCCAATTGAAGCACAAATGGGCTCACACTTTACTTAGGACTTATTGAGGCTCAAGTAAATTCTAAGGTGACATAAATATGTATTAAAATAGGCAAGTGGTTCATTAACTGGTTCAGTCAATGGGTTTGATTGGTAAAGGCAAAAATAAAGGTGGAAGAGATCCACACTTTGACAAAGGTATACCAACTAATATAAAGTAAAAAATTACATTCAAAATGAGTATACAAAGATAAGAGAATACTAAATGTATAAATATTAGAAAAAGATTGGATAACAAAACAACAAAATGTAAAATTGTTCAATATACTTACATTATATACTTGTGGGCTTGTGAAACATCGGGCAATCAAACCACACCAGCTGGGCAGAGTTGTAGTTAATGGTGGACCACTGTGTGTCAGCATTGGCTTCAAATAACTTTTTAAGAGATTAAGGAAAACTGAGGTATTGTACACAATTCAAGTACATGTATGTAAAGAGCAATTCCAGGAAACAAGAAACTGTATTCTGTATTTTCTTCTATAGGAGGGTTTACCAGTAAATCTACAACTATAATACAAAGATATATGTTTTTTTAAACCTGTAAAAGCTTTAATTGTTTCTTTATCTCTCAGTTTTCTCACACAATTGCCTGCCAGACACAGCTTCAAGGGCCTGTTTTCAGCAAAATCTGTGGCTTTTAGCTCCTTCAAAACACATTGTACTCTTTCCTTTCTGATGGCTAGAAGGGATGGTGGAGAATAAAGTCAAGGATGAAGGCAGACGATAAAGGGGTTTACAAGCAGAGAGGAGGAAGAGAAAAGCAGCTAAATCAATATGAAAACAAGGAGGAAAGAGTAAAAGCTAAAAGGTATGGATAAAAAGCAAAGAAGAAATGTATGGTTAAGAAGGAGATAGGAGAGGCATGAAATTACAATGGTTGCAAATTATCATTGCCTAAAGGATAAGCAAGGAAAATTTTATGAGAAAGTACACCAAACTGCCAATGTTTAAAAGATACTTAAAGCATAACTAAACTCTAAAATAAATAAAATAAAAAAATGTTATTTTTCCTCCTCTTTCTGGTTCTGATTTTCAACCATCTTGATTGGCCAAGTCAGGATTTTCTAACTCCCATATATGAGCCTGGGAGTTCATTCAGTTCAAACATCCCTGAGAGATGTCCGGATACCTGGCACATCCCAAGATTATATGTGGGGCTGTGCAGCTCAGTGATTTTTTTTTTTTTTAGTAAAGGAAGCAATCAGGCAGATAAGTATACTTTATTCCGAAGGGACATCGCCTGTCAGTTTAAACTTTATTGACATAAGTCACGAAAAGATACTTGTGATCAAAAGTATACCAGAGCCGAAACACCCATGCACTCTCTTGTTTCGTGCGACTCTCTCCACCAGATTCGACAGCATCCTACATTCACCAAAAACAAGTATTAATAAAGATAAATAATATAAAATAAAAATAGATAAATATAAAAAAGTGGCAACAGACATTAAAAAAGTTCCTAAATGATCAAACCAACTGCTACATTTTTTCATGATGCGCCCATGATTTTGTAATTTTTGTAAGAGACCACTATGAAAACTGGCACAAATAATACTATTGAAAAAAGTAAGACCACAATCCATTCCACATTAATGTTTTCAAAGGTTGTACAGTCAATCATACTTTTTTTAAGTATCTAAAACCAAATAATATTCCTCATTTTGGACAAGGTATTAAACATGGTTTAAACCTCTATCAGGTATTCTTTTTGTAATCTGTGCCCTATTACTGAGATTTACCTTCAACTTCACCTTTTGACCTATAGATCCAAATGAAAGGAAAGGTTTCTAAATGTAAAAATAATCCCCCCAGTGTTTTACATTTCCATTTACTTAGGTGACAGTGGGCACCAGGACACTTTGAGAAGACAAAATAAACCTGATATGGGCTCTAACCCCCTCTATTCAAACAGGCAGACAAAAACAAAGACAGTTTCAACTTTAGATATACTTTAACATAAACTATGCCAAACAAACTTAAGTTAGGGGCTTCAACTAGTTAGTATGGTATCAATTGGCAAATACTGTAAAATACCACAGAAAAGGGTTAACCCATGAAACACAACATGCACTTCCAAACATGCGATTATTCTCACTATTCAGAAGAAACCCTCACTGGACTCCTCCATACCTTCTAGCTACCGTCCTATCTCCCCTCTTTCTTATGTTTCCAAACTTCTTGAGCGCCTTGTCTACAAAAGACTCACCGATTACCTGAGCACCAACTCTCTCCTTGACCCTCTCCAGTCTGGCTTTCGAGCTGCCTATTCCACTGAAACAGCCCTTACTAAAGTGGTTC
>NC_092858.1:66810788-66896088 GCF_032062135.1 Pyxicephalus adspersus | reverse complement strand
TCCCTCCCCTCAGACACATTGTCTTGGCGGCACCTTTGATTTTGCCCTCTCATTTACCCCCATATTCAGAACATTTCCACCAAATTCCTTGTACACGCTCTTATCTCTCGTCTGGACTACTGTAACATCCTCCTCTCTGGAATTCCACTAACCCGACTCTCTCCTTTCCACCCCTCCTCTTCTGCTGCATCTCTTTGTTCTTCCATTCATTGGCTTCCATTTCACCTTCAAATTCAAACTCTTGTGCTTTGCCTTCAAATCCCTCCACAGTTCTTGTCCCACTTACCTTTCTGACCTGGTAAAAAAAACACTCTCCCAGCCGCTCTCTCAGCTCCTCCAATGACCTACAACTGACTTCCTCACTCATAACCTCATCTCACACATGGCTCCAAAACTTTTCTAGAGCCCCCCTGACTCTCTGGTCTTCCTTGTCCTATTCGGCTTGCTCCTACTTTCCGCTCATATAAAAGAACACTCAAAACCTATGTTTTCAAACTTGCTCACCCATCTTCTTCTGTCTTTTGAAACCGTCACGACTTCACACCACTACATATCTCCCATCCTATTGTGTGTTACTTCCTAGATTGTAAGCTTTTTGGGGCAGAGTCCTCTCCTTCTGTATCATTGTCTGTATTTGTCCGTCATTTGCAACTCCTATTTAATGTACAGTGCTGCGTAATATGTTGGCGCTAAATAAATCCTGTTTATTAATATTAATAATAATATTAGGAATAATGCATTTTGATTAAAAAAAAAAACAATTCACATTTAGTGCACATTTACATAATTAATTTAAACATCAGCAAACCCACTCATTCAGGCTATGTCTTAACTTACAAAGGAAGAAAACACAAGTGTTTAGGTACTTACTCCATGCAGTACTTGGAAACTGTCATTAGTTGGAGGGGGGTCTTGATCTGGATCAACGCCTACCCTGTTACAGAAACAATTCAACAATTTACTATAGATTATACCACACTAGTAAAATGAGACTTCTCTTACATTATTAATGAAATGAGGTGCAATACAGAATGCCAAGTCTGGTGAATTATTAGTATTGAAGGTGCACGTGACTGCAGTTAATAAGCACACATAGCCAAGACATACTGTAGGTGTAAATGGCTGACAGTTGAACAAGCTGCCGGGTTTAGTAAGACAACTAAGCAAGGTGTCCCAGGCCCCCACCATGTACCAGCAGTATAGTAATTTATTCTGTAGTACTGTATAAAAGCTATCTGCATAATATTGTGCACATGCACAACATTTTATGGTTTCAGGTGCAGTTCTGTATAGTAAAATTTGTCAAGTTGACAGGAAAGTAACAGTGATACTATCAGTAGTATAACATGAGTGGCAGAGGAAACAACACTACCCGACTATGGACCTGCTTGTATATTTACCTCTATTTGAACCATTAAAAGCATTCACACATATAAAACCTAGGTCTTAGTTTTGCTCACAAAATATCATGTGACTGGTCATTTTAAAAAACATTAGTTTATTAACCTAACAAGAGTGAATCCATTATATGCCACAAACACATCAAGTGATAATAGAACATGGCTTAACAAAAGCATTATGACAAACTTAGGGTTGGCTTACTTAATGGGGATGTCCTAAAATCGGGGAAACACGGTATGTTGATTTCAGCACTTGGCTGTACAATTGGTCTAAACTCAGGTAAATTAGGTAGTAAATAGTATAAAGAAGGCTAATGGTAAAGTAGGTAGAGATCCATTCTAAGAACATAAAGTTTATAGAAAATGTTGTTGAATGAAGGACAAGACTTACTATAAAACACATAAGAAGTTTGCAAATATTTTTTTTTGCAAATATTTTGGTTTCCATGGTAACATGTTTATGTGTAAATAGAGCATATAAAATCTTATTACTCATGAGAAAAACTTTGGATGGAAATAAGTGCTTTATATAGTTCGCAATATATGAAACATAAACTGACCTAGGTCATCTGTGTATGTGCACATAAAACGTAAAGCTGCAGGCTGAAAAGAGGTCGTCATCCACTAAATAAATACAGATTTATGTTTTTTTTTCATGATGATAAGATCAGCTGTTGCATATAGTTAAGCTGCACATACCTTTGCCATGTTCAAATACTTTTCTTCTTCTTTTTTTTAAATTTTGAACATAGATCGTTTTTCAATTGTTTTAATACCACACATCTATAGCTAGAAAAGACACATCTATAGCTAGAAAATATTTTCCTAACAGTCCGTGTAACTCGACACACGCTATTTACTTAGGCATTTTTTCACTGAATGAAAGGTATGATGTCAGCAGCAGTTATTTCCAAAAAGAAAAGGTAATTTGTTTTGTTTTGATTGGTGACTGAATGGAATTAGTCTATTATTTCACCATGGCAGCTGCAGAATGACACAGCCCATTTCAATTTGTCTTTACTTTCATTTCAAACTGCCGGCTAAGACACGATGAAACAAGTGAGCCTTGATCTCACCACAGAGCTTCCTTTGTTGAGCTACTGGAGAGGAGTTTATGTGATCTGAAGGGCGTATCATGGAGTCTAGGCAATGCTGAAACAGCTACACTCTAGCCAAGTGAATCTAGTTAGAAAACAGCACTTTAGTTTCCTACTCATTGATAAAGCGAAACACAATTTCTTAATTAAAAAAGAACACCTTCAGTTTTATTCATTACAACTAAATTGTATTTGTATGCTTTTGTTATGAACAGTCAGGTTAGGTGCCAGTGGTTAGAACAGCTTAAAGAGTATTCCAACAGAACATGTTAACTAAGTTTCATATATCTAGTGTTGCTCTAGTGTTAATCTTGTTCTGCTTAATATAAACGCGGGAATGTGAAGAGGTATGGCTAAAACAGTGTTTCTCCACCAGTGCTCCGTGGAACCCTAGGGTTCCTCCAGAGGTTGCTAGAGGGGGTCCTTGAACAATGAGCAATTTGAGCCTTTCTGGACCACCTGACCAGTTACCACACACACAAATTATGTTTTTGATTTGCAAGGGTGGCATTCTCCCCTCTGGACAATAATGTAGGACGCGTTCTTCCTACCGACCAACAAGCTAATGTCCCTTGATTTAGGTATATCATAAATATTGTTCACTGAGACCTGAAAGTTATTTGAAGGGTTCCCCCATGTTAAAAAGATTGAAAAATGTTGGTCTAAAAGCTTAAACTGAAGCAGATGGATCTTTTAACATGATCATGATTTGAAACACACAAACAAATCCACCCAGGAATAGTTCAGAAAGCAGAAAAAAGGGGTTTATACACTTGGAAACCCAAAAACATCTTACTTGGAAGACTGGTCAAAAATGTTATTTACTGTAGAGCAATAGCCAAAATGCATAGTTTTGTCAAAGAGGACAATACCAGCTTTTGAGTCCAAAGGTATTCTGACTTTTTCCACTTTACACCATTACATTCATTGATAATTTTGAGGGCAAAATATCTTTGTTTTTTGTTTTTTATCCAAGTACAACTTCTTTATTTGTATGCATGGTATGCTTGTTTAAATATGTAGGAAAAGTCAGTTTCAGTGAGATGTACTTACTTTTTCACATGGCTGTTAATAATATGACTGCAAAGGAAGTGCACCTAATAAAAGTTGAAAAGTCTGCTTGATATAATTATAATTCTCTTTCTGCAGCATTTTAGATGTGCAGTATTCTTCCATACTAAATAAAACCTGAGTGAGATAATATGTAAGCTGTCATTAAAAAAGAATGCTTGCCACAACTTGTGCTGCAGCTGGCTGCATGCATTTCTCATATGTGTGATGGAAACTTTTTAGACAAAAAGATCATCTTAATATCTTAGCAATTTGAATTCTTTAGAATTAGTTCAGCAATGGCAGTGTACATAATCTATCAGTATAGAATGAAAACAAATGCACAGGATGCACAGAATTTGGACTCCACGGCTGTGCATGGAAGTCCTAGTTGCCACCAAGGAAAAGAAGAATTCTGGAAATTCATAACTACAAAGAGAATATTTATGCCACAAATACTGTTGCCACAAAGCTCCATTCTTCTGCAAGCTTACCAGGACCACCATAGGTGCAAAAGTCCAGGAGAAAAAAAACAGTTTCCATGAAAGAAAAGGAGACTCTGCTCAACAGGAAGATTGCTGCTGTGAACAATAAAGCTTTTACAAATAGAGAGTGTGTTGATGTAACAGTGACAGACATGGCCAACAGTAGGTCCCTATACAAAACTGACTTGGGGCCCCTCTAGGGAAGTATAAGTGGGAGAAAAAGTTCCAAACAGCAACTGGCATCACACAGCAGACCCATGTTATAATGTAGTAATGTAGTATTACCTGATACCCTAAATGAAGAGATATTCTGGGATGTAAACATCAACTAAAGATACCTTGGCTAAACATGAGCACATTCCCTTCTAAGCCTCCTTATTGTCCCTTCATTGAGATGGGGGGTTTTATTCGGCAATGGCGAGTCTCTCAACCAAAACAACTGTTTTTATGTCTGAATACTATAGAACCCCTGGATAAGGAGGAACCTAATGAGAACACAAACAAGCAGAGAAGAACTGTGGTGACAGTGGCTATCTGAGAAATGTTCCCCATATTTGGTTTACTTTAAATTTCAAAACAGTTTGCAGACGATACGGATCTCACTGGACATAGCCTGGGTGCCAGACTGAAGGGATAATAGTAAATCCATATTCTTAAATCGAGATACATAATTTAATTGCAGTCTTCTTTCCAAGAAATCTAAGAGTAGTAGTAATACATGTATTTAAAGTAGTACAAGTTGGAAGGACCCCTGGAATCCCCCAGCATCAGACCTCTTTCTGAACCTCAATTACCAATCTGTACATGAAAGAATAATTACTGTTAAAAAGAATTACATTTGCCAAAAGTGATCTCACTGGGATTGTTGCCTATCCAACTCCAACTGCACAAGTCAATACCCTGCCAAGTTAATTTTCAAAAGAAGTCTCCATATGGAAATAGACTATGCTTTAGGAAAACCAATGCATTATAAGTTTAATTCTTTGAACGGTTTACCTCAACACTATCAAGTACCTAATAGTACTTGATAGTATTTAATGAGTCTTCACTCCAGGTTACCTTGTATGTCCCATGTTTAAGCTACGTACACACGTCAGATTTTTATCGCCCGATAATCGGCATCGGCCAATTATCGGGCGAAAATCTGCCGTGTGTACAGTCGGTGTCGTCCATCGTCCGGACGACCAACCTGCCGGATCCACGGACGATGGACGACAGCCGATTGTAATGAAAGTGAAGGGGAGAGCGCGCAGCAGGGTGCCGCTCCGTCGCTCTCCCCCTCCCCTCTCCATAGAGCATGAACGGTGCTGTATGTACAGCATCATTCATGCATCTTGCACCCCTTGTCGTTGGAAAGGATCGTGAAAGATCCTTTCCAACGACAAAAATTGGCAGTGTGTACGCAGCTTTACATTAAAAATTGATCAATAAAATGTGAATTGTACAGCACCTATAAATTAGAGCCATTATTTTCCATTATAAAAGGATGAATGTTGATTGCTTAGTTCTTTATAGGGCAGACCTCTCCAACAGTGCTGTAAATGATGTACTGGGTCCAAATATATGGATATCAATACTTTTAAACACACTACTTTACTGGCTACCCAGTGGCCTTTCTGTAACATGAAGTCTGGATTCAGGTGAGCAATGAGTACACAATCTGGGGAGCCTTCTGGAGAAGCAATATATTCTTTGGGCAGCTGAAGTCTGACTGTGTCCCAAGCATTGTAATCTACTGCACCACTCCCCCACGCCTTCCCTAAATACAGGAAACAGAACATTACATCTGCTTTACCGTTTTGGAAAAGTCAGAACCTGCCAATTTCCCTTTATTAAGCTCTAATATGAATCCAGGCTATATTTCTTTGTCCTGCAGTATTAGGCAGGGTAAATAACTTTATCTGGTTCAGATATTCCACAGAAAACCTGGCTCTTTTTTTTCTCTATATAAATATAATATAATATAAATTATATATAAATATATCTAAAACAAATTTTTTAAATTTAAAGTACAAAGTAAAATAAATACAAAAAATTATATATACATGCATTAACACCAAGGCTTGCTAGGTGAATACACTTTAGGGCTAAACATGTCCTTTCCACAAATTATTGGCTTGTATCGGTTGATCACTCTTTGCTCGACGCGTTTCGCCCACTATGGGCTTCCTCAGGGGATTTTTGAGGGATCAGAGTGCTGCGACAAAATATATTAAAAAACAAGTAAGTACATTAGGTGAGAAAATGTTTACAAAGTGTATTCAAGGCATAATAATGAAATTAACTTATAACCTATATGTTGTTGTGGAGAAATTTTCAAAACAATACAAGCAATAATCTGGCTTGTGAGGGAGAGAAGCTGACCAGGTTAGGATATCGAATTACTACCAGATTAATTGCTTGTATTGTTTTGAAAATTTCTCCAAAACAACAGATAAAGTAAGTTAATTTCATTATTGGATATAAAACCTTTATAATTATAGTTTACTATATGTATCATTCGAAATAATTTATACTAATCCAGATATAAGCTTTGCACATGGTTTGAAAACATGCCTTGCATACACTCAGTACACATTTTTTCACTTAATGTACTTACTTGTTTTGTAATATATTTTGTGTCTGATCTCTCAAAACTCCCGAGGAAGCCCATAGTGGGCGAAACGCATCAGTTAAGAGTGAATAACCCATACTTCTTATATGTTTCCCACCATCCTTTGTACCCATACAATCCAAACATTTTTGGAAAGGACATCTTTAGCCCTAAAAGTATATTCACCTAGCAAACCTTGGTGTTAATACATGTATATATCATTTTATCTATTCATTTTACTTTGTATTTTCAACTAAATAAACTTTGTTTTAGATATATTTCTCGGTTACTAAAACTACCTGCCTAAAAAAGCCCATTTTCTATCCTTCTCTTACACTTCTGTTGAAACCAAAGTAGGCTTGGCAGATGAATATAATATCCCTACGAAGAACTAACCTCACTCTCCTTATATTTTGTTTTTTTTCTCCACAAAATGCAAAAAAAGAAATGAGATACAGGAACACTAGTATGAAACTGGTGAGTAATTTAATTTAGTAATAATCATTACAACCTGAAATTTGAAGAAACTCTTTATTTTTAGCAACTTGCAGTTTAAAGTTTTTGGTTATTGTATTATTGTTATTTTGTAATGGCAAATTAGGCTCTTACGAATTGTACGCTTTGCTAGAAAATAATTTCTGTAGCCAATGGTAGATTTGGTCATATGATGCCAGAATCTGTATGCATATGTCATGCTTCAAAAATGTATTTATTTTTTTACAATTTTTTCTTTGCACAGCAAGCTAAACTACAAAGTGGCTGTATATGATGTTTGACAATAGGAATGTTGGATGTGCTCAGTGGTAAGATGTACTGCTGCTACTTTCCACTACTTAGATAAGTGCATTTTTTAATGTAATCTTAATTTTTATCTTTAGATATTCTAAAGACAGAGCGGTTGCCATGTACATCATTTAACAGGAAATCCATCTATCGCTTTGAAAAGTCACATGTTTATCTTTTCAGTTATATGTTTATAAAACAATTTGAAGTTGTTCCTATAATAGACTCTGAGATTATTGAAAACCTGGTAAAATAAGCTTGTATCCTTCTAGTGGAATTAAAATTAAAAAGAAAAATGAGAATGCAGGGTGTTTAATTGCATAAAAGACATGGTGTGTCTCTTCTGCAATTACACAAACTTACTCCACCTGTTTGCAGTCTCATATAGAATGTACACAGTCTAGCCAATTAAGATGGCTGATGGACCAGAAGAAGAAGTTTTCAGTAATGTGGAAGCGAGAAGAGGTACATTAACTGCTTTAATGCAGACATTCATTGGAGGAAGAGTATTGCTAACAACTAAAAGTTGAACTCTAATCATGTAATCTCTTTCAGAAATCTAGCTTCTAATTCACATAGTGATAATGTTATAAGTTGCAGAAGAAAGAAAAGCACAGAGCAAGTGCATACAAAGGCTACAGTCCTAAAAGAAGGGTAGCTAGGCCAACACAGCAAAAAGCCCATGTAAGAGGTTTCCCAAGGATTGTACTCAAAGCAGTTGCGAGTTAATTTCACATGGAAGAACCAAATCACCTGAAATACTGCCAACGTCTAACAGTCTCATCCTCCAACGATGGCACATGGTCGCCAACTCTGGTACAGTACAAGAATGAAATGAAAATGAAGATAGTGGTATGGAAGATGATGGAGCTGCTTTACTACATGATGTGACAGCCTACAGGTAAAAAATACAAACCTGTACAAATTTTAGAAATAGGTAAACATTCTGCTCCACTCTGATGGAAACTTAGTGGCAAATTAGATGCTAGAATTTAGCTCAAGAATTTAGCACAAAAGTTCAAAGCAACATATTTTTTCCCACCACAAGAGATGGGATAGCACTCACCTGATATTCAGCCAGGATAACATGGGTGTTGTTCCGCCACCTATTACCCAGACTGTAAAAAATACAATTAGAAGAGTTGTTGAGAACATCATCTGATGGGCATATGTGGCTGTGTCACGAATTGCAAGCGTAAATGCCATTGCTCCACGAAGACCTGTTGGAAAAACAAATTCCTCAATGAAGGATTGAAACCCAATAAATACCCATCCCCCCAAAAATACAAGACACAAGTTGTAGCCTTTTGTAGTAGCACTAATTAATAAAGACTTAACTTAGTTTCTTTTCGGAATACTTGATCATTCTACATTTCTGCAGCTAGCATTTTTTACTTCAATATTCCTCCAGTTCTTTTTGATCATGTAATGTATCAATGACTACGGATATATTTAAGGCGTCAAAAGAACGCAAAAGATGGCTACAAAATGTCTCTTTATGTCACGTGTGCAGTGCAAGGTCTTAGAATGACTACTGATCAGATACACCTAAAACATGGAAGTGCTTGCTCCTTTTTATATTACCAGGTAAAACAGTATCCTGACATGACTAACACATTCTCATCCACAAACTTCCTCTTTTCCCCTAGACTTAGGGTTGCCCTCAATTCCCACCTCAGTGCAGCACACACTACTGCTGTTATCATTTCTTTACTTCCTATGTTGTACTCATGTAATATATAAAAATAATATCTAGGGTCTGATTTGAGTATTTCATTTTCATGTCCAATAGATGTCCACAGTATCCAAACATATGTATAAAGTTCTCCAAAATTATATTCATTGGGTATATTAGGATTTGTTATACAGATACTCAGACTTGGTATACAAATGCTTTGCATTTTACTTTAGCCAAATAACTATTTCTTCCAAGTCCTAGCGATTTTTTCCTCCTGCCCACTGCCTGTGGTGTAGGGCAGTAAATGCTCCTAGCCCATTCCAGGGATTTTTTAAGTGCCAAAAAAAGAGGCAGGAAGACATTCATCCCGGAGCTACATTGTACTACCACTCTGCTCCAATCTTGAGCAGCTAAGACATCAGAAGCTGAAGAAATTAACAATTAGATGTAAATAGTCAGGGACAGGACAGCAAAGAATATCACAGGGCTATTAGTACTAGTGGATGGAAATCCAGTGATAAGTCAGCCATATTGTACAAGTATAGAAAGAGATGCCAACTCTGAGCCACATCTTAAAGTGTAGCTGAGTTCCACTTAAACTGTTATCACAGCTTGATTAATCATGGCCTTTATGTGTTATCTGAACTTTTTTCAAACATAGGAATGTATACTAAATAGCATGTCTATTGGTCTACACGAACCTTGTCATGACATTGAAAGGCTCCAAAAAAAAAAATATAGTCTACACTATACCAACACAATACCAGGGAATTAAATAAAATAAAAAAATAATTAGTTATATCATTAATACATTTTAGTAAAAAGTAGACCAGTGACTTTTTCATTTAGTGGCAGGGAGGGCTCCAAAACTAGGTCCTCTAGCAGTATTATCAACATGACATCCACTGTTTTTGTTTCTGCAGAGAGCTCAGTTCATAAATACTAATGCATCATGACCATTAGGAACAGCAATTTGTTTGTATGTATTCGCTGAAGGTGCAAAGTAATAACTTGAGGAAATAAAGAAAATTGAACTGACACATGCCTCATTAATAAATAAGCAAGGTGCCTAGATTGCTCAAGCTTTTCTATTAGTAGACTAAAGTACAGCCATAATAAAGATCACAGTAAAGATTTACATAAAATATGATGGATGCAATCTTCCTCCCTCAGATCTGTTTCAGGATTGTTTATGCTGCGAAGACAAGCAAAGTCTTCCTATGACATGAATTAGGAGAATATGGGGTTCTTCCCATATACAAAGTGAAAAACTAACAAGATGGGGGAAAATGTGGCACATCTGACATAAGCATACCTGAAAACATCATCATGTGCTGAAAGTTCCAACCAATCTTGTGCCGTCTGCCCAAGTTCAGGAAAAAGGACAGTGGATATACATGAGCTGCTCTCCCAACGAACACAGCTATCTATAGAGGGTGGAGGTTAAGGTCTCAAAACTCAAGAAGAAAGATCATTAGATGCTTTAATATATTTGCCCTACCTACCAGATTGTAAACTATGGTATAGGAAAGAAATAATAATAACACAGAAATCTATATAAAAACATTTTCAATACCCTTCTCTCAAAGTTGCAATAATTAAAAGATAAAAATCATTTTTGTCTGAAATCTGGCTCGTAAGTACCTTTTGTAATTTCTTTTTATGGCATCTAGTGCCTGTGACAATAACAAACGTATTATTGTAGGATTTGTTCGTATACATGAGCTGACATAGATAATGTAGCAGCACTGTACCAGCATGTAGCATGGGCTTTGCTGAATGGAGAGATATAAGTATGATTCAGTGGATAGGTGTTGGACCTCTGCAGAAGGATCCTTTTCTACTGAATGCTAACCAGTGACTGGCTTTTTTTGGCTTGGGATATTTAGCAAAAAAGACAAAGTAAAAAGCTTTGAAACAAGTATTTTCAGAAAGAAATTATCAAAGCAAACATTCATGTTATTTGTTGGATAGGATATAACATAATAAAATGAATTATTCAATGCCCATTTACTGCACAGAAGAATGTTTGTATTTTAAAGAACTCTCTAAAGATCACTAGTTCTTAACATACTAAATTATATAAGGAATGCTGCAATTTGGCATTAGGTGACTGTAATACATAAGCATTATTTCTTTTTTTTTGCAACAGTGCAGACAAAGTGGGCCTGATGTTTTAAAGCTCTCCAAGGCTGAAGAGGATACACTTTCATCAGTGAAGCTGGGTGATCCAGCAAACCTGGAATGGATTTCATGGACGTAATTTGCTATTTGCTAGCAGATGTTTTGAATCCTGGACCAGATCCATTCCAGGTTTGCAGGATCACCCAGCTTCACTAATAAAAGTGTATTTTCTCCAACCTTGAAGAGCTTTAATAAATCAGTCCCAGTAAATAATTTTATATTAACAGTGTAAGGATAGCAATTCACTTTTCCTGTAGCCTAGTTATGTGCTATTTAAAGCCAAAATATTGAAGACGAGGATTTGTATTGCTTAAGGCACTCCCCTGTCATTCTGATTGTTCCATTGCAATACAAAAGCCTAACGCAAATGTGCAACATGACATTCTGTGATGGAATGCATATCTGTCAGTGAGCTCCAAGACAACAGAAAAACTATATACAAACCAAATATTACAAGAACACAAAGGATACAAAAGCCCCAACGATAAAAATGGGACTGAACACATGTTTCTGAAAGGTGAAGAGTGCTAGACCCATGTAGGAAAATATGAAGTTTTCGGCCAGAAAGTGCAAGACCTCAAACAGCTGCAGAAAAAACATGAAGGAGTTAATTAAAGCTGTAAAACAAAGGATTGGAAATTACTGTAATAAACTTTAGATTGTAAAGACTCAATCTGCAATGTGACTGGCCTGCAGACGTTTTTCAGGGTACAAATGAAAAACATTGCTAGTGCATTTGTTGATGGAAAGCAACCCCCGGGACTTGCTATTCAACATCCCCAAAAAGATTCCTTCCCTTTAGGTAAAAAAGTTTTCTTTGAAGGATTTAAAGGGAACATGCTGCCCAGCTGACTTGTTTACAATTTTTTTTATTGAGATTTATGTAGTGGGGTGATAGAGGACGCATACATCTCCATGATTTACATTGTTGTCCTAGATACCTATTCAAAACCATGCACTGTTTGACAGCCAGTTACTAGCACTTCAAAAGAAGATCAATGGCAGTTTACATATTTCCTTTAGCACAGATTCCTTTAAGGTTGCGCAATTAACCCAGTTCTCAATTTTAGTAGACAGAGGCAGGCTTATGAAAACTGGAGCAAATACTAACTTGAGGTCTATGAAAAACTACATTTATTTTTAAATAGTTTTTAGATGCAGGTTACAATGTGAAAGCCAACACAAACAGACTGCTATTTGCCCCAGCAAATAAGCATTAAAATATCATAATTAGTATGTTCATATTATAATTAATCTGTGCACTTGATCAATTAATCAGGAGCATTTAAAAAGATTTGAAAACTCCCTGTATACAATAACACACTACCTATATCACAAGCTCTGGTGTATTTTCCAAGCTCAGCATCATTTAATTTTCTAATGAAAAAAAAAAACAGAGGCAGCTCTCCTTACCTGTTTGGTTCTACTTCTTGATTCCAGTGATAAATTATTATACGTATAATGTGCTTGTGTGATACCACAAAACAGGACAGCAACTACACCTGTAATCACAATATAAAAATGTGTCAGATCTGATACCTACAATCAAAGCCAGAACAGTCTTCCTACAGATCAGAACCCGTTTAAGGTTTTATATGCTGTCTGGATAACTGATGATATATTGTGTTAAGTTTAATTCTGTAGAACACCCATCATGGGGAGTCCTGAAAAATAGACAGGACCTCTCTTTATGTGCCTTTTGCTGTAGAGCACGCTAGTGCTAAACCAGTGGGTTGGGAAAGAAGCAATAGTGAGCGGGCATCATACACACCCAGAAGTGTCTGAAGGAAAAAGATAATAATGAAGCCTGTAACACCTCACTGTTGCATAACAACAGTTTAATTCATGTGTGTCTTACAGTGATGCTTGCATTTATTTATGCATTCACAAATTACAGCAGTAACAGCTCCAACAGCAGATTGGATTGTTACATGACAACTGAATGCAGCATTATTTCATAGATTGCATGAGCGAGCAACTTTAGTATTCATATCCAACTCTAATTTTTAGCATGTACACATTTATTTGTACAGTTTGTAATCGATTTCACTTTCTGTACCTGCACCACTGGCAGATGTACTTTTTAACCTTTTTGCACCGTTTGTCATATGTTTATCACATGCCTGATAATGCAGCCCTGTGTGGTCCAAAAATGTTGGTTTTGGGTGTGACATATTTTTTGTTTGAATGAGTGCAGATGGAACAACATACACCATGATAAGCACTTTCATAAAATGCTGGCATCTACCAACTGTTCTGAAAGCAGACAAACTGGTGTAAACATGAAACACAAAACTCCATTATTCTTATTCTCACACACAATTCATGTTGTACATTTCTGAATACAGTTACCTGTAAAGCCACATGCTTCAGCCAGAAGGAAAGTACTCCACGATAGCAGAAAGAACAAGGCCGTCTCCAGCAAGGGAAAGCAATGCAGCTTGGTAAACTTGGTTACGTTACCAACAAGTTAAGAAAAAAAACTACAAGCTGTACATTAGAAACATTGTGGAAAGGTAAACTGAAACAAATTATTAAGAAATGTTTTTAGGCAAGGCAGTTTTATAGTTGACAAAGACAAAAGACAACAAAAATGACTATGTGTAAATTGCATGTCTAGCAAGTGAACTGAAATTTACTGGATTTTAGGCAAAATTAACAGGGATTGTTTATCTTTTATTATATTCTATATTACCAAACATGAAGAATAAAATGTTTTAAAGTTTTATTCTTCAGTATTTTTTTATTATTAAGTATTTTTAACAAACAAAATAGGATAAGCCTAAACCTGTATGAAAACAGTGAAGTACACATTCCTTGACTTACTGGGCCCGATTTAATAAAGCTTGCCAAGGCTGGAGAGGATACACTATCATCAGTGAAGCTCGGTGATCCAGCAAACCTGGAGGGGATCTGGTCCAAGATTCAAAGCATTTGCTAGCAAATTACTTTAAAGAAATCTATTCCTGGTTTGCTGGATCACCCAGGTTCACTGATGAAAGTGTATCCTCTCCAGTCTTGGAGAGCTTTAACAAATCAGGCCCATTGACTACATATTAGTTTGAAAGCCATCTTTTCCAGTGCAGTGAACCTGAACCCACTTCTACAAAAGGCACAGGTCTGGCAAATAGGGCAGGGGTGGCTACTTCCATTAGAAATGTCACATACAGAAACCTAAGGCCTAACACCAGTGGTAGCCAAAAAGTGAGGATTAAGTAATAACATGTATTTATTAGCATTTGGTGAAAAGCCCTAATATGTGTTTCAGTTTTCTTGACACATGTTGCAAAGGATCATGGGCCATTTCCTGTTTTATAAAAAACATTTCAACTACTTTGTGACTACTTGCAAATGATTGCTTATGTCTTTGGAAATCTCTCCTAATATAAGTCCTTGAACACCTCACCAACCAGAGGTGTTACATGAAGCTTTTGAAGAAGCACACTGCTGTCAATTACTTATATTTATTTGTTACAACAATATTCTAGGTTGTGCAGTACTATTTAAAAAATGCAAACTGCTGTAGAACCACTTTACATAGCAGCCCATTGAATAAAGACTTAAGATAAATGTATTTGGAAACATCTTCTAAACAGTACAACAAAAATTTCCTTCACTTGTAACTATGTCAGTTACATACACAGGGAAGATCGGAAGCACATTAGAAAAACAAAACCACAGGCCTTATTTTCAGTACTTATGTTCCGTGGTCATAAAATAAGCCACATGCATTATATTAGAAAGCAGATAATTACATGTAAACCCATGAAAGGATATAAGAGCTGTTGATACACCAGTACAAACTCCCATTGCGAAAGAACCACTGAAAATGCCAACAAAAACTCCAACCGACTTGAAAAAGGCAGCAGCATCAAAAGTGTGCATGTTTTCCCTAGTTGGTTGATATGCAACAATAGACCTGGAAAACACAAAATGTTATAGACAAGGAGGACAGACATTTGTGGCAAAATTAACCAAGAGAACTGAGTGGGTAAGGAGAGAGAGGTTCTTATGTCAGAAACATTAAAGTTTATCTAAAGAATATCCTGTGTGGCAGGACCTCAAATCAAGTTATTTTAGGATGATTTCAGCCAAATAAATCTTTATTTGTGCCTCATACCCATTCATGACAAAAGTGTTAGGGTTTCAGCATACAATCAGTGCTGTTAATCCGGAAAGCAATGGACAGGGCCAGCAAACCTAGAATGGATTTCCTTAAAATAGTTTCCTATTTGGCAAATGGTTTTAGTCCTGGACCAGATCCATTACAGATTTGCTGGTTCACTCAGGTTCTCCCAGGATAGTCTCCCAGGATAACTTTGGCCCTGTCTCTCCTTTTACTCGTTTAGCGCTCTGCTCTGACATAAGGTAAATAGCATATGACCCACAATACCACATTCTAGCAATAAAAGTTTCACATGACAAAAGGGCCCCAGCTTGTATGAAAGGGTGCCATGATTTAGGTGTTTCTAAGACAGACTGTTGTATCAATTCCTCCCTTCCTCAAAGATTCATAATCCATCATTTACAATACATTTATAGTTTTCCATTGGAGCCAGGACCTTAACATTGGTGGACACTAATGAGTTACTATACTGCCATACATAACTGCATGGAAGAGGTCCATGCCTATCAACATCGGGACTGTATTAGATTTAATTTTCAAAACAACAAAAAACAAAGTACTTACGATGACAGCACGATGGCTACAGCATCATTGAGGACACTTTCTCCAAACAGAAGAGCGTACAGGTCAACATCAGCACGAAGATCATTGAATATAGCTAGGACTGTCACTTTAAAGAACCAAAAGAGTAACTTATTAGTTCTAGTTGACTAGCCAAATATGTCATCACTAACATTATTAAGTTGGAGCTTATGTCAAACAAAACATTCAGTAATAGTGTCTGATTTTATTTATACAATTAAGGGAAATTTAATTAGAACTGTAGAAGTAAGCGGGGTGGGAAACCATCTGCCTGTCTGGCAGCATAGAAACCAATCACTGTCCTCACATGACTCACCCAGAAGACTGGGACAGAATGCTTCCTTTTAAAAAACTGGGTCACTTACAGATTTTTTTTACGTTGTAAAATGTCAGTGAGAAGGTTGTACATATAAATGGTTTAATCTATACCAGGCATCTTATCTGGTACTACTTCTGGAATGTTAATGCAAAGCCAAACTCATTGCAATTACTATAACCTTATAGATTATATATTTATAGATTGTGAACAATTAATCCCCCTAGCGGTAATCCCAATGTCACACTTGGGGTCGCTAAAAAGATTTAAAAAACCCACTTACCTTGTTCCATTGTCGTCCCCCGGCGTCCTGCTGGTCCCTGCAGGTCTTCGGGACATGTCTTCTCCCTCCGATCTCCAGCCAGAGAATGCAGAGATGATTCCCGGGGTTTACCAATGACGTTAGTGCATGCGTCGGTGCAGACGAGAGAAGCGGCGGCAAATTAAAATAATTTTGTTTTGGATTTAATACAAAATAGCTGTATTGAGTCCAATACAAAGAAATCTTTATATATTATATATATAACTTTATTATATATTATACATGCTACTGTATATTACAGTTTTCATTATTTTTATGCAATCCTTTTTTACCAAATTTTTGTGTTTTTTTATTTAAAGTTTATTATTAAATGTAATAAATATTGGACAAATTTCGGTGAGTTATGCCTAAGAGTTATAGGTCTACAATTAAAAAAAAAAATTTCCATGCAAAAAAATGTAAAGCTTTTTGAGTGGAAATACGGACAGAATTAGAACGCTGGGGGGGTTAATGTGGACAATTACATGAAATCATCATTCACACCTTCAGGTATTAAATTCAAAGCTTAAGTGATTTCTGAATATAATACATACACTTCCCAACTGTCTCTTTTCTTCACAAGTCCTCAGGCCTATGGGAAAATGCTACTTAGATGAATTAGAGCAGTGGTCACCAACTTTTTCGGTCGCGCCGACCACTAAAATCACCAGCTTCTGACCGCGAATTCGCGGGGAGCCGGGTGTCACTCAAAGGGGGAGAAACCTCCCCCAGAGTGACATCGTAATGACATTACCCCGCCCACTTTCCCATCGCAGATCTGAGCCTGTAATGAGAGAGTGGGCGGGTTGTGTCCAGAGACACAGCCCGCCCACTTCCCCGAGCCTGGGAACTGTACTGAGGACATGATCTGCGGCTCTGGCCGGTGCATCCCCCAGCGGGGTACTTCACCTGACCCTGCTCGGGGTCGCAGACCAATGGTTGGTGACTGCTGAATTAAAGGACAAGAAGAATGAACAAAATTAAAGATTTACATTCTCCTCTGTTCTTCAACACCAACATTTACTGATCCCTACCTGCTAAATTTCCCCTACAGTGATTCATAAAAATTAAACCTATAGCAGTTAGTGAAATCTATAATAGAAGAAAAATATAAAACATTAAGTGTACCTGGATCTGTTGCAGAGATGATAGCCCCAAAAAAGAGACAGTCAGTATAGTAAAATTTGCCGTCAAGCTGACCAACAAGCTTCATTAATTTCACCACTCCATACATGAGATTTCTGTGTGAAATACGAGAGAAAAAACATAAAAAGAAAAGGGATTCTTAATTTTCAAATGAAGTGGAACCAATTGGAAAATATTGCTTATAGCTTTGTTATAAAATTCCAATTCCATTTTGCAAGAAATAAACAAAGCTAGAAGCTCCACTAATTTTAACACAGATAATTGTTTTTATGAATATTATAAATTATCATCTAGAAAGCAGATATACACCCATGTTCCCACCAGTGAAATTACATTAGCATTTAAATCTAATAGTGATCGTTAAACATATTCTGTTTTATCATCTAATACATTCCTTTTATACTTGATTTCTATTTTTTTGTAATAAAGCTTTTGTATTTGAAAATGAAAAACAAAAATACATTTGTGTAAATAAATATGTTAGCTTTTGGAAAAAAACATTTGGACCGTGAAGGAATAATGAATTCTGAAAGACATACCACTGCTGGAAAGTCTCTTACTGCAGAACACATTACTCAGTAATTGACTACTCACTCAATGTATTCTCCAAACATATCCTATCACACTTATCCATAAAAATACATATTCAATTTTAAATATATTTTTCAATACTTTTTTAAAGCCAATCTTGTGGTCCTAGGGCACCTTTTTATGGGTCTCTGAAAAAGTATTCAGTGTTTTCCTTACATAGGTGCTTATTCAATCCAGGAAACATAGCCTGAAGACAAAGTTAAAGCCCAACTCTAGACACCACATCTAATATGCCTTTATTTTCTAGTCTCCCAGAAAACATAATCTTTTCTTTCTTGGATATTACAACCCTAGCTATATCAGATATCACAAACATCAGATGTGGCACCATAAGAGCTATAGGGAACACTAAAATGATTTGTAAACTTTGGTTTGTAAAATGGTAGTAACTCCTAGTAGTCTTATGCACCGTCTCCAGTCTTCTGAAGGTTGTCCCCAAAATCTGGGAATTTCTTGTGGCATGCATACAGTCTACACAGCAGCTCTCTGTTGAATTAGAATAAATATTATGCAAGATCCTTTAGTGATGTCATGAGTTACATTTGAGATCAACAGACCGGGAAATTTGATGACCACAGATTTGAAAGGCTTGAAACTTCCTCTTTCCAATGGGGAACCTTCAACTCATTTCCTGTAAGTGATCACTGTGTACAGCCGTGCCCAGATACAAAAGTTAGCCATGCATAGCACATGATACAGAACACACAAGTTCCCGGCCTTACCCTGTGTGCCATAAAGGGTGTGCCACTTTTTGTCACCAGAAAAAAGTTTACCAGGAAATGGTAAATGAACATGTACCACCCATCAGAAATGGATGTTTTCACAAGTCTGCACGCCAAAGCTTTACTTGATAACTAATAGTTCTGATAAAAGGCCACCACATAAAAAAAAACTGTAGATTTGCTGGATCATAAAAAGCTAATTAAATCAATCTGTACTGCACCATTGCTGTTTTCAGTCTATACTTTAAACTAAATAGTTGCTAGGAAGTATCATAAGCATTTCTTACTGTATTCCATTCTATGCTTTAATCAGTGACTGGCGTTATTAAATTATGCTGCAGAATAGGGTTATAGAATGTAGTACAAAAGATCTCTTTTTAAAAAGCACAATGTGTTTCTCTGCAAAATATTTATAGCTGCTCTAATCTTATGCAGGTCAGAAAACTGCAGAGCTGTAAAAGGATATATATAGCGGTATTGCTGCCATGGCACAATCTGGATGAGGAACACAGACTATGCAGACACAAGCAGAGGTATTATTATCAAACAACACAGGCCTTCACTGTGTGATTGTATATCATCCCTATCATCACACTTATATGACTCACCCAATAATGAAGCACGAGACTGCAGTACCAAAGAAAGCATAGACAAGAATAGATCCAATATTTCTAAAGAAGTGTCTCTGTAAAAGAATAAAAAATGTACAAATGTTAAAGCTGATAACATCCAAATAAAAGTGTGCAATAGATATAAACAACGAAAAAGTACAACCTATTCAGGTAAACCCTCAGTTTACTAGAAGCAAGTGAAATGAATTCAGACATGATGCTACTGGTTAATAAAGAACTAAAGGGCTAATTTATGCCCCAGGTGATTAAGTGTTTGCTTCTAATGTAACTACATAGCGGAAATTTCCATAAATACTGTTTGGGTACTACAAGTGGGAAAATGATTAAACGAGTTATAACACCAATTTTTTACAATATTTTAACTGGTCACAACTTAATTGTCATTATAAAAAAAATAATATCCAGAAGCAGAGATACTAAAAGTGTTTTAAAAGCAATAAGCAAATTTTTCAAGGTTTTAACCATTTAACATGTGGGAAATGGAGCAGCAGTATAGAAGCAACTATTAGAGAAGTGGTGCAATAGTCAGTGTCTGATACCACAGCTTGCTACATGTTAAATTAATGTTAAATTAAATTATTGTTAAATTATTTTATTAAATGTGTGTGTGTGTTTGTGTAACTAAACTTTTTTTTTTTTTACAGGTTATCCCAATGACAGGATGATTCCCACGGGTCCAATTATGATATGAGCACAGACCTGGGACTCCTCCGGACAGTGAGGGATCCCCGGGCACTAGGGGTAAATGAGGACAAGGCTCTCCATCCACCTCTAGAGCTCTGTGATTGGCTGAGGTTTTCCGTTTCTCAGCCATTCAGCACTAGACTTGAATGGGGAGACTTGTCCCCATTCATCGCTTGTGCTCTGTGATTGGCTGAGAAATAGGAAACCCTGATGACAGCTCAAGAATCATCAGGATTTCCCTATCCTCAGCGAATGAGGGAGAAGGCCAATCAGCAGAGCTCTGCTATGCTAACATCTCCGCTCCCGTGATTGCTCCGGCAGCCCTAGAGTAGCTGTAGTATGTGTTACAGATACAAAACACGTCACACATGTTTTTTTTTGTACCCCTGTACTCATTCCCCAGGGTGGAGTGGTCTAGATCTTGGAGTCTCCTTATTAAAGTGAGCTTTGAGATCCCAAAGTCCTGCTAAAAACGCTTATAAAAGCCCCCATTGTTTTCAATTGATGCTTTCATAAAAAGCTTAAAAACGCTTGTAAAAGCCTCTTTGAGTTCAATGGGAGCATTTTCAAGTGTTTCCCGCATTTACCCTGCATTTTAATTCTTTAAACGTTGCAAGCAACGTTTAAGATACAGCCCATAAACGTGCTTGAAGGAAACGTCCTGGTGTAGATTAGACCACTGCAAGGCATGGGGATGTCAAACATGTGCTTTAAAAGCCTCAGGTTAAACGCTGGGGAAACAGTCCATGTAGTCTAAGCCTTAATGTCAGAAGTCTCAATATAAAGCAAAGTACATTGGATAGGTGTGTTGGATAGCAGAGCTGCATAGAACGGTTTAGGTTCAGACACTTCTTAGGCATCCTATGTGATTGGCAGAGTTGCCACCTAATTGGTATTTCACCAGCTTGGCTGGCATAAATTGGACTTGTTGCCAATGTTAATAAAAAAGGAAAGCCTATAGGATCGTTATTACTACTAGTTTTCCATGAACAGAATGCAACCTGTGCACAAAATTTCACAATTTAGGGTACCTAACCTTTGTCTGGTCTGTAGCCCACTTCTGTTATCCAGCAAACCCACCTGGGATCCACTGATTTATGGTGATCAACGGGAAGTCAGTAAGTTAGAAACAATGGCTTTGGAAACTTAATAAGTTTTACATTTGACATTTTGACACTTTTAGATTATGCTGATCAAAATAGACTATGCAATTGATGAAGATATTGTAATAACACCAATGTGTAATTACAAAAGCAGCAGCAAGATAGTAGCAGACAGATACGCAATAGAAAAAAGATTTCCATAACTACATTATTGACAGAATGTTTTGAGTTAAGTTGATTTCAACTCTCTAAGAAGAGGAACAAATAGACGGTTTTATAATATTCTCACAAAAGAAGCAGACTTCTAAGGATCTTTCTCAATCAATAGCAAAGGAACGACAAACATTATTAAGTTATGCGCTATAATAATAGGAGGAAATAGTGACATCTAGTGGCCACATTGACTGAAACTAGCTTGCAAATTATACTCAAGATACAGAAACAAAACAGACTTTTGTGAACAGGACACCTGCACCTTTTGTTATGAGTATCAAACATATCAACAGGTATCAAACGCCAACTGTGCTGTCAACAACCAAAACACTCACATGGATTAGCCCACATAATTGTATCCTGGTACTGATGTGATCTAACAATTGCAGCTGTCACTTATCTACATCACCTGGATAAGCTATAGAGTAGCCATAATACGCTCCTAGAGCACACTAATGACATATAAATGATTGGTTATAATGACAGCATAAACATTATGTACCAGCGAGAATAAATGGGCTTTTATATTCTACCGTAAGACCCATAACAAACTTCCACATCCTTTTTTGAGGACTCCAGTCTGCATGCCTGAATTCGGTTTTAATTTACTTAATTCACACTGGGGTCAGTAAGGCAGTACCCAGGAAAACAGGCAAGAGGTAGGGAATCTTCAGATTATCTTTTTCCTGTGCTTTATTTGTAAATTGTAAAATGGATGCTGACCTCAAATGCAACCCTCCCCAACAATAAAAACACACACAGGGCAGCAAAAAGGTTCACTATCAGATCAGAATGAAAGCACGATTTTCTAAGCTTTCCCCACACCTTACCAGCCCTGCACCAACATACACTAACACTGTGCCTGTTCCATGCATCCCTACTTTTATGAGTGGGATGTCAAATTACAAAGCAAATATTAATTACCACTTTAATTAAGCTGATCACAGCTGAAAGGTCAGTCAGTATGGGCCACAAGGGCACCATAAATGTATTAGATCTTTTGAACCCCTAACCCCCTTTAACTTACTCAAACCTCATCCCTTACTTCCCATAGACAACTCATTTACCCCAAAAACCCAGGATAATATGTTAAGGGAACCGCAATCAGCTTCTGCAGATGCTGGGTTTGAGAGTTCTTTTATCTTTTGAAATCTACTACTGGTTTGAAAGGTTGCCCATCAAAGAATGAGGCCACTAACATATTGCAAAAGGTGGGTCAAGTAAGCTTTCAGTTATATGGAACACTGCCATCACCGATCACAGTAATGGAGATTCAAACCAACATGGAGGTGCTAGAAGTAGGTGTCACTTGACATTTGATCGTTGCTGACAGGTTCACTTTCATATTCCTTATTTACAGTCAGTTGGGAGAGGAAGTTTGCAGTGTTAATAAGACGATTTTTTTTTTCTCTCTTTCCACTCACACAGCTGATTTAAGATGCAAGACCACAATCAAATGTTAGTTAGCAACCCGTAGACACAAAGGCCCTGATTTATTAAAGTTCCCTAAGGCTGGAGAGGATACACTTTAATCAGTGAAGCTGGGTGATCCAGCAAACTTTTAATGGATCTGATCCGAAATTGAAAACATTTGCTAACAAATAGCTAATGACTTTTAGGAAATCCATTCCAGTTTTCTGTATCACCCAGCTTCACTGATGAAAGTGTATTCTCTCCAGCTTTGGAGAGCTTTAATAAATCAGGGCCAAACAGTTAAAACTCCTTGACTGCTGTACTGTAAAGAACCTAAACTGTTCATTCGAAGCTCCATTCACCTGATCGCCCCTTTTTCTAGTCATAACTAACTTTTACATAGTATTACTTTATTATTGCATTTCCTAAAAAGAAACAGTGATGGGGGGCTATTCATCTTACCTTTTTCAGGCTATACCCCGCATGAAAAATGATCGGCGGTAGTAAAATATTGAAGAAGACTTCTGGGTCAAAGGTCACCTGCAAGAAACGAGACAAGCTTTATTGGGATATAATGATTATTAAAATTAAATATTTAACATATTATTTAATTATAATAACCTAGATTTGTAAGCTTTTTGGGGCAGGGTCCTATGCTCCTACTGTGTCACTGTCTGTATTTGTCTGTCATTTACAACCCTTATTTAATGTACAGCGCTGCATAATATGTTGGCACTATATAAATCCTGTTTAATAATAATTTTACCTCCATTCTGAAGATAAAGAAAGTACACAAGCATGTATGTCCTTTTTACTACCTTTGACATAATTCTTCTACATTACATCAGTGTTAGGAAGTAGTTTGGCAGTTAAATATTCCAGAGAAAGTAGTGTTCTTTTAGCCCAGAGAACAACTGAAGTTGTCCCACTCTGTCCTCAAACAGCCTTCTTAGCTTAGGGTTCTTTCTTAGGGTTTGAATAAGCACAGAACCCTAAAGGGTACACTGACTTCACTAATCAAATAATTGTTTTAAGTTTACATGTAAATAAAAGGTTAACCAGTTTACCGACTGTCCAATATAACCAAGTACTAAGACAATTGAAGGTATACTAGATCCTCAGTGAAAGTCTATTTCAGGTCAATGTACTGAAAACCTTCTGGGCAAAATAGGACATTTCAGTGATGGCCTTTAAAGCAAGTCTAAGAAGTGCACTGAAGCCCAAGAATGTTTCTGACAATAATAGATAAACTCAAAGTAGAAAATGACTGTCATAGGCAAGCAATTTGTTTCAATAGAGATGATAAAAGCAATTAGTGTCAATCTAAACAGAAAGTACAAAGCCTGATACATCATGCTGCAACCCCACTTAGTAGTCAAGCAGCATGAATCTGCCTTCGATAGTTTTCAGTCCTTGATTAGGAAGCTTCAGTATATCTAATACAACATCCATCTTTATATAGGGCTATAAGTAGATGTAACAAAATCTGTGATAAGCAGTCCAAATATATCCCATATTAGGAGAAAAATGAAACTGCAAAAAAGGCTGAATCGCAAGCAAATTATGCAAATGTCTAATTTGTTCTGTAGTTATCAACAATATATAAAAAGACAATTATTATACAAATACATCATTCATCATATCCTATGCTGTATTTAGCACATCTGATTAAAACAGAAAACTACAGTCATATGTAGTGGAGTGTCAGATGTAGAACAATAAGCCAAGTCTCAATCTAGCAATTGCAAATCCTTAAACTGATCTATTGTGGTCTTTCCTCTATTCCTTAGCAATATGCTAGCTGCTGCAGAAGAAAGTTTAGATATAAAGTCAGTCAGTCGGGCTGTACAGAAATGCATAGTGCTTTCAGTCTATTACTGTACAGGAAGACATGGGGCAAGGATAAACTAACCAGTGTGCTGCTACTCCATTGTCCGATCAGTAGACTATTGAGTTGAACGCTAAATTTACTGAAGCTGTACTTCCGGGAAAAAACACCTTTTAATCAAGCAATGTATTAATTAGCACATTGTTTTTTCAATAAATTTTTTTTTTAGTCTCCTGTAAACCACTGTAGGGTAGCAATAAGCCTGGGAATTAAAGTACCAGCTCTATCAGCCAAGCAGAGCTGTGTTTTACAATGCATTTAACACACTTCTAGGAGATAAGAGCAAAAGCAGGACCTTATCAGTGTGCTACAGCTATTTCATCCACAGGCTTAAGCTACGTACACACTTCCAATTATTATCGTTGGTAAACGAACGACGAACGATCCTGCACGATATCTGCGAACGATCGTATAGCACCGATCTTGTACATACAGATAACGACACGATCGTTCGTAGATATTGTACACACAATAGATGCGATCGTTTGAACGATACAGGAAGTTACGTGCACCACAGGAACGTTCGTTCATCACGCATGCTCAGACCATGGACGATCAATGAACGATCGTACACACGAACGATGGTCAACGATCGTCGTCCAATCCGATCCGCCGGTCCGGTCGTTCATTTCCAACGACTTTCCTCGTTCGTCGGCGTCGTTGGTTACTTTTTTTACGAACGATTTTTGCCCAATCGATCGTTCCTCGTTCGTTCGTCGTTCATTTTGAACGATAAAAATTGGAAGTGTGTACGCAGCTTTAGAGACCCAGAAAGTAGAACTTTAGTGCCCATATTATTTTTATAAAAGCACCTATAAGGGCAAGATAGAGATTGTTACAGAACTGGGCACATAGAGAATACTTCCAGCTATTCTATAACTGATGTTTAAGACATACTGTATATATGGGGGTTATATGATTAGGAGGCTGAGGTTATGATTTTTGCTTACAGTACTGATATCACCATAAAGGAGAAAGTGATGAAAGTTGCCAAGCAGTTGGGTGCCACAATCTACAGTCACGTTTCCAAAACCCTGTAAAACTGCACAGATGTTCTTAATAGAACAGAAGATTCTATCCATCACTTAGATCATTGCCCCAGGTACCTAAACATCCTCTCTGATTAGTGCAGAATGTCCCAGTAGCCTGGGGTGCATAGGTATGTCTCTTTATCAGTGATTGAAGCTGCCTATCACCTGTCATGTAATAAGAAGGCAGAGAGTTGATATCCAGTAACAAGTACAATAAAGAACCTGTTTTTAAAATAAAAGCAGTAATTTAAACTTGTATTCAGCCCACATGTTTGCTTTAAAAATCCACCTACCAATTATTCTATTTAAAAATGGAAAAAATACACTGATGGATAATAAAATCTGATAAAAACTGGCCAATACTAATGTCCTACATATATTATCACAAGTAGGCAACCACCAAAATGCTTACAAAAAATAAACAGCTGTTCTTTATAAATAATATCCATGTTACAAGATACACCTTGGAAAATGTTTAAGGCTTCAAAACGTCCTACAATTTGGCCTAAATGTCCCAGCACGTGCTTGATTTTCCTCATAACATTCCCTTTGAGAAAAATCATGCAAAGCAAATAGCAAACGAAGGGAACTATAAAGATGAATTGATGAATTGCTTATCAGCGCTAACTATTGAAAATACTAGTTATTGGGGCAAGCAAATACCTGCTGTCCTCTGGCCTATAAGAGCTTTGTTTTGTCTTGTAAACTTTTCTACAGCAGTGAGTACAAGAGGTATGTCCTTACATAAAAAATCAGACTAAAGGATACAGGTGGGTCTCTTAACTGATAAAAGTATATTGTAATAACAGACTTGTATGCTGAGAAAAACATGCTGGCTGCATTGCTAAGCTTTTTAGTGGAAATTTAGATGCCAGGTCTCTTGATACTTTCTCACTTTCTCACTGACCCAGTGAAATAGGAACTTCTAATCTGCACATTTGGGTATGTCACGCAAAGTAATGAGGCAATTAGATCAGCGTGATTGCCAGGAAAATAAGAAAGGTAATGGTAAATAATGGCAGCCTTTACATTCACTAAGTACAGGTTCCATTTAAAGTCACCATGTGTTACCCTTGACTAATATGTATACTGGTAAATGCAATATTTACCACATGGCCCCTCATATGTGTCCTTAAGATAGGCAGGATTTCCAAGAATAGCTTACCTTTCTTAGCATGTCATTCTGCTCAACGTTATGGATCTTCTCAGGAATAATTTCCCCCTTCAAAGTGTATTCATAGAACTTCCCACTGACATTCACCAGAAGTGTGGTATAGGCCCTTTGTTCTTCAGAGCAACTGATGGTTTTGTCATAGGTGCTGGTAGGAGGTATGCCATATCTTAATATTACACCCACAATAAGTCCTAAAATGAGAATAGAAATTCAAAGTCAACATATTCATTTTCGGATAATTTATAAAACACAGCTTGCTTTTGACATCTGATTGAATGGCCTCTGAGATCATTTAAAATTAAGTGCAAGTGACCTCCTTCTGAACTGTTTCAAGACGATTTTGCAGGAAAAAGGAGGAAAAACAGTTCTGTCATGAACAAAACCCTGCCAACGCTTGCCCTAAAGCTCATACTGTACACTATATAAAACATGCTTCTGCAATTAGGGGTAAAAGAAATATGCAATTAAAAACAAGATCCCATCTCATTTAAAGTTACTACAAGTAAAAGTATAAAAAAAAAGTCTAGAATAATACTATGAACCTGCTATATGAAAGATATTTGAATATTTGGTTTAAGAAAAAATCCTAACAAAAATCTGATAAGTTCCCCTATACCAATAGTGATGGCTTTTCACTACTAGGTAATTCAATACGTTGGAGAATCCCTTTCACAGCTTCCTATTTACATTATAGATTTCACAATCTGATCTCCATTACAATCTTTTCAATTTAGTTTTATTTAGTTTTGTTAGCTAGCAGGTCACAAGAAACTGGCACACAACATCTGGCTGTACAGATGTTAAAGAACCAGTCTATCACTGTCCTAGAGGCACTGCCTAAAGGTTTATCATTTTTAATTATGAATAAATATGTCTTTCTGCTTGGTCAATAATTACACAGAATGTAATAAGGATGCTGTCGTGGCATGAGAAAACAAAATACTGGAAAATCCCTAAAATTTTTGCTACATTTCATATTGTAACAATACTAAATTACAAAATGCCGCTTTAGACATAAGCAATTTTAGATTACAAGATCTAATAAAAAAAAAATACACATTAAAAATAAATAAATAAATAAATACAACATGATAATTATCTTCAAGTACTTAGAAACAGAATGGTTTATTAAAAATATATATTAGGTCCATGATAACACTCTTCAAACAGAAAAAAAAACAAATTCGTTGCCAAATATAAATTTTGGGAAAATACACGTAAAATATTGTCTTGGAAGAACAGACAATCTAGGTATTAAAGGCAGACATCTAGATATACCAATGAGACTAATGTTAAATCTCAGAATCACACATAGAAAACCCAAGGCTTGTTTTTGGGCTATACAACTCTGTTCCCCAGGCCTCCTGTCTACTATATAGTTTTGCTTATAAATAACTGCAATAACACATTACATTTCCTTTGAAATAAAAAAACAAAATGGTTGAAGATTACATGACCAAGGTAGTTTAGAGACCCCCTGTTACCCTGCTTGCCTTTTGGCCAACCTCTTAATCCCTCTTACCTTCCCCAAGTAAGTAAGATTGCAAACTACATAATTGGCATGAAAAAGCCCATAAGCAATAGTTTACTAAATATAACACACCAGAACAATAAAGAACCATAGGCACATCCTTCTCCTGACCCCGCTCGGGGGCGCACCGGCCAGAGCCGCGGACCACTAAAATTTTCTCGTGGACCACCGGTTGGCAACTGCTTTTAGATCGTGAAAGATCCTTTCCAAAGACAAAGGACTACACGATGCATGAACGGTGCTGTACATACAGTGCCGTTCTGCTCTATGGAGAGGGGAGGGGGAGAGCGACGGAGCGGCACCCTGCTGCGCGCTCTCCCCCTTCCCTTTCATTAGGATCGGTTGTCGTTCATCGTCTGTGGAACCGCCAGGACGGTCGTTCGGACGATGCCAACTGTACACACGCCAGATTTTCGCCCGATATCTGGCCGATGCCGATTATCGGGTGATAAAAATCTAACGTGTGTAGGCAGCTTAAAGCACAAGATGCACAGGACAGGATCATCACCCTCCCCACACTAATCAGGTAAGTGACCCTTGCTTAGTCAAACTATTTTCTTTCACCCTCCTCTATTTGCCCTCACATTCTGTCATGTGGGCCCTGGGCCTATTGTTTTCACTTTTTCTTTCCCGCGGCTTTAGGCCTAGGATTTTTTGAGTATAAAGTTATAATAAGTATCTATGCTATCTCTGAAAATGTTTTAAAGTGTTGCAACTTTCTAAATAAATACAATACTACTGCATAAATACAACAATACTACATAAATACAATATTAAATTTAATTAATTAATGTGTAATCACTTTGGTGGTGACAGGTTCTCTTCAAACACTATTTGTACCTAAAATGCCAGTATACCAAAACAAACATTTTTCAATGTAACCTAATAGACCCCAATGTTTCTAAAAGGAGAACATAGACATGTCTTCTATTCTGTGGCTTTGATACATTGTAAAAAAGTAACTCCATGACTTGGGGTCTTATTTTGGCAGCATTCCATCAGGCATTAGACACAATTTAAATGTCTCAAGCTACAAAATGTCTTCTTTTGAATACCCGTGGATAGTGAAGTAGCCAACCAAGCCTATTCTGCTGTATAGTTAGTTCTCTCAGTGACACAAAGCCAAAAGCAGCAGACACAGAAAGTACAATTAACAATTAATAAGTTTTGTATCTACTTGCAGCATTTACAATTACACGGCTGCTAACAATCCACTTAAGCTTTTGTGGAAATACCTAGACATTGCCCTTCCTTGATGTGCCTTCACAATAATATTTTTATTAATAATAATAATATTAAGACAAAAGTTATGATGATGTCTATTGTCCAATCACATGAAATCCTGGTTTTGGAAGTTGGTTAATACCACGATTGCCAAGGTAAGTGAAAATTCACTCTGCAAAGTGACCATGTAGCTCAGCTGTTTATGCATAACTACCATATAGCAGTGCCTTACTCTAAGTAGTACCAGAGTAAACTGCAGGAATGAGGAATATACATGAAAAAGAGCCAAGTTAAACTTACCGAGGGCTACACTGACCTAATTAAAATAAAAAAAAAAAAGAACATACAAAAACATATACAAGAACATAATAACTTCTCTTCTCCACATAAGTACTGCATTAATTAATAAAATCAAATAGCTGCAGGCTAAACTGAGTCAACAGTAACAGAAGTAGTCTAATAACATTTCTTTCCACCTTCAGTTATACAGTAAAATGTTGTAATGATTAAATTCAGCACGATAAATGCCTGAATCTACATTTAGGCCCATGCATACTCATGATTTGCGACACACTTTACTTGGGGCGATGTGGATCATTGATTCTGATTTGCCAAAGGACATATGTTGGAGTGAAGCACAATGCATAGGAACACAACAATGCTCACTGCAAGTGTGAGGACAGTATTACGGTACATTTAAATGAATTATGAATTAACATACTGAACGTTAACATGCAGCATTGAACACATACACTTATGCCCTGCTACTTGGTAGATACATTTTTTTTTTATAGACGATTTATTTTATAAACATGGCTGCTCAAAACATAATAAATGGTTAATATAAGAGGCCGTATTGCAAAAAATAATAATATAATAAATAAATAAATAAATATATATATATATATATATATATATATATATATATATAATAAATATGTTGTAATTCAATTTTTTTCAAGATCTAATGCAGTGGTGCCATGATTCCATGGAACTGAAAGGGTATGCTAGTCATCTGGGGATTTCTAAAAAAAAATTTTCTAGTGTACATTTCTAGTACCCAATGAAATGATATATAAAATATATGCATCAATATATAGGGAGTTTGTGTAACATGTTCTGCCCTTTGAACAAGCAAGTAGACAAAGGATTTCCATTTATTTCTACTTGTTCAGAAAACCCTTGTGTATCAGTTGATCTTCTACTCAGGTCCAGGAGACAAAATTTCTATAAATAAAGGCATAATATTACCGTAAGCAACATCTGAAAGGCCCTCTCAAAAACCAAAGGATTAATTCACCAAGCAATGACACTTATTTTCCATGCAATTGTGCTAAAAATATGCTCGAATAGAAGATGATAGCTAGAAAGACTGAGACCTGAAACGGTAGCAGTTTCTTAAACCTTGTCTAACCTACAATTATTGATTTAATTATGCATTGGCTACCACTGAGAACAAGCAGCACTGGCGTCCCAGGGGTCAGTTTCCACTTGGTGATTTTCCAGTAGAGTAACTGCCTTCCCCTAGTTTCACGTCAGCGAATAAGTAGGCCAGTATGACTGTAGTAGTATTATTCCATATACTGTATAGTAATATACTTAATCTTTGTATGCACAATTATGGGGCAGCTTCATGAGCTAACTGCATGATCGTCAGGTTGATGCTAAAATACTTAATTGATTTTTGTTCCAGGTCAGTGGCTTGAAAAATATAAAGAGATTGTTCAAACCATAACATGCTTGGTAATGCTTTTTATTTATGTTGCAGAGCATTACAATATATGTTGATTACACCCAGACGCACATACAGATTGTGCTATAGATCACCAGAACACACAGATGTGAGAGCGCTGTGCACTGCAAAAAGTGTTTTTGTCATTTGCTAAAGTGCAGAAAATGTATATACTAACAGCCTGTAGCCATTCCTGGATGAACTGCAATGCAGTTGCGTAACCACATTGGAACACAACCGTCCATGTGAATAGTAGAGCACAGAACAATTTCATACAAAATATCTTATTCACATCAATGAATATTTAGGGTTTTTGGTTACAATTGGTTTCATGCCACTGTGTACCGAACTAGTAGAGACAGCTTTTTATGTGTTACTGTCCTTCAACAGCCAAACCTAGTTCCCCTAAGGTTGCCAAAGTTCAAAGATCAGAGATATTTAATCCTAACATTGCAGAGGTGAATCTTAACAAACAGCAATAAACTCATCACATGTGTTTTATGAAAACTGCAATGTTCCAAGATCAACCAGAAATAAGCATTGATTTTTCTATTGGCACAAAACCTGTAAAGTGGTCATTCAGCGGCTGGCCACCCCAAGTCCTGCACACTGCTGTCTGGATTGGCAATATTCCTGTGCAGCCGAAACCCCTCCACTGGGAACTGCAGTGTTTGGGGGAGGAGCATTTGAAAGACAGATGGACGAATTGGCTCATTCAATCAATGTAAAGAAATTTGTTCATCATGAGCCTTCTGCATTGCATAGTAATTGGATTCGGACTTACAAGAGCCTTTGGTGGTTAAAGTGTATGTAAAGCATGTTTTAATTTTGGATCAAAGTTCCTTCTTAAAGTGGAACTGCAGGACTGCAGGCAGGGCTTTACTGCAGGAAGGGGCAGGCAATGTCCCTTCTGCTTGATCATTCCCTGAAACGGTCAAATTTGCAAAGTTGCTTAAATGCAGCTTAACATTGATTGCTGGGATGCTTTTTGCTTTCTGCATTTTGCCGGGACTGAATGCACAGCCACACATCATGTTCAGGACATGGAAGAGCAGACGTTAAAAGATGGCAGTGCCCATAACATGAGCTATACCTGGGTTTGATTGCCCTTTAATCCTTGTTTAGCACCCCTTTTCATTTACTACAGTATTGTTTACTTGAAGCTTTTATGTACCACAAAATTCACCTTTACTTCAATAAAATTAGGGGAATGAAAAACGTAGCTTATTGCAAACATCATGTTACAATAGTAGGTCTGCTTACACTCTCTGGACCTACTCTCTATTCCCAAATCACCTACTATTAACAGGTGAAAAATAACCAAAAAGAAAAAAATTATACATTACAAACCTGTCTTCTGTCTGCAATAGCACTGTCCTTCCAGGAATAATACTATGGAATTATTCCTGGAAGACACAAGAGTGTCTTTTCAAGAGATTTTGCCTGCTTTGCATTCCACAGGAATCTACCCAAAATGACAATAACATCATGCCCAGCATTGTGGAAAATAGATATGACTGTTCCTTTTCAGCTCTATTTTCACCTACAAGACTATGCTGCAAGGGGCTTATTCAGTAAGTGGAAAATCCTGTAACAGAATGCACAGTGTAGTAACCAACCCCAACTAGCCAACAATAACCTTCCATTAGTTTAGAGCAGCCAGAAAATGAAAGATGAGTGCTGGCTGGATGATGAGAGTTATTATATAGAACACTTTCATAAATATACCCAGAGGAGTTCACCTGGTACATAAAACAGCCTGATTGGAAATCACTATATGTCTGCTCCTGTGCTAGACAGGCTGGAAACATACTCATTGCTAATATATATTGACAGAAATAAAGTGGTCTGGTCCTACCAATCACATACCAAACACCAGGACTTATTCTATAACAAGGACACAAATATTTCTTAGAATACCAGAGTTTGAATATCAGAAATGTTAATACCCACAACAAAGAAAAATGTAAAATAAGGGATTAGCTTTTTGTATTCTACAGCATTCTGTAAAGTACCTTTGTACCCAGAGGGTGTATTGCTCACATAGGGTTCAATAAACCCTAAAGGCTCCTGATGTACTGATTGTATGCAGAAGCCAACAGGAAAAGGATGATATACAAATGACTGCCTGCTACATGGGTTTCCAAGTCCATCAATGTACAGAATGAAGAAAGAGAAAATATAGCTAAAGGTCACAAGGTAAGATAGTGTAGTAATAAAAATACAATATATCTCTAATTATGTAGAGAAGCCTGCACATGGAAATTAGAACACTATAGATTACCTGTGTATCATCTCATATTGTTTTTAATGCAGTCTACAATTTTCCCACTACAAACTTCATTCATAAATGGCTATATGTTTTTTTTATAAATTAAAAATAGAACACCTGTCATATTTTAATGAGATTTCCCTTTACTTCCTGTCCTAGAGATGCACCATTAAGCAAGTGGTCTTATTACTGGAACTGATGTCCCCCTTTGAAAGATTTTCCTCTACCTTCTGTTTCAATGAAAAAAAAAATTGATTTTCCATCAATTTCTGTCCTGATGGCACCACTCAGCAAGACAAATCGAGAGAATGAATCTCCACAGATTTGTACTGTACATTACAACCATATGCAATACCAAGAGTGCAATAATATACTTCAAAATAATTCATTAAAACATTTGTAGAAGTCCATAATCAATATGTATCAGTGTTCTCCTCAGCCCTTTAGCCGAGCGCACCACCTGGCACTTTTCGTTGACCATTGGTCATTGAAGCTTGGGTCACAATAGGGGGGCTTCCACCCGGCTTGAACACTGTGCATACCTTATTAATGTAATCAATAATTTTAAAGTAACCCAGCCACTAATCCAATCACAGGAGGGTACTAAGGCTACGTAAACACTTGCAATGGTTCTTGTCTGATAATCGGCTCAGGACTTATATCAGACGACAATCTTCCGTGTGAACAGTGCTCGTCGTCCATCATCTGAACGACCGTCCAGGCAGATCCACGGACGACGTACGATGGTAATGGAAGTGAAGTAGGAAAGAGTGCTGTGGGGTACTGCCCTATCGTTCTCCCCCTCTCTTCTCCATAGCGCAGAACGATGTAGTATGTACAGCACTCATTCATGCATAGTGCAGGTTGTAAAAGATCCTTTCCAACGACAATTATTGCACGTGCGTTGCCTAACACACAGGCTGTTGCATGTAGGGTGAAGGTAGGAGCATTTACTTTATATGCCCTACAGTGGCTCCTACATTATCAGTAGTGGCTTACACTGAAGTATCAGTCAAACAAACAGAGCCCATTTAACTAAGGCTACATACACAGGTGCAATAATTGTTGTTGGAAACGAACAATTAACGACCGATCATCCGATAATTGTTAACAAAAAAAGTACACGACTGGCCAACTACGCTAATTAACGAAAAATCTCACTGCAAACGACCGTCCCGGGGGATCTAATTGGGCGACGATTGTTCACTATCTATTGTGTGTACGGTCATTCAGTGATCGTGGCTGGTTCTGCAATACACTTTCGCTGGTACACGTCACTTCCTGCATCGTTCAAACGATCGTATCTAGTGTGTGTAAAATATTGGTGGATCATATTTGAACTCAATTCTATCCTGAATAATTGTTGATCGGTCGTTAATCGTTCGTTTTCTAACGATAATTATTGCAAGTGTGTACCTAGCCTAAGCCATAGTGATCAGATACTAGTAATAGCTTTAGATCTGCAGGACAGGGAAGATTAATCACTAAAGACTACCTGTAGGACAATGTTTTAGTAACTGGGCCACTTTAATGACTGGTTCAACTGGTTTTTGGGCTAGTCGCTTTGGATAAATGCAGCCTGATGTTTTGCATTCCTACAAACTGGGAGAGAAACATTTCTGACGTAAATAAAATGCCTCTGAACCTATGCCTATGGCCTAAACTTTACACATTAGTGTTAATAGCAGTACATTAAAAACACATTTACAAAGCTACAAGCAACTTACTTAACCCCATAGGTGATCCTTTCTATTTCCACATCAAGTAACACCTTTATATAGCATTTATTTCTCATACATACACCATGGACAGCAAGGTGAGGTTAGCACTCTGGTCTTTGAAGCGCTAGGTCCCAAATTTGAATCTCAGCCAGGACACTGCATGTAGTCTGCAAGTTCTCCCCATGTTTGTGTGGGTTTCCTCAAAGTACTCCAGTTTCCTCCCACATTCTAAAAAACATGCAGTTAGGTTAAATGGCTTCCCCCTAAAATTGACCTCAGACCTTAGTTTTAAAGACATATGACTATGGTAAGGTCAATAGATTGCAGGACAACTAACATGACTATGAAATTGTAAGACACAGTGTAATATGTCGGAGCTTTATAAATGCTGTGTAATATTATTATTAATATTATTACACAGCAAAAGCAGACACAGGGCCCATTCACAATACAAAGTTGTGCACTGCTATGCAAGTGTGAATTGTAATAAACAGTTCACCGAAAATAAGTGGGCTAAAACAAGCAAAAATAGGGCAGACTGCAACATAGAAAAACACATGACACATCATATGCTGTGCAGCCAGGATCATGCATGGATGTGCATCAGGGTGCTACTTACAATAAATGGCACCCCAGCACTCTAATGCAGGCACCATTAATTAACACAATGCAAGGGTGTAAAAAAGTAAGGTCATCGATATGCAGTGTTGATTCTTTTGCAAAAAGAGAATAGCTAAGTCCTCATCATTTCCTCTAACAACCTCCTGGCTGCTCATGTATGCAGGGAGCCGTGACATTTCACTGTCACAGGAAGGATGAAGATATTTTCAGTGGACTGTGACCGACCGCCTAGCTTCACTTTCTTTATGTTGTGCAAAGGCAGTGGTACCCAAGGAATATCCAATAGATGTTGGGGGACAATACATCTAATTTTACTGATTATAAATCTGTGATTTGCTTTCATTTGCAGCACTTTCTGTGAGCATTGATTTAAAATATCATTAAGTTCCAGTTGGGAACCACTGAATACAGTAGTAAGAGTTTATTCTGCTGCAGGGGGACCTAAAGCTTTAGCAGCACTTTAACGTCCGAGTTTAAAAATGGTCATGGGTATAAAGAGCCTAACAGTGCTGTCAAATACCTGCACAGGCTTGACTATTCTATATATCCATATAGTTTAAATATAGTTCACAGATTTAAAGGAGAGATTGTACTGTCTGATATTACCAAGATGTCATCTTCCTTGCACTGATGGTTTAGCTGTCCAACATCTCCGCCTAAATAACAGACTTCATTTGGACTCAGTCAAACACCTGAAAAATATTGGAATTTGTATTGTTGTCTATCCAGTCATTTTAAATCCATTGATCTGGTAAACAGAACAGACTTTTTTGCCTGGGCAGTAGATCTGATTTTAGCCTACTGAAGTTAAACTGTATAAACAGTCAGAGGGGTAAAACCTCCCAATTGAAACATTTAGCTGTACCTTCCTTTCTGGTGACAAATTTTGGGTTTCTTATCATTTTCTGTTTTATCAAGGGGCAAAAATTTGAAGTACAAAAACAGCATTATAAAAACAACGCAAAGGTTTTAACCTTTCCCCATTTCAAAACTAAAAAGAAAAGAAATGAAAGAAAAAAAACATATACTTTAACACTTACAGGTCTTGTTCCTCTACCAGACAGTTAGTAAAAGTAATATTGCTACTTGTGATATTGACTGGCTACTTGTGCTGTCTTGTCTGTTGTAAAGGGAAGTGTAAAAAAAGGCTATACCAGGTCAGGTACATACACTATTTAACAAAACACATGTATTGATGAATACAGAGCAAAATTATTGTGTGTCCTATTATCTGTCTGGAGTTCTGCTTTAAAGTATTAGTAAAGTGTAGATCAAGTTGCTTATTTTGGAACACAGCAGGTCTCCAAACCACGAATCATCTCCTGTAACTGTCACAGTTCTGAGGTGTAGGGAGGAACAGCTAACATTACCTGGAGGCATACATGACCCATGGACAATGTAACTATGCACTAACAAAAAGTAGATCTTGTCAAATGATAGAATTGCAGAGGCATTTAATTAACAGCCTGCCCTGTCTTGTCTCATTTTCAACTGGTTCAGTTGGGCCTTATCATAGAAAATACAGGTTCTTCAATTCTACACATATAAGCCAGTTTTTATTTTATAGACCAAATCTAAATTAACAAAACCACTTTTTGGCGAAATAGCAATTGATCCCCGCCTTAATATTTTCTTGTAATGCAGCCAGGCTGCATTCTAAAGACTCTGATGCAATACATTCACAAATATTTTACCAGTCAAAGAGTTTGTATTTCTGTCTATTAATCTCTATTATTTACACAGCATAGCCAGCCTAGGACTGGATTTTTCTTTTGTGAAGTTAAGCAATATAATAAGGTCTTGTCCCTGCCCCAGCCTGTGATTGGACAGTGAAGAAGAAGCAGCAGACATTCTGCTCTCTCTGTGGTGCACATGAGCGCTCCAAAGCAAGCATTTTCTTTTTGTAGTCACATAAACATTAAAAGGCTGCCTTAACACAATGAATGTTAACATGTATCCTACCCAACAATATGGTCATCAGTTTACCTTGTCTTAGACTATTATGCCAGTAGAGACATATGTTTATAAACAAAATGAACCTTTGTTTCCTGCACCACAATGTATTACAGCCTTATTTACACTAACAACATAAGAGAAAAAATTCCAGTAGTGTTACAAAAGCTTGAATTGAAATGACGGGAGTTGTAGACATGTGTCCCTAATTGAAGATTTTCCCTTACCTCTTGTTCTAGAGACAACTTTAACATTTGGGATTTTTCCTTTTTTTATTATTATTATTATGATTATTATTATTATTAATGAACAGGATTTACATAGCGCCAACATATTATGCAGCACTGTACATTAAATAGGGGTTGCAAATGACAGACGAATACAGACAATGACACAGGAGGAGAGGACCCTGCCCCAAAGAGCTTACAATCTATGGGGATTTTCCCTTCAATTCATTTCATATTGACAATGGTCACCAATACAAATATAGGGGTGAACCTGCCCAGTAGTAACCTAAACTGCAAAAATGCCTTGACAAAGGATAGTCTGTCCCCAATCCAAAGTTTTAAAAAATGACTTGGATATACACTATAATTTACTAACACCTATTACATATTAGTGGGGTTTAAAACTGGTCAAGGAGAAATGGTGACATTTTATCAGTTGGGGTGTTTTTTGCTCTTATGCAATAAGTATTGTATTGATGAGGCCGTGTAGTTCTTGGATCAGGATTGAGACTCTGCATTGGGTCCGTTCTACCATACTACTGTCATTGGATTGTGAGCCCATTTGAGGGACAGCTAATGACAAGACTTTGGATTTTGTAAAGCGCTGCTTAATATGTCGGCGCTAGATAAAACAAGGTAATATTAATAATCAGAAATCCAGAAGCAAGTGTTACATGCCCCTAGCAGGTTTTCTAAAATATATATAACATTTTCTGATACGCTTGTGGTGTGCCTGGTGGGAGGGGAGAAGGCATACTACCAGGACAAACAATATGAATGGCATCTCAAGGAGACATAAGAAGTTAACCATTGACTGAAGACACCAGTTCTGGTCCATTGGTTAAAGTTAATCTTGTTTGATGTATTTATCTTGACTACTTTAAATATCTGAGAAGATCTGCTACTAGGTAATTGGAAATCTATTGTGCATTTAGCTCCTAGCTTTTTACATCAGCTTGCTCAGTTTTGGTTAGAATAAGCTAGGTCAGAGCAGATGATACCATCCAATTGCAGCATCTGCGTCAGACGAGCTCATATTTCAGACAGCGTGTTGTTCAAGGCAAACCATTTCTGTGGAAAACCACACTGCTGAAATAAGATCTTGCAATAAATATTTAAGACACAATAGTCAAATAGCACCATACGTGGCATTTAGCGGAAGATCACATTGTATTGATGGCTTTACTTATCAATGGATTCACAAATTCCTATACCCATAACCCAATCACTACCCATAGATAGTCTTGTATCACCGAATACAGTGCCGAGATAATGACAAGATTCCTTTAGCAGGTAGAGACATCATCTTCCAAATAAAACAGGATAAGAAACCATCAGGGTGGTTATAATTAGAAAAGAGGCAGTTTGGATTTATAAAAGAAGTACAGAGTTTGCACGAGTTAGTAGAATGAAATGAATGACGTGCAAGAGGTTTACGAGTGGAGTCATCTGCTCGTAGGGATAAGATAAAATAACAAAACCTAATGCCAATTTGTTCCTGCCAAGATTTTATATTATGATTATTACATTCAGCAGGCAATTAAGTCAGGACTAAGATGTCAGAAGAATATCAGCTGATACATCTGTGTCACATGAGCTCTGTTCTACCTTTGTCATGATCATAAATGAGGAACATATCTTAGCAAAGGCCATCCAAGCTAGATTGGCATTAGAGCTCCTAAAAACCAAGGTTCTTGACCAAACTCAATGGGTTGGCCCACTCCTCTCAGTCTTATGAGCCACCGCAAGATATCCTCAGCATCATCCTGGCTCAAGATCCCATCACCACTCCCCCACCTCTGCAAAGTACCATGGGGAGGCCCTACCTAGCGCTCAAACCAAAATGATTGCTACTTATTGTGTGCCCCAGCCAGGAACAAAGACTTCAGCCAACTACCCACAAGGCAATGGACTCTCTAGTGGGATCCAAGCACAACCCAGATGAATGATTTCACCCAATGGCACCTAGTCATCTCAGGGTCACCATACATAGAAGCTTGGTCTCCATGCCTGGATGTCATTGTGTCTCACCATAAATCATGGCCAGCCCAGTCTCATGCAGGAAACGAGCCCGTCGGTGCTTGAAGAGCCATATGGTGAGAATAGTTAAGGTCAGCAGTAGGATAAATGTCAGCAGGCTCACACTATCCTGTCTGTGGCTTTCTTCTGCTTCTTTCTCGGTAGCGATCTCCTCCATGGCGCTATCCTCAGCATATGTCCATGGGATCCATGGGATCAGCAGATAAAGGAGGCTGTGCATGGCTCTGCAGGGCGAGATTCTCGCAGCTTCTTCCCTGACTCAGTGTCAGCAGGAGCAAATCAATCCCACGCCGGCTTATGTCTAGCGCTCAGCAACAACAGCAGCAGCACTCATTCTCCTTCCTCCTCCCCCTGCCGAGGAGTACGAGTGGAATCTCCAATGCGCAGAATCCCCTCTGTAAAGCCATCGCCACTGCGAGCTGCACTGCACAGCACGAGCCCAGGATGGACCGACCCACTTACACGCCCCTAACAGGGGGGGCCAGACATGACACATTTGTTTTATTTCTACAGCCACTGCCTTGGATTTAGCAGTGCGGAACCACAGCGGTAACACACACATAAATATATTCCAAAAACATGCACTTAGGTTAATTAGCTTCCCCCTAGAATTGCTTAAACTGTATTTAATATGACATATGACTATAGTAGGAATATTAGATTGTGAGCCTTGGAGGGACAGCTAGTGACATGACTATGGACTTTGTACAGTGCTGTGTAATATGTCTGCACTAAATACTGTGTTGTAATAATGTATTAATTATGTTTACACACATTATTATCATTATTATTATCAAACAGGATTTATATAGCGCCAACATATTATGCAGTGCTGTACATTAAATAGGGGTGCAAATGACAGACAAATACAAACAGTGACACAGGAGGAGAGGACCCTGCCGGAAGAGCTTACAATCTAGTAGGTGGGGGAATTTACACACAATAGGATGGGAGATATGGAGTGATGAGAAATGATGACGGTTTCAAAAGACAGAAGAAGACAGGTAGGCAAATTTGAAAAAATGGGTTTTGAGCGCTCTTTTAAATGAGCAGAAAGTAGGAGCAAGCCGAATAGGACGAGGAAGACCATTCCAGAGAGTTGGGGCAGCTCTAGAGAAGTCTTATAACCGTGCGTGTGATGAGGTTATGAGTGAGGAAGTCATTAGTAGGTCATTGGAGGAGTGGAGAGAGGCAGGGGGAGTATTTTTTTACCAAGTCAGAAATGTAAGTGGGACAATAACTGTGGAGGGATTTGAAGGCAAAGCACAGGCGCTTGAATTTGATTCTAAGGTGAAATAGAAGCCAAAGAAATGTAGCAGAAGAGGAGTGGTGGGAAGGCTGTGTATGGGGTAGGTAGGTGGTAAGGCTGTGTATCGGGTAGGTAGGTGGCAAGGTGGCAGCGTTCATTATAGATTGTAGAGGAGAGAGTCAGGGTAGTGGAATACCAGAGAGGAGATATATGAATATATATGTAGATCTAAGCCTTTTTACTAAAATAATTTACTCTTTTACTAAAATATCATCTTAAAGACAGAAAGAGCTAAAGAATTTCAATATAATGACACATAAATGACAAAAAAAAAACATACAAGGATTATAACTAATTCTTACTCTAATCAAAATGATAAAAAATGGGTTTCTCAAAGCTGGAAACCGTAAAAAGATTTGAGCCAGCATGTTCTTTATTGCAGAAAGGATAGGCTACGTCTCTGTAATTTCTGTAACATATATTGCAATCTTCTCTATATTGTACACTGTTGTGTGAATGTGGCATACCCACATACCTAGCTGCTAGGAATGAATGAACTTCTGTACACAACTCTGGTCAGGCCAATCAAGATAACCCAAGATCCCAAAACCAGAGGGGAACCAGGTGAAGGTGTCACCTGTGACGGAACAATGAGAGGTGAATATAAATGAAAGATTGCAAGCAGGCAGACTATGTCATTTTAAAGAACCTGATGGTTCACAATCTTTTGTTTTTAAAGTTTGGCACCACTTTAAATCAGAATTCTATTTCACTTTTTTAAGTTTTCATGTGCCTATTTACTTTTATCTCATTTAATTTAATAAAGTAATACAATTAGTTTATTTCAGACACTGCAAAAATGGAAAGTTTGCCTGCATTTTCTGGGCACTCTCCTAAATCATCTGGCCTTAGCAGGTGAAAAAGGTACCTAGAAAATAAAATAGTTGAACCCCGGTTATCCGGAACTCAGATAACTGGAAAATTCAGATAACCGGCACCTGACAGCTCCGTTTTCTTCGTTGGTCCTGCAACCCTAGCAGAGCTGTGGCATGTGTTCTGCATCTAAGCACACATGCCACAACTCTGCTAGCGCTGTGGGAGCAATCAAGAAAGCGGAGCTGTCAGCATAGCAGAGATCCACTCTGTGATTGGCTGAGCAAAAGGGAAACACTGATGAAGGCTCAAGCGCCATCAGGGTTTTCCTTTTCTCAGCCATTCAGCACTAGAGGCAAATGGGGACAATTCTCCTTATTCAAGTCTAGTGCTGAATGGCTGAGAAAAAGAAAAAAGGAATTATCGTCAGTTAACCGGAAACTACCTTTATCAAGAATTGGCCAATCCCCGTAGGTGCCGGATAATCATGGTTCTACTGTAATAGAATTATAATAACCTTACTTCTGTCTTGAGTATTGCTGCGTGTGACATCCCTGTCATTTTGGTAAAATTTCTGTGGAACCCAGAGCTGGTGAAATCTCCCAAGAAGACACTCAGGTCAATTGCAAAAGAGTCTTCACATTTGATTTCAGCAGCTCATCAGATATCAATGCACTTAATATTCAGGTTTGCAGCACTGGGACTTTCTGGTGAAAAAATGTATATAAATTTTCAATTAGACTAAAGGGACTAAAGTGGAATTGTGGTTGCTGGAGAGAGAAGCACCATTCTGTGAGTTCCCCCATCTGTGTGCATTGGTAAATCACAACGGTGTAACGGCAAATGAAGTCTGCCCTAAAAGTGCCGCAGTGCATCAGGAAACCATGTCATGTTGAAGATCCAGTGAAAATTGTTACCATTGCCTAGCTTATACTGTTTAGAATCTGTGGAATTCATAAATCACAGCAATATGGGTTCATAATTTGTGATATCCAGGGGACTTAAATGTTGATTCACTCACCTTGGTTGCCTTTTTATCAAATGAGACAGCCAAATCAAAATATAAGCAAGAAGAATTGTGGCAAATATAAATAAGGCTCATTGGACAACATGCTTCTATCCCAAGAACAATGAACATGCGAGCAAGTCATGCAAACATAGTCATCTAAACTGATGAAGACAATGTAGAGTGGAAGATATTTTTAAAAAAAACTGGACGTTAAATATAAAAATCCAGAGAAACCAAATGTCTTTTAGCTTTGATAATAAAATTGAAAAAGAAACATGAGCATGCCTTGTGTTCTAGCAAATCTATCAATATTTGGTTTGATTAGGTTTTGTTAGGTCCTTTAGGTATCGTATCACCCACAAAGACAGTAAAAGGATAATCCAAAAATAATATTCAAAAATGAATTTCAGTTATCCTCCTGTGTGTTAATTTACAGAATTTGTTTTCTGTACATGCTTTTTCATATGCAATGTGGAATTACCTTCTACGCTCTTATATTTAATGTTGTTTGACTTTTGACGAGTTTACATGCTACCTGTGTCATTTGTTGTATCTTCTGCTTAACCTTAAATAAAGCTTTTGCAGTGGAAAAAAAAGGAAATGAGATTCAGACTTTTTAAACAATATTTACATTACATTCCAGGCTAGCACAGTTTGCTTCATATACAATGTAACAATTGCGTTGCATTTACTGTATATCCTATCACAGAAATGTGCGCAAATCATACCTTGTTTAAAAAAAGTCTATAAAAGTGTTTGTGCTACATTTGTGGTTGGGAGACTCCCCACTCCTGACATTTCTGTATGGTGAAGGCAGAAAGCAGTCTGCGGTGGGTATGTTTGGGAAAACCTTTTCTCAAACAAAGGGGTTGTCAGATCTCCTCATTGCAAAGAAAAGGGTTGGGAGATCCAATAAATTGCAAGAAGGCCTGAATACCTAGCTGCAGCATCAATAGGTAGATATGATCCATGTATAAATTTTAGGTTTCAGCTATAAATTTTGACTTACAGTTAGAAAAGGTAAACACAAATACCAAGCCCTTCAATTAATCTTCTGTAAAATACAGCATTGACGTAAATTAAAATATTCAGGAAAGAAATATGGACTACCATGGATAAACTGGTTATAAAAGATTATGAATTGGGGACCCTTTTCCTTATTTAGCCTGGGCACTGATGTAGAGGCCCTTGGTACAAACCTTAAATGAACCCTTAAAATCCACATACTTGTGAATCATTCATTTCTCAAATATGGATGATCTCTCTGGAGCATGTTTCCTATAAAACAAGTCAGCAGTGACAGTTCTTATTTTTTTTTACTTTGACAGGTAGTTATAAAACCACTTGTATTACAAATCAAAACTTTACTATTGATAAATCTAACATTCTGAAGAAAGGAATAAAAGAGATAACTTTTTAGGTGGGAACTATTCTCACTTTGGGCCTGATTTAATAAAGCTCTCCAAGGCTGCAAAACATACACTTTCATCAATGAACATGGGTGATCCAGCAAACCTGGAATGGATTTCTTAAAAGTCATTTGCCATTTTGTGGGCAAATATTTTCAATCCTGGACCAGATCTATTCCAGGTTTGCTAGAACACCCAGGTTTACAGATGAAAGTGTATCTTATCCGGTTTTGGAGAGCTTTATTAAATCAGGCCCTTTGTGAAGATACTCACTTTTTGATGTCTGCAAGTAAAAGTGAAGGCAAATTTGCCCTATAAGTTAAATACAGAGTTTTGCTAAAATGAAACTGAAATCCAAAACCAACAATGCTTATAAGGACTAGTAATCAATTATCGAATATCAAGCATACCTATGCTTTCACAGTCCCAGGTGGACTGAAACAAAGCAAACAGTTCAGGTGTGCTTCAATCAGTAATCAGTAAAAGCTCCTTCTCGTGGTACACAGGACAGTCTTTCTCTATTCAACTTAATTCAGATCTGCTGTACTTATGTTCCAGTGAACCGTCTCAACAATCGCTTCTACTCCAAAGGAATAAAAAGAAAAACTTGTCTCTCCAAAAAAGATCAATACTCAATAATAGTGTTAACTACGTAGTGTGAATACGCGTTATTTGTTCCTTTAGGATAGCCCTCTTCCAATAGGTGTCATGAAAACTAGATACAGGGATATAACCAAATATACAAAACTGGGAGTATATTCCATGATTAAATAATATAGGTTTGTTACTATTCAGTACTCCTATAAAATATTTCAAAGATTTAATATTGCCCTTAAATAAACAATATGCCCAAATAAACAAGATATCATCTATAAAATGATCCCAAAACACCAATAAATCTAATCTGTACCTTTAGATGACATCTTTTTTCCACTTACCCATAAAGAGATTTGCAAACTGGGAACAAACTTTGCTCCCATGACCACTCCCATGATCTGCTTAGAAAAAGTGCCCTCAAACCGGAGATAATTTTGTTGTGTGGGAAATTCAAGGCAAGATAAATTAAATTCAGTTTGCGTGTTATCCATTAGTGATTTAACTAAAAAGTGTTTAAGTGCCATAAGACCATGGTGAAGTTCACTACTGTTATATAAAGACGTCACATCTGCTGTAATAATAATACATTTAGTGTCCCTGATATAAGATAGTAATTGTAAAACCAAAGGTTGTAAATAGGTTTCCATATATTCCCCTAAACAAGCTGTGAGACCATCTATTCCACTAATCTTTGGTCCTCCTGGTGGTTTTTGTGGCTCCTTATGAATCGTTGGGAGAAAATATGTAACAGGAAATTTTTGTGTTGTCACTGAAATGTAGTCCCTTTCTATCATAAAATAATTTTTCTAAATCCAAAATCAGCTTATTCCACCAACGATTGTTTATATTCTTCTTCTTGTAATATTAAATAAGTATCTAAATCACTAAGGATGCAATTTATTTCTTTTAAATAATCATTTTTCAAAACAATAATGCCCCCTCCCTCCTTGTCAGCAGGTTGAAATACAATCTCCCTAGAGACAATCAATTTCTCTATATCTTTCTGAATTTGTAATTCATTAACACTTGATCTTATTCTCAATTTATCCAGGTCTCCTAAAACCAAATCCTGGAAAACTGATAAATATATTATCACCACTACTGGGAATAAATAAGGATGCATTAGGCAGAATACATGTGTAAAATGTGAACCCTCCTTCATTTCTGGGTTAATAGAAGCACCAACTGATTTAGTTAAAAATACATTTTCACATTATTCTTACAGAAGAATTTTTGGACATAAATAAATGTTTGAAATGCGTTCAACTTTTTTTGTGGAGCAAAATTAATTCCCAAATTGAGAACTTTATAATTTCTGTAAGGGGGAATGAACATAATTTAAAAATCCCATTCTGTTTTATCAACCTCATTTTTCTCCTTTTTATACCTCATCCTCACTTTGCCTTCCCATTCTTTTCTTTCTTATCCCCAAAAAAATCAGACCCATTTTCATATTGGCCTGAATACCCTTTTTGAATACTTCCTTCTCGTATGTTTTGTAATGGTTAACTCAATTATAGATGGGCACTGATGCATTCCTATCCATTTGCTCAAATGATTGAAATCATCCATGATCATTCTGTGATTAATAATGGATAAATTGTCTTCCTTTTTAATTATCTGTACATTGGTAGGCTTACTCATTCCAATTACTTTTTCTGAAATCTGAACTCCTATAAAATCTCCCATAATTCTCAGTTCTAAATTCTTCATCATTAGATGTGGCCAATCCTTATTTTTCCCATTCTTTATTATTCTTATTCCAGAAGTATCTTCCCCCACTATGTCAAGGATTTTTTTTCTGCCATTTAAATACCACTCCCTCATTATAATCCTTCGAATTTCGTAAAAGCTTTTTTTTTGCTTTTTCATTTTGTTGACCAAAATTGTCTGTGGGTTTATGTGATAATTCTTCATATTCACTGGTATTTTTAAAAGTGTTAATTTCTGTTTCATCTCCCCTATCTTTTTATCAAGAATCTTTATTTGCTCTGCTTACATTTTACTATTAGTTGTATTAAATAAACTTCTACAAGATAAAAAAAACTGATATCATTCATCTAAAAACTTTTCATCAGGGTTATCCTGGGGGGTTAATTTCCCACCTTAAACTGCAAGGTACCATACTATTGGAGATATGTTTTTCTAGCAAGACTAAATACCACTATGTGTATATTTCTGTTGTCCTCATATTTTTGAATCCTAAAAACATTTCTTCTCTATTTGACACATCTATTTGAGTGAATAAATTGTCAATATTAACAGTAAAATCTCCTCTCTAGCACACAACTATTACTTAATGCCCATTTTATTAGGACTGCAGTCCTCCCTGAGTTGTCTTTAACTATCCAGCCTCCTTAAAACTTTTACTTTCTATTACCCAGAAATTGAAACTTACATTTTGTTTCAGTTTTAGATAGAGTATATTATAGAGTTTTACTGATACAGTGACAAGGTTTATGGGATAATATTTACCATCAAAACAGACAGAAATTTTGTTTTTCTCTTAAGTAGAGGAAGGAGATTTAAAAGTAGACAAATGTTCTAATTCTTCCCCACATTACCCAAAAATATCACTGGGACAGTGAGACCAAATCTATCAAGGGAATGCTCAGATAGCAGTAAATGTTTTTATTCTTCTTCTTTACTTCATCTAAAATTAGGGAGAAAAAAATTGATCTCACTTTTCCCACTTTTGAAATCTGTGCTGTAGGTCCGCAACTAGAAAGCCAATCAGTCTACTGAATTGTACAGCACTTTTGCTGCCAGTACAGGTGAGGAGGGTGGAGTCCCTTGCTGATATGGCTCAAACCCTCCACTTGCACCTGCCAAATATCTTCTATCTCAGTGCCTTTTTAAAGTGACACCCATGATAAATTTGTTCAAGCCTTTGGCTAAGTTCAGACCAGAGGTATATTACTACAGCATTTACCACACCCAGGCACCTGCTGTCAAAAACTATGTGCCCCGGGTGCAGTAACTGCTGTCCCTGCTACGCTTTTTTCAGCAATTTGCAACACTTGTGCAGGCATTTGCAAGGCGCTGCACCAAATTCAAGTCTATGAAGATGGCAGGGATGGCAAGCTGCTCCTGGATGATGCTTGTATGGTCCAAAAAACATACAACAGTATTTCTGCCTCCTACTGCCTGTTAAATTAAGGAAAAACAACTGACACATTCAGTCCAATGGAACCTTTTTTTGCAAGTGACTTTCAGTGTCAAAACAGGTAAAAAATGTTTTTAAAATATGCTAGTTGGAACTTAGCCTATCCATTACCAGCTTCAGCATGTCTTATGTAACTATAATGTTCAATCATGTGTAAATTTAGCTGAACAGGCGAGATATACAGTAAATCCAGTCCTGCAAGTGATGCCAAAACATTCATCTAAGCCTTGAACAGGTGTATAAATATACCAAGTTAGGTTTGGCGAAGATGACCTTCAGAATTCAGGTATGAAATTAGCTTATCTACAGTCTTGTCACAGTAACCCAAGACAAATGTAGCAGTGAGAGGCCATGTGGAATGCATCTATACCTGTAAAGTGGTTTTCTATTAAAGATTTGCAACATTATTACGCCAATCATGTTGCTGTAAGGCAATAATATGATCCATACTCCAACTGATTTTTTAAAAAGTTTTCCATTTCAGTGAAGAGAAAACCTGCCACAGCAGATATTGCAGATAGACATGAGGAAGTGGTTAAGTGGGTGCTGACTAGCCATAATGTTTGACATGGTCTGTGCAGTCTCTATGCCTATAACATCTGTGAGCTGTCTGAAGGCCGTATCTGTGAGCAGTGTGGAGCAGTGAGAATAAAGTTCATTAGTCTGTAGAAAAGCACTGAAAGGGAGCAGTGTTCCCTTCTGACAGCTCCTCTGTCTTCTCTTGTGCTAAACTTGCATGTCAATGAACAGAGCCAGGAAAAGGATCATTTAGGTTTCTGAAGAGTGGTCCTAGGCCATTCTTGCCCATGAACTTGTGGAGGAAGCTGGAGACACAATAAGGGGTCCATCTTTGAGAAAAATAAACATGTAGATGTAGACAATCCAACAAGGATGCTATTGACGTGAAATGACCGACATTAACCTTAAAATGTACATGTCATATCAGCAGGCATAATGCTGTGAAGTAATGTAGGGAGATAAAGTAGACATTTTCTCCTTATCGTGCAAATATGCCTAATCTAATGACTGCTAGGTATGTGTTGTTTAAATATCACAGTCTTGTATGTGAACACATCACTCATTTATTAGCCTTCGACACAGAGCTGGTAGGTTTGGAAAGCATGCAAAGTTGTTTTGGTTTGTATAGAGCAGGAAAAGGTTAAATCCCACATCAGGCTAATTTGTTCTGCCTGCACTCCACTGGGGAAATTTCCTTTTACTTCTTTTGCTAAAGGCGCAGGCGCAGCATAAACTGAGAGCAAATCTCTCCACACTGAACAAAATTTTCATCCCAGGGCATTGCCCCCAGAACAGGTGTCCCCTCTGGAGGATTTCCCCTGACGTATCACTCAGACGACAACTCAAAATGCTGGATGTCCCTCACGTTCTGTCGAAACCTTCTGTTTATTATATTGAAATCTAGAAAAAAAACTGTTGCCTTTACATGTACATGTGCAATAAACAGACAGCACTGCTGAAACCCTGCCTATTTGAAACAGTGTTTGGGTGGCTAGGTGAAGTGAGCTGGTTGATTGGCACCTTCCAATAGCAGTGGCAGGAGTAAGACTGATATGACCAGCTGGGTGATATAGTGTGGTGCAGAGTTCCTTCTTTATAATTCTTTTTAGATTACCTCTCAACCCATAGGGCCATGTATCGCAACACAGAGCTCACATGATAGTCTTCTCCGGTCTTTGAGAGCTTTATTAAGTCAGGCTCTTTGTGTCTGCCAAATTAGAGTTGAGTAGATAGAAAAAATAACAAAAGGAGTTCAGAGGATTGAGGAGTATCTTGCATTCACCTTTAACCAGCCTTGGTCAGTTCCAGATAAATCTCATCCAGCCCTGCCCTCTGTGCATTACTCACTCCTGACCTCTGCACTCTGTACATTACATACTTCTGACGTATGCTTTCCATATTACCAGATTCATACACTACACAATGTGCTTTTTTGGATGCCGCTGTTTTCTAGTTCCCAGATGTATTTATAGCATTTACATGTATTTTTTACTTTTAATGAAACTAGCAACTTGTTTTACCCCCTATATTTACAATGTTTTTTTTCTACTTTGGTATTGGACAGGTAAAATATGCGCAGCTCTGGAAAACAATAAATCCTTGACAGTCAAATGTTAAAAATATATTTATCTGGTAATATGTACGCTGATCCTTGGCATCCAATATTGTACCTTTGTTTACATTATCGTTTGTACCCAGAAAGAACAAAAAATATAATACACTGTGATCTCTCTCTCTCTTTATTGTCATCAGATACTGGATTGCTAGCAACATCATGGCCTCTGCTTTCTCCTGAACAGGCACTTATTGGTAAATAATAATAAACTATTATATTTATCATATATTTTTATTAAAATAAAAGGGCCACATAATCATTGTAGCTTGCTGGCTTTTTTTTTTTACTTCACATATGATGCTAATTGCTTATAAAACTAAAGTGTGTTGCCAGGCCACAAAGGTACTGACATCATGTGACAAGGGACAAGTGTGATTCTGGGAGTAGAAAAATATAGGCAATCACCTGGATACATAAACACAATGCAACATTCCCTCTACTCAAAATGTATAATGTAGTTATACAAATACCTGCAATTAGTTTGCTTTTTTCTCTGTGTGTAGCATCAATGATTGCCATTCATTGCTGTATTTTCATGTGATGAATGAAAGTAAAATGATAAACTTTGTAAATGGTAATATTAGAAAAAGATGCTTCTCTAGTTTGAGACTTGATAATTATCACCCCGTATAGGTGAAATAACTCAAAGGAGCAAACATTTTTCCCATTGGGGGTCGCATAGTTTGTATTTGTAAAAAAGTTTGTATTTTTATCACAATAAATTTTTAATTACGAACATTTTCTAAAAGTATTACATAAAATATAAATATATATAAAATGTATATATAAAATATAGGTCTTTTTATGAATGCATTTAAAACTGTATGCAGAATCATATGCCTGATATTAGGTTTACAATTTTCAACTACTATAAACATATGGATACATAAATGATAGTGTTTTAAAATTCACAGAATTACCGGTAGGTTTTTTTATTGGATTTGCATTTCATTGTCTACAGTGCCTCCTGTAGTTAATTTCCTGTACTGCTTCTTTGGGAATCTTTATCCGCAGTGTATTTTCATAAATACTTTTTTATATTCACTGGTATTTGCTTGTGAAATAGAAACTATAACTACTCCAGAAGTCAATTCCCTGACCCAGCCCACTCCCTCTCTACTTTTAGGTATATCTAATTACTATTTGTTGGCCCATTATCTTACAGCCTTAGCTAACCAAATAACTATTTAAAGCTCCTGGTAGAAACAGAATACTAAAGAACTTGAGTGTCAGACATTAGTCTGATTTGGCTGTTGACATTATATCAAAGATAATGGCACCCAGCAGCAGTCTCATCGATGTGCCTTTCACAATTAATTAATGTCATATAATTATTGTTGTGGGTTAACCCATAATGTATGTGACAGACTGGATCATATAGTGTAAATTTTCTTTACCTGGCTCATATGGCATAATCGCTATAGTCTCCCCTGGATTGTGATCGGCACCCTAAACCTTTCCCATGTTTAGTTATTTGTGGATGTTGTCAAAGACTTCTTAAGAAGTTTGGGACTAAAAGATTCAATACTTGGAGCCTATTCCTCTCAGTCACTTTGTACTCAATATTAGCCAATTCACATTTAGGTAAAATTGATCCCCAGATTAGTATACAGTAGAGCATCAACATCTGGATCAACAAGGAAACAATGGCCTTTTTGGCAAAAAGGACTTCTCCATATGGCAATAACATTGACTGGTAGATGGAATTCAAAACCTTTTCAGTATGGCTGACAAATTTTCTTCTCAGCTTGTCTGTTAATATGTTCTGGTGCCTGGTCAGGTAAGAGGCCGTAAAGTCCTCCAGGAGCTTCTCAGCCCAGAATTGATGTACACTTATACCTGTAGAATGTGAAAGCTCCTTGTTGCCTTTTGTGTAATAAATTGCGGTCCTGTTGTTCATCATTATTTCACTCTGTGCCCCTGTATCACAGAAAGGAAGACCTTTAAGGTTTTGTCAGCTGCTTTTAGCTCTAGGAGAGTGTAACAATGGGAAATAGGTGATTCCTAGGCCCGCTGGGCTCGATGGAGATGGCATCTGAAGTAAAAATAATCCAGCTTCCTGGGTTCACTGGTTTGTTAAGATTTAGCTGAAAGATGGGAAGGAAATTGCTTTAACATGATGAATAAGCGCTTTATCTTCCACACTTGGCTAGATAAAGAGTTATGAATTTCATCTCTAAGGGCAAATTACCAAACATTACAGTTGAATTAACATTGCAAAGTGTGTATTATTTCTGGACTCCAATGTAAAGTTTGGTGGGATTACTACCCTGTACACAAATCAGACTCTTGCATTTTAGAATAGTCACAAATTGCAGTCAAAATGGATATAGATTGCAGATGAAATGGATATAGATTTTAAAAGTATTTTCTCTTTAAGTTTTAAACTAAGCAAAATCTATGGGCCACAAAATGCCAGTGACTATAGAAAAGTCTAAGATCTGGGAAATATATGAATGCTTTTTTTATGTTTTTGCCCAGCAATTTGGTCTTGCATTAAGGTGACTGGTATTTCGGTGTTGGGTACAGTAGCTAGTCAGAAAGAATTTAAAAAGCTGTGAAGTACCAGTCAGACCACACAGCAAAGATATCTGAAACAAACCATCAGTAAATATATCCTGTTTAAAAAGTACTCAGCATGGAAAAAGGGGCCTACTGAGGTAATATGTAACATGAATTCAGCTGGCTCCTAATATCTGCTTGTGTGGCTGATGACTATTGAGATAAGGTACGGGACATAAATGGTTGTTCTACCTATGAGAAAGCATAATGTGAATAATAAACGTTCAGTTCTGATTTTTAACGATAAATAATGCTTAGCAGAGGTTTTTTTTTTACAGTTGGCACAGAATATTACAGTTTTGCCAAACATATATTACAACACAAGCACTTTGGAAACAGTTTCCCAGGTCCAGATGTGGCTCTTGGAATATTGCCTAGGATGGCTATGATGAGCATGCATCCCTGTGAATGGACCTATTCATTGAATCTATGCATTCATAAAACTACTAAACTCACCTCACTACTAAGATTTTGCATTCCTTTGTTAATTTTTGATTCCAAGCTTAAGTGAAATATATATAAGTAGTTTGACTGCTTAACATAAAGAGATGCTTTATGGTAATATGAAAATATTTCCTGGAAATGACATTTTATGTAAAAGGCACATCCATGTATATATAAAATATCCTGGAGACAGTATTTTAACCAAAGTGAGATAAAGACAGAGTCTGGTATGTCTGCAATCCACATCACAATCAATTGATATTTATTTCCATATCATCCTCATATTTAGTATCCACTATACATAAATTATAGTAGCACATTTTGTAAAATAAGTTTTAAATGCGATTTAATCATAAATATCAAGTTTACTAAATTATCTCTAAACTGACAAATACATCCTACTTACCATTCCACAGTTCCAGGCTCCCACTGGGCACCCGGTGTCAGGAATTACACTTTAATGAATTTTGATGCATGTTTTGTTTTTCACTGGGATATTCTGGCTATTTACAATGATTTTACTTCTTACATATTATATTGCAACACACATCAGAATAGCATAATGCTGGCATGGGTTTGATTATTATTTATACACTTGCTCTCGATATAGATACATTTCTACCCTATATCTTTGGGCTGTATATTTCCATGCATAGTGTACCATCTTTGTATTTGACTGGATAGAATCTTGTATTTTTTATATACTCATACATGCCTGTGGATGTTCTTTTACAATCTTTTTTTTTTTTATGGATACGCTTGCTCTCCTTTAACAACCTTTGAGGCATTACGTGTTGTGATAGATTTTCTGCTTGACCAATATATGCATTATATGGTTTCACATACCTATTCTTATGTATAATATATGCTTATTAGATAGGGGAATGTATGAATAAAGGTATGGGGTCAATAGCCTTTTAGGTTTATTAATTTAGATACATGCAACCTTTAAAAGTGCTATTAGCTGCTAGAATTTGCAGTGTATAATGTAATATAATTTAATATTTTTCTCCCTAATTAAGTAGGTTTTTCTGTCTAATGACACAGCCTATGTTAGAAAACAGCTTAAAATTAAACCCAATGATTTTGCTTTTATAATTTTGAAATGATACGAGGTCTTAACAGTGGTGGTGACTGACCCTCCCATGTAGTGCCGGAACCTCTAAATATCAGATACAGTAGAAATCTAACAAAGGTCAGTAGAAATCTAACAAAGGTAGAAAACTAACAAAGGTGCAGCTAGCAAGACAAGCAAAGGGGAAACATCTAAATCATGCTGCATAGTTGGGATTTTCAGGGTAGAAAGACACATTAATACAACCTTTAACCCTTAAAGCCAGGTAATATTGTTAAGCATATTTTATGAAGTCTTATTTAGCCTTTTTTTTGGATGTGTTATGCTCCGATTGTTAGCAATATAATGAGAATTTTGTGTGTTTTTTTAAGTGTTAAGCTACGTACACACTTCCAATTATTATCGTCGGAAAACGAACGACGAACGTTCCTGCACGATATATATGAACGATCGTATAGCACCGATCCTGCACATAGAGGTAACGACACGATCGTTCGTAGATATTGTACACACAATAGATACGATCGTTTAAGCGATAGAGGAACTATGTGCACGACAGGAAAGTGAACGGACGTTCGTTCATCACGCATGCTCTGAACATGGACGATCAACGAACGACCGTACACACGAACGATGTTTAACGATCGTCGTCCAATCCGATCCGCCGGTCCGGTCGTTCGTTTCCAGCGACTTTCCTCGTTCGTCGGCGTCGTTGGTTACTTTTTTACGAACGATTTTTTGCCCAATCGATCGTTCGTCGTTCGATTGGAACGATAAAAATTGGAAGTGTGTACGCACCTTTAGACTGCTAACAGGAAAGACAACTAATTTAATAGTTGACAGTGAATATATGGACACTTGATGCGAAAGTACAAACAACGTGCATGGTCATTGGAAAATAAAAATAAAAGACCATTAGTGGCTGCCAGAGGCTGACAAGTGAAGTCACTTCTAAATAAAATGCCAAGGCATACAAGCAAAGGGCTCCTGGTACCTGTAGTGCATTCTCTATATATTTCTGAGAAGAATACACTAGGTGCTATGGATACCACAATATTGGTATCACTGGCCTTTCAGTTTCTGCATTGGAAAAATAACAGTTCTTCTAGTGGTATAGGGAGCTGTTCAATTAGTATACAATGAACCTGTGTTTTGAACTATCAGCAAGTTTTGCAACTACAAAGGTCATTGAGGGCTTTTCTTAAAGTCAAATTAAAATATTACAAAAATGTTGTCAGGTTGCATGTAATGTAATGAGCCATGTTTTGCTTTTTAACTTACATTTTTCTGTAATTACAAATATTTTAATTTATTATGGACTCTTTGCTGCCAGCCCTCCATTTCCCCAACTCAAATATCTTGAAAAAGTAAAAACAATTCACCCAAATAAAAAAAAAAAAAAAAATAAAAAAACAACCCCAATAAAGGAAAAAAACATGCCTGGAAGCCTTGATCTTTTTACACTTTCACCTGGAACTGGCTTATATTAAATATTGCTTAGAACATTTATTCTGAATGCTAATTAAAATTTACCATGTCTAGAAAAAATTTTTTTTTTGTGTGGTCTCATTCCATACATGTTGTATTTGGAATTGCTGGAGTATGAAGGGATGGGCACATTAAATCCAGCTAAAAAATCCAGCTGTTAAGAGTAATACTAAAAAGTGTGCAGATCCTGACCCTCTTAGGACACCCCAAGGTTTTGTTTATTCCTCAGGAACAAACTATATCCACATACTTTGGTTGAGACCTCAGGACAGTTGAGAAATCTTTACATTTTTACCAGCAAAGTGGCAGCATGATAACTAATTTTTTTGAAAAGAAGAGGTCACCCATAAACCTTCGGATTGATGCCAGATAGGCAATTCCTCTGCAGAGATGTAGCCCTAAAAAAAGAAGAGGGGGCACGGTACTATCCATGATGTCCCCACCCCACTACACCCCTGCCTATGTGTTACTCAAAGGGGAAGAAACTTCCCCCAGAGTGATGTCATGATACCAGAACCATGAGACATCAGAACTTGCGATGGGAGAGTGGGCAGGTTGTAATCAGAGAGGCAACGTGCCCACCGCCCTGAGCCTGCAATTCCATATAGGAGACATGGTCCGTGGCTCTGGCCGGTCTGCCCCCCCCCCTTCTCCCCCCTCAGGGTCCTACTTATGACACTGGGGGGATGGACCGGCCAGAGCCACTGACCTCCAAAGAATTCTTTGCAAAATAAGAGTGGGCATGGCGGCCCCACTACACCCCGGCTCTGTTGTTATGAACACATTGTAAAAGGAAAGCCTTCCACTTCCATAGACGTATTATTGCTGGCCCCAAACACTGCAGAATGATGATCACTAGCAATGGTGCAGCTATGTCAATGGCCCTCCTAATAAGGGAGCATTTCCAAGAAGCCTGGAAGTTCAGATGATGCCCTTTGTTGGCTAGTTTAAGTAAATAAAGGGCTTTAGTACAAACTTTGTGCAGCAATAAATGGCTAACATGGTACATGACTGCATTTGGTGATCCTGATGAATCACCTTCTTTTTTTTGCACTCAGTAATATACAGGTAAACTTTTTGTGCTGCCCCAGTTCACTTTTGCTGAAAAAAAACTTCTGTTTTAATGGTTTAAAAAAGGAAAATGAGATGTGGATTAAAAATAAGAAAGGGATGTGTTCTTTAGTCCTGCACACTTCCTCCTTAGGGTGAGAATGCTGTACTATGAGCAAGTGTGTTACTCACAAGGTCACTGTAGGAAATAAAGGGAAAGATGTCTAGAAAATAAAAATAATGCAGCCACTATATCTAAGGATTTTTAAGCTGCATATTTTTACAGTTTTATGTGTTTAGAATGTATACTTTGAAAATGTTGCGCATACTAATAAAGCTATACAATTTGAAAAAAAATGGCAGAAACAGGAAGTAGAGGTGGGGCTAATTATGGACGCGCACAGCCTCTGGTGGCGTCACCAAACAGTTCTGTTGCTGGGCAGCTGCACAGGCATTGTCACGTGACCATTCAGCTACTCTAGCGAGGGCGAGCTGCGCGTGCGTGTTGTGTGTCTGGTCCTAGGACTAGTCGGACGCTGCAGCCCGGGGTTACTCGATCTCTGTGTGAGCCTTCCAGCTACTGCCAGCATCCTGCAGCTTAGACATGGGCTGTGCGTTCTCTAAGAAGGCGAAGAGGAAGGGCAGTGCCAAAGACTCCCAACCCGCGGAGCAACAACAGCAGCAGCAGCAGCAGCAGCAAGACGGGCAGGAGAGCAAGCAGTACAGCTGGGACAAGAGGGAGAAGGTGATTGCTGTGATTTGTGTTGTAGTTGTCAGTATGGGGCCACACATAGATCTGTACAATCACATCTTCCTGTGTGTCATACCAACTAAATCCTCCATTCATCTTCATAGAGACCTAGGTGTGTCCCTATCACTCCACACCAAGAAGACACAAAGTACAACATTACCTCATTTTCCTTCCAGTGTATCCTGTGCTGGGATTATTATTATAGCATTGTCACTTCTATAGATTACCAAATCTCTTCATTAGATTCCATTGTTTGCCCTGCTGACCAGAAATACAGGGAAACTCTTCTATTGCACGTTTTATTTTTTTCATCACTTCCTGTTGTGCCTATAAGTCAGGAAGTGGAGGGAAATCTCCCCAATGAAGAGAAGGAAAATTGGCAGAGATTTTTAACTATTCCCATTCCTCTTAACTATGGGTCAGCATTCTGGCTTTTGCAGTGCTGGGTCCCAGGTTTGAATCCTGACCAGGACACTATCTGCATGGAGTTTGCAGGTTTTCACCGTGTTTGCGGGGGTGTTTCCTCTGGGTACTTCAGTTTCCTCCCACACTCCAAAAACACGCAGTTAGGTTAATTGGCTTCCCCCCAAAATTGACCTTAGACTGTGTAAAAGATATGACTATGGTAGGGACATTAGATTGTGAGCCCCTTTGAGGGACTGCTAGTGACATGACTATGGACTTTGTACAGCGCTGCATAATATGTTGGTGCTATAATAATAATTCCCCTACTGCACTTAAAGAGGAACTAAACCCAAAACAGCAAAAATAAAAAAAACTTGCCTTCAATCCCGCAGGCCAGTCTGATAGCTTCGGGGGTCTCTTCCTGTTCTTCCTACATCACCCAACCCAGGCGCGAGATCAGGTGACGTAGGATGAAAAAAAAATATTTGACGATCTCACTGGGCATGTGTGAGAAAGGAAAATTTTTCTTTCTGCGCAAAAAGGCTTCCTCTGCGCATGCCCGAGCATCTCAAGGAGGAGTGCCCTAGAGCCTCCTGGGATGCCTGACGTAGGTATCCCGGGAGGCTTTGCGCTCCAATTCATTCTCGACCGCCTAGGTGATAAAGAATTAGGGGGCGGTGCTGCACCTTTTTTATTTATTTATTTTTTTAAAAGGGTTTTGCACTTAAAAAAAAGACAGAATTTTTACTTAAAGGGTTGTCTGCCCTTTTATGTAATGTGAAAATTGTGAGTTTAGGTAAGCTTTAAGTGATAATAATGAAATATATGTCCGCTGTGTTTGGCCACACAGTTACTCCCTAAGAATATTTATATAAAAAGCTTTGTCATACGTCCTCATCCAGATATTCTCTCTGTAGGCCATGTCACACGGGTTATCTCACACTGACAAGGAGTCTCTTGGTGATCTTGAAACTGATGAGTTGTTGTGAGATTCAGGATCATTAAAAGGACTGCTTGCCAGTCTCTATGGAATTATTCTCGGTAGCCAATCCTACAATAAGTCGCTGGTGAGGAGGATTTGGCAGTAATTGGGGCAAGCGAAGGAGTAATTCCAGGCACGGTTGGATACAATGTGTTAAAGTGGCCGATGTGACATCGGCCTTAGAGCTGTTACACACTTGTATCTTCACTTGGGGTAAATACATATGATTTCAGGCAGTGAGTCTCATATTAATGTTGATGATGGGGTGCATCTCACTTTTGGGGCGTACTCCCTTCATTAAGGCTTCCGACTGATTCATGGCTTTTAAACTACATATGGGGGTTATTTAAATTGAAGATGGGTTTATGGTTCCATTCAGTGTTATTTTGTGTTTTCATTTTCTCTTAGTTTTGTGTGTCTGATTGCAGGCTTTGCTTAATCTCCCAATAATACCCCCAAACAACACTAATTATTCAAATGAAATGTCATTTTTTTCCCGGTGATGTTATTTCCACAAATATTGCTGTTTGCAACACTTTAACAGGATATGACTAGTGACATTTAAAGTCATTAGTAAATATTCACTTCAGTATCCTGGGAGGAACAATCTAATGAAAAGCAGAACTGTAAATGTAGCAATGTGAAATCAAATGACGGGGCTTTATGTGCTATGATGTGTTAGAAGGAAGTATGTTTTAAGTATATATTTGAGAATGAATTATTGTTATGTATATGCTGGGGGTTTGATGCAGGTTTTGGGTGCCTGTGCTATAAAATAGAGCAGATGAATGTACATGGAATGTGGACTCTGCCAGTCAACACAAAATGACATTATTCAGCATCTGACTGAAGGTTTGAATGGGCGACTGGTACCCTAGATGTTCAGTAAAGCCCTAGCTTAATACATCAGTTAATGCCGAGTAGGAATGTGAACAGTTCAGGAACTATTAATATATTGCTGTTCTTTCTTCTCTATATTCGAAACCTTATAACCCTGATAAAGTAGTGGTGGTCCTAGAACACAGAAAAATACAGTATTTTAGATGCTTTCATCCTAAAAAACAGTTATGGGGTCCAGCAGACCTCAACTAAAAAATATTTTTCTGTTAAAACTTAATAAGGGTTTAGAAACTATATATGAATAATCAAATGAAAGCTACAAAAATTGTTTTTGAAAGATCAACAGAAGATATTAAACTGATACTATCCATGGACCTTCTTTGAATAGTTGTTGTATAAATGGATTAATGAGTCAGTGTTCTCCCCAGCCCCTTTGATCCAGGCGCACCACCCAGCACTTTTCGGTGACCACCCGTCTGTTTTTGGGCGGTAACTGAAAAGTTGGGACACAATACAGGGGTTGCCACCCACCTAAAATTTCTTACCACGCAGCTTAAAAAATATTCTGGCTTGAACACTGTGAGTGTTAAGTAACTGCACAGTGTAAAGGATCTCTTCTACCTTTTATGAAAAGCAAAAGTCTGGTTTATTTAATTTGTGATGACTTGTAGTCATATGATGAAAGAGTTGCTTAGGAAACGTGTACTACTCACTTCCCCGTCATGGACACAAGCCTGTTTTTCTGTATATATATTGTATATATCATAGCATTTATGGGCAGTGCTTGACTGGTCACTCCTAATAGGCGTAATTGCAACTCCAAGTCATTGAAGAAAAAAAGATACACCTTTAGGCGGAATTAAACATTCATTTTGGAAACATTTATAGCGCACCCAATCTAGATAACCTTTGAATTGCACTGTGATGGTACCACTTGTTTAACCCACCCTGTCCAACTTTGCTCCTTACCTCTCAAACCGCATTGCATTTTTACTCAGGCCCCCATTTACCCAGCATTATGCCTGCCCACATGTGGCATAGGAGAGAAAATCTTGTGAGCTTTGATTGTAAAGCAAAAAAAGACCTTGTACAATATTTGCAAGTGTATTTAAGCTTGGCATTCACCACTCCTTGCTCCATCATCTTGTGAAGTTATGGGGGAAATAGCATATCGCAGGACACTGTAGGATGTTTGCAACGTCTATTTATTATGGTTCAGTCTTCATAATAAATTCACTTCAGTATAATGCAACACAAAACAGCTGAGTCCAGTAAAAAAAAAGGCTTACTTCAGAAATACGTTCCAGATGTTCATTAAATCAAGTCCTGCCGCCCAAGCAGCTTCACCGGGAGGGGACCTGGCGCTCACAAATAACAAGTGTGGCTGCTTCAGAGTCTTTACTCTAAAACAGAATGGAGCTGCTCAGTCCTTCTGGCATCAGCTTCACTTCCTATTCTCAGACTGACCCACTAACTGACAGCCCCGTACACCTGTCAGGTCAGTCTGAAACCCTGGGCCCACCGAGATCCTTCTCTCCTATCCAGACCCTGTAATAATTTAACAAATGGTAACCGCATGTTGCAAAACCAAACTCTGACTCCTTTTGCAGTAAATTATCCCCTTTCAGAGACCTAAAGCATTGGGGAATGTATCTACCATCCAGGACCCACCCCTGACATCCTGCACAATCTGTATACCAGTTGCCTGGCATGCACCAGAATGTCACCCCCTACAGACTTTCTCATGCTACAGCTTTATAGGCATCTGCATGTGTGGGTTTTGTCCAATTTAAGAGGAACCTATGAGGGTAGAAATATTGACAGCTCTTTGCTGACCTGTTTCTAAAGTTGCAATCACCAGGGCTTCCATACAAAATCCTACTTCATTACTTTGTATCTCACCCAGGACAAGCATCTGCATGTTTGTTCCAGGTCAGGGACTTGGCAGGTAGGAAAGGAAAGATAAGGGTTTGAAATAATATCAACCTGGCCAATTAAAACAGAGCATATGATGAAATAATTCATAAGCAGAGGTAATATCAGTGAGCATTTCATGTTAAAATGATTAGTAGATACATAAGAAGGTGAAAATATATGCCCTTGCTTTTGCTGTACCCTTTTCATGTTTGGAGACTTCCAATTGGATGATATAGTTGTATATAAACCAACGCTGGAATTCTACAGCAGGAGCTTGGCTTTTTGAGGAGGTGGACTTCTTTATTTAAGGTCTGTAGAATACACCTGTGTTAGGAAAAAAATATCTAAACCTGCAGCTGGATTAAAGAGCTTTATTACAGTGCCAAGACATAGACTCAATATTCCTAGCTGATGCACATCACAACAGAAGCTCCCTGAAATGCCTGTACAGATTTTTAAAATGTTGGGACTGTGAAGTTAGTTGGGTACCATCCACATCCCATGTAGGACTGCTTGTCTGAGCATTGTATGTGCAGGGTTGGAGGTGTTCTAAATGCTTTAACATTCTGGATGATAATATCTGCTTAGGCAGGTTTGCGGGTTGGTTTTGTTTCAGCTCTGTCCATAGAATACATTAAATTATCATCAGTTATATAGACATAAAATGCCCTGTCTGTGAGTGTGCTGCTTGTAATGTGTAAAAGTTCAAAAGGAAATCCCTGATTGTGCTGAAACATTCTGACTTCTGCCCAGAAAGTCAAGCTTTGGCATGCCTCTTTTTATTCTTCAACTTTGTGCTTTAACAAGACTCTGTCACCATCCTATGGCTAATAAAACATACAAACACAGATATGGGACTGTCCATATTACATTTGTCACTGTTGTACTGTGAATTTGCCAGCCATCACCCAGAGATGTTGCAACGTCACATATTATAAGTAAATTACAACATTACAGTAACACTGGAATTTGTAAGTTTAAAAGGAAATGACAAGTCATTTAAATTTTGTCATGGGAAAAGGGAACTATGCTTAAAGTTTGACACCGATTTGGATAGAGTGGTTAAGAGTTAGAACCCATATCAGGTTTTATTGATAATTGTGTTTCTTTCTCAAATTGTCGTGATAACTAATGTTACTGAAAATGAAAGTCAGGATAAATACAAAATGTTAAGTTGACAACAGAACAGGAACCGAGGGGTACTCTTGTTACTGTGACAGCTGGCTAACAGGATTTCCATTGAAAAAGATACCCTTGCACTTCCTGTTCAGCCAACAGCACAGGATGTAATGGGAAATATCCCTATTTAGAATCTTCCCCTTTTCCTCAAAAAATTTGAGAAAAAAAAAGTTTGGGCTTCAAATAATTTTTATTTTGAAACCTTTGTCAAAGGTTTTTATTTCCATTCTTTCGTACCTAAGGGCACTTACTTCACTTTTTCATCTGCTGACCATAGTGTCTAGTGAACTAGAAGTAAAACAAAATCCAAAATTTTACAGTTGTTAATGAAGCAAGGGGTGAGGATGGCTGTTCTTGCGAGGACTGAGGAAACCTGAATTTAAATTAGGCTGACACCTTGCCCCTAACCTTAGCTTTCCCTAAAGGCAAAAGCTTATTAACCCCCAGTTTGCCCTTGGGGCAAATGCTTACCCACTGAAATAATTAAAGTGCTTGCCCATTGGACATGCTAGCTATGGTCAAGTGCTTGCTGCTGCTAGAAATGTAGGGGTCGGGTGGCTGCCTGATAGCTGCTTCATGCAAAATCAGTTTAAAGGATATTTCCCTTAGATTAGTGAGGTTTTCTCCTACTTCGTGCTGTGAGAAGACATTTAAAGAGGAACTAAAACAAAAAAAAATCCACTTCCTTCAATCCCGCAGGGCAGTCTGATCCATTCGGAGTTCCCTTCCATCGGGTCCTGCGTCGTCCCGGCACCCGTCCGCACGCTGGGCGCCACCATCCTTGTGTCTTCTTCCAGGTTCTTCTTCCTAAGTCACAAGATCGGGTGATGTAGGTTGGAAAAAAAAATGCGTGAAATTGGCAAATTTTTTTTTTCCCACGAAAAGGCTCCTGCGCATGGTGGAGATGCTCAGGCATGTGCAGAAGGAGCATCCTATAGCCTCCTGGGATGCCTGACGTAGGTATCCTGGGAGGCTTTGCGCTCACATTCATTCTCGACCTCCTAGGGGATCGAGAATTAGGGGGCGGTGCTGCATTTTTTTTTTTTTTTAATTTTTTACTTAACTCTTTTATGTTAAGTGAGATTTCTGAGTTTAGGTACACTTTATTGTTACACAGACAGAAAAAGAAAAAAAAATTTGGAATGGGGTTGCCCATTTCCTACTCTTAACTAAGTAAATTGTTTTGACTTTAAATTTACTGTAGTTAGTTGAAGGTGTGTGCTATATTTTTCTTACTAACTCCTGCATGGAAAAAATATCCCTAGGCTGACTTGATTATTTTGCTTGCAAAATAGGGATGTGTGTGGCCTTATTTTGCCTTACCCCACTTTGTGCAGATCATCTTTTACGCTCAGCGTGTGATTACCCCTCTATTGCTCTATAACATGTTTGTGTTAAACATGTACAAAGGGCCTTGGAAGTTATACATTAAAGGCTGATGTATATCTAGAACCTATGAAGTTGCCATTGCCTGGTGTTTTATATAGTCCACTAATGTTTAAATAATCTTCGGGTATGGAGGAATGCAGTGGGTCTAGTCACAACTCTGAGATGGTGAATGTTGTCTTTGTGAAAGTAAATCAGAGCAGCTAAACCTGAGCCCAAAACACAGACTTGCTGTTACAGAGCCCCCATAGCTTTACCCAGAGTCTATATAGAAAGATCGGCTGCCAAGCTTGCTCAATAGCCGCTTTCTTGTGTCTAAACCTCAAGATTACAAACTTTTCAACGTTGCCTTTTTCTGCTGAATGGGAGCATGGAATATAAGAATACTTTTATAAAATAATATTCATATAAACTGTTGTAACTGACCAAACTGAAATAAGTGTTTTTGTAGGTGGCATATACTCGCCATAAACTGGAGCATAATGAATATTCTAAATGTGATTTTTTTTTTTTATTGAATTTTAAAAAAAATCTATATTTCTCTATGGTAATACACAAAATAAAACTCCAGACACTTAGAAACACATTTACAGAGCTAATTCAAGCAGTGCAAATACTTGAGTTTGGCTTTTTATTGGTCTCTTACAAGAGGAGAGAGATCATCTGAAAGATGCATCATCTGTGTGCTGCTTCTCCTTTTACTGTTCAGTCACAGCCTAGGGGAGGGACATGACCTGTAAGTGTTACTTCAAGTGGAACTGAACAAAAAAAACAAAACGCAGAACTGAAGATTCCCCTGGCGCTGTCCTTGTTTGGATCCTTCACCATCCTGTAATCCAATGCTGTCCTGGAGCTTCCTTCGTCTTTTTTCTTTTTCTGGCTATGTCACTCAAAACATGCACTGTGCAGGAGGGAGATTGGGTAACATAGCCTGCTGAAAATGGGTGGTGGCACATATGTGTGAGATCGGCATTTTCTTTTCCTAATATAGGGAAAAAAAAAAACAATCCTAATATAGGAAAAAAAGCCAGAAGCTTACTGGGATGCATGACATGAGTATCCTAGAAGGTTTTGTGCTCCCAAATTTAAGTCTGCTTTAACTGCAGCAAAGAGCAGTCGGGGCTCCTGGCGTGCCAGACAGGGCTGTTCTTATAACGATACAAATAAATATAAATCCTTTGGAAGCTACAACAATAGTTTTGCATATATTTCATTAGAGTATTTGAATTTAAATGTTTCTACTGTTCCCTCTATATATTTTGAGCAAGCACATATTATTTCATGAATGTTTCCAATACTTTTAACATTGTACTGATGTTCATGTTTTTAACTTCCATCACAGGTAGACTTGAAGGACTACATGTTTAATGGCTTAAAGGACCAGACGATAGGACGGCTGCCAGATAAAGTCGCTGGCCAACAATTTGTAATACAGGATTGCGAAAACTGCAACATCTATATATTTGATCATTCCGCTACAATCAACATTGATGACTGCACAAATTGCCGCATCTTCTTAGGGCCTGTAAAAGGCAGTGTGTTCTTTCGCGACTGTAAAGATTGCAAATGCATTGTGACCTGCCAGCAGTTTCGCACTAGAGACTGCAGGAGAATGGATATATTTTTATCCTGCACCACACAGCCAATCATAGAATCCTCCACTGGAATGAAATTTGGATGTTTCCAGTTCTATTACCCAGAGCTAGCATCACAGTTTAAGGATGCTGGGTTGAGCATCTTTAACAACACGTGGAGCAACATCCATGACTTCACTCCAGTGCCAGGAGAAACAAACTGGAGTCTTCTTCCAAGTGACTGTGCAGTGCAAGATTATGTACCCCTCCCAGACTCCGATGAACTGAAAGCAGTACGCGTTTCTACAGACGTTAACCGGAGCATAGTGCCAGTCACTTGGGGACAACGTCTGAAAAAGAGCGACGAGTCCTGCTTGGTGGTTTTCTTTGCAGGAGACTACACCATTGCAAATGCCAGAAAAATGATTGATGAGGTAAGGAGAAAAGTTTTACTGAAAAAGTACCTAGAATTCCCTGGGTTGATGGAAAAGAGGAAATACCAGCTGACACATTTTCCAAACACTTTGTTTTCTCTTGACCTAAATGTTTGTGATTGTTTAGGGCAGTGTTTCCTGACCATTTTAACATGAGGAACCCCTTGAAATAACTTTCAGGTCTTAAGTAACCTCTGCTATAATTACTATATACATAGCTCACACCACATTAGTGTGATGGTCAGTACAAGAATGCCTCTTAAACTGCTGGCCAATGGGAAGGCTGCCACCCTTACGGATAGCCAAAAAAGATAGTTGGAATCTGTTAAATTGACCTGAGAGTCACAAACTACACATTGCTCAAGAAACCCTTAGCAACCTCTGGAGGAACCCCTGGGTTCCACCTTACCCTGGTTGAGAAACACTGGTTTAGCACAAAAACCAGGAGGACGCAGCAGGGACTTCCTGTTTGTCCCCCTCCCCTGTCAAAAGAATAGAACAGCACTTTGTCCTGCACTTCTTTGTCCTGCTGTTGCTGGAAACAATCACTGAAGGTAATTTTCAACAGCTAATATTGTGCATCTGTATTGGGCCTAAATCCTAAAGCTGACAGGTATGTTGATGGTTTACATTAATACATTACTGTAGTCACACAGACTTTCAACATAACTGAAATATATTGCTGACATGACACAATATACAGAAACATTGTCATTCAAAATCAAAAGAGCTCCAAACAAGTGTCTTCATGCCCAACGATGCCATTAATCATATTCAAGCTGGGGATGAACCCTCTTCCCTAATAGGTAGACTCCAAAACTAATTTTGTAGTCACAAGGGGAGCATACACAACAGTAGCAAGGTCTGTTCTGTATCTAAGAAGTGAAAAAATAATGTTAGCATTGTTAGTGGGTGTACTGTGAACCCAGGTCATAAATACTTGCATATCATTTAACATGCTGAAAAACACCAATATTTGTAACATAAACGTTGGCTCAAGAGTGTAAATGTGAGTGAAACCACCATCCAGGAACCTGTATGTGGCTGACCTTTTAAAGTCTTTACAAAAAGTGTGTGTGTTGTGAAACATGCAGACTTGCTTTGTACAGAAAGAGCTGTGTACATCTACTGTTAGTTGCATTGTTTTGTAGTTCTCTTGAACCCTAAAGGCCCAAATGAAAAAATCACAGTTATCTCCTAAAGATTGGTTAAAAGGAGAAAATGAAACCTAAACATTTTTCTGTTACTACTCGATTTACCCTGAACTGGGTAATCTGTTACAGCTGGAATCCAGAACTGGTCTACATATGGTGAGGCTACATCCTGAGGTCATTTCCTGATACAACAAAACTGCATAATTACATATGTTTACTGTTCAATGACCTACAATTCATTCTCTACTATTTCACTCGCAGATGGTTGGCAAAGGCCTAATACTTATCCAGACAAAAGAAGTTGCAATGAAACCCGAGGATGCAAGAAGAGTCTTTAGAGACAAGGCCGCAGAATTCATACCGATATTGGAAAAAGGTAAAACATTTGATCAAGTGATAACTTCCATACCCCGAGTCAAGTTTTGTTTTCTTGAATTTCCTTTGGTTTTTCCAAGGTAGATTTAAAAACATTAAATACATGTGTGTGTTTGTTTTAAAATATACAAAGCTGGACTTTAGGATGAAGCACAGTACTGTGTTTTGTTTATGGTGCGTTTAAACATTAATAAATCTCTGATGACCTCATGTTCAATTTGTATGTAAAGGTTTAGAAACCCTTGACCAACTAACCCAAAAATTTTTTGGAAGTTGTTTGGTTAGATGCCCCAAGAGTCTGTGCACATATTTGCAACATTTTCCCTTCCAATCAGATTACTTGCCAACTTGAAAGTTGTAAAGTAATCTCTCAGTCGTGCGGGATCATTTATACACATGATACAATATGTGAACAGAAAATTTTAACGAATGTGACATTTGTTATTATTTAACACCTTCATCTATGGGTGACCCACCCCCATCCACCATAAACTCAGCCTACTTCTTTTCCTGATCTGAATACTTGACTAACATCAGCCAGAAAACTACCATTTTCAAAAGGTGGTCTGAAATGGCAGCTTCTCTATGTCTTAGCACTTGTTTCCTTTAGGTTACTTTAGTTAGGGTCCAGCAGTGTTGGGCTGTGTTGCCATAACACTGTATCAATGATAAACCAAGTCAATTTGCCTTTTGTGCTGTGGCTTTATTTCAACCTTCCGCAAATCTAAGGGGTCTCTCTCTGCACTGTCTCCTTTTCTCTCTCCCTCCCCCTCTCTCCTTGGGCATTATTTTAAATCCAGCAAGATTCCTTGTGAGATTTGAGAAATTCTTTCTTTATATTCTTTAATAATTGCAAACTTAATGTTTGCGAAACGTGACACATGTGGTGTGGATCCCGCCATTCCAATACAGCTAATAAAATTGAACACACAGGTTACCCCAGACAGCTGATTAATAAAACTGAGCAAAAATGCTTTCTACAGTTATCTGATAGTGTGCCTACAGAAACGAGTTAGTAGTAGTCAGTGTGCAGCACCGGAGTTAGTAGATGCATAAAGTGAGCCCTTTAGGCCAGTGTGTGATGCTGCTGTCTGGTTAGAATGAAACTAGTAGTAACCTGAATACAATTCATACAATATTTTATTGAGCATTTGTATAGACCTTAAATGATCAAGGGCTCATTTTGCTCCATTGTTCAGCACCCACCTCCCCCTGTTCTATTCCTCCTTCCTCAACTTTTTTGAACTTTTCCTTTGACAATATTTATTCCTACATATATGAAATGCTATATACTCCTATTACTTGGGATTCTTTGTATTTTATGCTATGTAATCTTACCCTATGATGGAAAATTGGATTTCACTTGATCAATAATATTTCTGTGTTGCTATACTTAGGCTCTGTTGTTGCATTGGAATTTAATGGAGATGGAGCTGTAGAGGCCTGCCAGTCTGTTGTTAGCAGTATCTTTGGTAGCACCATGGTAAGTATGAAAATTACGTTCTGGGCATAGCTTTTATTATATTTATTTATAAACCATATATATGATATATTGTTGTGTATATAAACCTTTAGGTAGGTTCAGACACACTATGGGATAGAGGAATCCTGCGTGGCTCCCTTCAGCTGGCACTTTGTTAGCAGCTTTGGTTCAGTATCTGTAATATTTACCAACTGGCAGTGGGGTGAGCAGCGCTAGTATCAATCACTGTCTTCCCTATTAATTCCACTGTTAGCTGCCTCATGGAGATGCCACCATGTAGTGTCTCCTGAGAGGCAGTGGTCCTGACATAAGGAACCGGTAAAGGTGTTGCAACCTCTTCTCAAGTGTGAACCTAGCTTAAATCAATTTTTAAGTATGTAATACATTGCCTAACTGCATACACTATTCTTGATAAAAATCATATTAAATCTAATCCTTACCTGAAAGTCCTATTGCCATGTGTTGCACTTACTATTGAAGGACGATAGTAGCATTGTCGGCTGGTCATTCATGTTACTTTAGTTTGATGTTGGGTTGCTTAACTGCTTAACTAGCAGCCCAGTGGCCAACACAAGACGTGCACAGAACAGGTTGACAACACTGTTGCTAGTTGGAGGACAGTGGCTTTACATTGTCAGCATACAACAGGAAATATTCTAATTGGCAGGATGTCCAAGTAAGAAACTTTGCCACAGATTTCCATAAAAAAAACATGTGGTTAAGAAAACTGTACACAGTGGGGCATGATGCCGCATGTACTGAAGTTTTGATTTTGGATTTGATATAGATAGGTTTAATCCTATTCATTAGAATATCATAAAGGCTGTAACAAGTTAATGTAATTAAAAAAAAAAAAAAAGTGGTAGCTGTTCAGGGATACTCCAGAGCTGTCATTGTATAGAAGCTGGTCCAGCTTCAATACTGGAGTTAGTGCATTTACTCCCGATGTGGCTAACAAAAGGTGGAGGAGATCAGCCATTTTAAGGTATATAAAAGGGGAAGATGCAGTGTTTTATGGGACAAAACATGGCACTTGTTTGAATCCTAAACACAGTAAACTGACAATCTTGTTTATATTAACTTTATTTCTCGTATTCTTGTTGATCTTTCTAAAGCAAAATTATTTTCTGCTTTCTTTTTATAATGCATCACATTTCAAATTTAATTTTTTTTTTATTTTTTTATATAGGTGTTTGTTTCGGAAAGCGAATCCTCCGCCTCACAAGATGTGGATAACTTTTACAACTATGCCGACATGCAGATGGGAATGTAGAAATCCGCTTTTTATGTTTGTGGCAGTGATTATTGCTATTTTTATGCATAGAAGATATGCAGAGACCCTCTTTATATTTTTTTAATAATTGTTGCCTATGTTTATTTAAAGCAGGCATCTGTTTAGAGATCTTGTTACCGTGGCACTTGTAAGCAGTGTTTGTAAGATAATGGTTTTTATTGGGAAATTACCTCTACATTTGATTGATTCCTCCACATTGATTTTCCTAGATTCATTTCTTCTGTTTATATAATTTTAAACTGATCCCTGGTGAAGGGCTCATTTATGTCATGAGTGCTGGGCAGCAGCTGCCTGCCTCTTTGGAGTTGGGATGCCGAAATACCATGCTGCCTTTGTGGGAAATTGCATATATTTATATCCCAGGAGGCTGCAGGAGGGCACAGACACTCAAATTTAAATTGGGCTGAGCAAACTAAGAAAAACTTAAGTATAATAGGCACAAAAAGACAAGACGTGACCCGCTGCTATGGTATGCCAGGATTACTGGATTTACAAATGGCAAGTACTTTACCCCCTCACCTTATTATGATAAAATCAATCATTATTTTAATGATAAATCCCAGTAAACACAGACCCAGCCTCCCCCCTTACCTTAAAACCACCTACAGTGTTTACATTTTTTTATTAATAGTTATCGTTTTAGGTGTCTACAGACCAGTAATATGACTTGCTAGGTCTTCTTCCTCTTTGCCTTTTCTCCAGTCAGGGTCATTCCTCTGCTAATTCAGAAAGTGACAGTGATGTGATATGGGGGGTCAGTCATCTGCTTCAATACACTGAATGAAGGTTGCAACAGTGATGCCCCCTTCAATCTACAATCTGACTTCTGGATTAAATAAACGCGAGATATCATTCAACCTATTTGGCTAAGGGCATGTTTTAACAGAATGCAAACATTGTAGGGGACAACACTGGATTAAAGGTCCGTATTAAAAACTTTAAAAAAAAATGGAGCTCTGACATTTTGAATAGGTATGCCATTATAAGGCAATCATCCATGTGCTGGAGAATAAAATACACTTTTAATATGTGCTGGAACTATTCGTAGTTGATTTCCATTTTATTATCACCTTATGGTGGTTGTGGTTCACACATGTAATTTGTGTTTAAGGGAGAACTTCCAGCAAAACACACTAAAAACCCATAAAAAGAACTCATTACTCCTATATACACTTTATGGCATTAATGCTAATTTATTTAATTTTGGTCTACAGTATCTCCCAGTCTTTCCTCAGTACAACTGTTTCTTTGTTCTTTTTGCAGAACAAAAATTGCTGCAAAATTTCCAAGCAGTAGCCAGGCCCCAACATCTGCACCAACAAAGATAGATGATCAGTGCTTGGAACTAAATAAAATATTTTATCGACCTGCACAACTCAAAAAAATGAAAAAAAAAGTGGATATAACTTGATATCATGGAAATGATATCCTGTTCTTTAAATCAAAGACTATTCCGTAGTTTTCTACTAAAAAATTCAATCCACATCAGCCAACTTTCTCATGAGTACCAGCTAGGAACACATTATCATTCATTAAAATAACTTTCATTTTGTACTGCTTACCATTTTCTTTTATGATTGTTTATATTCCAATAACAACTGAATGTTAAAATTCTTTAATACTAACAGCCAATGTGATGAGAGTAAGTTTGCACTATGTTGACTTGTATTATACTGTAATTGTATTAATAGTTTAGCTGGAACACTTTGTTAAATGATAAAGGTTTCATAAAATACAATTACATTTAGAAGGATCTCGTATAGCTTTTTCTAGAGTGATAAAAAAATTTCAGAAATAAGTGAAGTCTGTATTTTTAATGTTTATTTCATACCAAATAATGCAGATATAGCATTCTGCCTTTTGATATTCTTAACGGCATTCAGAGATTGACTTGTACTGTTTATACTGTGATCATTCCTTACTATTAAATGTTCATTTGTGTCTGAAGTAGGGCATTATGAAAAATAATTTAAACTTTATGTATGTACATATGTATGATAGAAGTGCTGTCCATCAACCAGTAAAGGATTCACCAGTTCTTGTGTAGAGAGTGAGGACTTTTTTGTATCTGTAGAACTTTGGATCTAGAACCATATCCTGACAATCCAAAAGTCAGAACAATCTCTGTGTGCTCCTCATGAAAGGTCTGTTTGTCAGCTCTTAAACTGCATTCATACAGGTCTTTCATGGTGGGCAAAGGGGTACCTTGATCAAATGAGCTTGAATTTTGCAATGCTGTCATTTTTAGAAATCGGGGAGGAGGGTCATGGAAGCTCACTTACTCTACAGCAGTACCTGCATTCAGATATACCATTTAGATATATAAACAACCACAAAAACGAAAAAAAAACGTCCATAATCTCAATTCATGTAATATTGTAAAATAAGAAGCTACATTTGACTTTATTCTTCTGTCCAGACATAACAGCTACAAGGCAGCCACAAGCATCATAGATCGCAATGGTTAGGGACCACCACATGCTGAAGACAAAAATGGTGGATACTTCTCCAAAGGATTTTTTTTGTGCTTTTTTTTTTTTTTTTTTCATGAAAGTCTAGAAAAACTATTTGTATTTAAAATGTATTGTCATTTTTTTTTAAACATTTAGTTAGAATATTGATACTTTTATACCAAGAGATTGGATGACTGTAGATACTGAATTATTCAAAATAAAAATAATTAGCAAACTTTTCTGTTTTGTGCATATTTTTAATGTTTGTTTTAAATATGGATATAGCTGGGAATTATGAATATTACGATGTCTATTCCTTATCTTCCTCTTATGGCATGATGTTTTCATTTTTTTAAATGCAGAGCATTGTCTTATATGAATTTTGCTATTAGACAACTTTCCACTTAGTTCACCATTTTCAGGGAGTACCTCAAAGGAAACTTTTTAAAAGAGCCCTAAGCCATGCACTGGTGCACCGAATAAGAATTCTGATTGTTGTCTGTTATATCAATATTTGGAGTTTTTTTATTTTAAAGGTGTGTGTACAGCTTTGATAGACCCCAACAACATTCACGTTCAGTCATTTTTGCTAAAACATTGTACACAAATATGTCCCTAACCAAAAAGGAAGCAGTGGTGGGTGTAGCAAACAGTGGCCCCTGTGCAGAACTGACTTTTGGGGTCCCTGTTGGCCGAGGAGGATCTGGGACCCTCAACCAGTGGCACACTTTGCACCTCCCTTTGCACTTATGGATCTTGTGGGAATCTTGAGCCAAAAATCAGGCTTTGTCAAATGATATCTAATTTTGGTAAACCCCTGATGTATATTTAGACATTTATGCACCTCTGTCACACTGCATAGCTGGGAAGAATATTCTACTGTTGCATACAAGACTGGTTGTGCACACTTGTAAAACAGTGAAAGCCCTTCCAGTCTCGCTCTTTTTGGCTTGTTGCCTTAAAGTTAAAATAACACAGAAGGCTCTGATAACAATGTTTAGATGGAACATATGTGTAAAAGACACAATTATCCTTTCATGCAGTCCATCCATAGCTTGTATTCTACAGGAATTTTAGTTCAACTTTGTTTTTGCTGTGCACTACTGAGATTGGCTCTCCCCATTATCCTACATCACTAGCTGATGGTATTTTTAACATGGGGTAACTCTTAAAATCATTTTCAAGAGTTCAGTGAACCCTTTCTATAATTACTATATCCACAGCTCACACTATGTTGGTGTGGTGGTCAGAGGGAAGAATGTCACTTTTACAGATGTCCAAAAGGATCATCCGTATCCATTAAACTGAGGTGAGTGGCACAAATTGCTCAAGAAACCCCCACCAACCTCTGAAGGAACCCTGGTTGAGACACCTTGATCTACAATGTGCCCTTAAAGCGGAACTAAACCAAACACAAAAAAATGACACCACCCGCGGTTCATTTCTGTCTGGATTTATATGTCTAAAAACGGTACATTGTTTTTCATGAAAATTTATTTTGCAGTATAATAAAGTTTGAAACACAAAATCATGTCAAAATAATAAATTAAAAAAATATATATACTCATACCATTATACTGTAAAATAAATGTTCATGAAAGACAATGCACTGCTTTTACACAAATAATTCCACTGTATTGCATTACAGTTGTTTTAAATGCAATACAAATGCGCAGGGGTGAGATCAGGTGATGCAGCCTGCTGTAAAGGGGAAGAAAAAGATTCGATCTTACTGTGCTTGCGTGAGATCAGCATCTCCTTCCCTTATTAGAAAAAATGCTCCAACTGTCTGCGATCAGGGCATGCACAGAAAGAGCACCCAGAGCCTCCTGGGATCTGTGACGGGGAATTTTTTTTTTTTAAGGGTTTTGCACTTTAAAAAATAAATAACATTTTCCCTTTAAATATAAGGGTTGTCTACTTTTTATGTAAAGTGAAAATGTTGAGTTTAGGTCCGCTTTAACTGCCAGCAAATGTTCCATGCGTTGCTATGAATATTTTTGTTAATTTGAGAATAATGTAAATGAAAGGTGATAATTACAACCTGGATGCTATTGATTCCAAAACTTTTTTTGTAAACAAAAGGCCTTTTTCTATTTCCATGGATGTGACTGGGTATTTTTCCTTGTAAATTTTCATTCACCAAGATGAATGATCCCCTGCAGAGTGATGTCCTATATTCCTTGCAATGTTTCTGGAATGCTGGGACTTGTAGCACTCGGTGTGTAAGGAATGTCAGTGATACATGCTGTCTCTGCACACACCTGGCAATCCTAGAAGTATCTTGCAGCTGATATAGTGGCGGAGAGGAGGAAGCAGCTGGCACAATGTATTAGAGAGTCACACACGTGTCATGCCGCTCACACAACGGAGGTGCAGCCCGCCCTCATGGCTCCCATGCAGGCACCGATATCCCTGGTGCAGGCAGGCCGCAGCTGAGTGAGGGAATGCAGCGAGCGGCCAGATGAGGAGCAGGGAGGGGAGGAAGGGATGCAAGCAGGGAGGAAGTGGAAGAGGAGGAGCGTGGGAAGGCAGCGAGCAGTGTCAATACAATAGGCTTCTTGTGTGTGGATGTGTGCGCCTGCTGGGAGGCTGCAAGCAGGGAGGAAAGATTGGGGCGAGCTATCCCCAGCGCGATCCGGGCAGCCGGTGCCCATTCCCAAGCCGGGGCAGCGCTGCCAGGCTGACCCAAGCTCGGCAATGTTCAGGGCCCTACACAAGCACTGAAGTGGGCGCGCTACACCGAGGCTGAAGGCAGAGGTGTCCCCGAGAAGGTGAGACGTCCCCCCAATATTCCAGGCCTCCTGGCTGCTCCTTGTATCCGTGTAGAACGTGCAGTCCCCGGCCAGCCATGCTTTGTGTGTACAGTCCTGGGTGTGTACATGGACACTGCTCCTTCTGTTTTCCTGAGTCAATGACCGGGGCTGGCAGCTATATAGAAAGGTGACCTTATGTCAGGAGCCCCCCACCCGCCTATGTGCGGCATGTCAGGGGAGCGGTGTCACTCCTACACCCCGGGAGTCCCCGCACAGCTCTGATATGAAATTTGGCGCCAAGGCAGCCCCGGGCAGCTCCTGTCAGGCACAGCAGTGTCCCCCCCCCCAGCATATCCGGTGCCTGCATGTCTGACACCGCTTATATCATGTGTATAGTGCTCCCTGTGTGCACAATATTTACCTCACTATATCCTGTGTGTGTGTGTATATTATTTACCTCACAATATCCTGTGTGTAGTATTTTATGTTCTCATACTAACCTGTGTGTGTATATTTTTTACCTTACACTATCCTTAGTGTGTATATAAAATTTACCTCACACTATCCTGTGTGTGTAGTGTAATATTTTCCACACATTAATATAGCTGAATTGTGTGTCATTTTATTTCACACTGCAGCCATGAGTACCACACCACTGATTCTACCACAAATTCTGGTGTAATAGTAGCTTATGGTATTTGTATTATCACTGCATTATGGAGGCCATAGTCCTATAGCTACGTACACACATGCAATATTTATCGTTGGAAACACGATTAACGTCCAATCGGCCAATAATGGTTAACAAAAAAAGTCCACTATGACTGGTCAACGTGGAAGGAGGAATTCCGACCTGGCGTATCTGATTGGGGGACGATCGTTCACTATCTATCATGTGTACGATCGTTCAGTGATCGTGGATTGTTCTACAGTACACTTTCTCTTGTACATGTCACTTCCTGCATCGTTCAAACAATTGTATCTAGCATGTGTACATTATTGGTGGATTATATTTGAATAATCTTATCGTTACAACTGTACAGAATTGTCCACAATATGAACGTTCAAAATAATCGTTCATTTTCAAACTATAATTATTGCACGTGTGTACCTAACCTAACTGTTCCTCAGAAGAGCTCACAATCTACCCTCATTGGAGCAATTTGGGATGCTGGGGAACCTCTACACCAAACAAACTAAATACACAGTGGGCCAAAATGAAAAATTTGGACAAAGTCGCAGACCAACCTTGATATTTATTGAAAAAATATCTAGTTTTTACTTCTCATCCGATATAAAGATAAACCTTTTCATATGGAAACAAACTATGGAAAAAAAATAAATTTTGCTTAAACTGAATCTGGAACAAGCAAAAGCATAATAGTTAGTTTTCTTCAATGGAAATTCAACTGTTCAAGTCAATGCCTTGGAGTAGCAAGGAAAAGTACCTAAACAAATAAAAACTTTAATTCAAGCACAGTTTGCTAAACTCTGATCTACTCTAATGCACACTGGATCACACCAGATACCTGGCATCTCTTCTTGGATGCTAGTTTATCAATGTCCATTTCGTTTGGCCCGATGTGAGTGGTAGCAGGGCGCTAATGAATGTCCACAGTGGGTCCTGATTGATGCGCCAGCAGAGAATTCTGGAATTTGTAGTATTAGCGGTGCATGTGCTGTCTACCGGCAGGCCAGCTCTAGCAGACACTTGGTATTTTCTCGCGGGTCAAATACATTTACAGAGCCGGCCAGATTTGACTCTGCACACCTCTACTAATCACTGATTGTTAACGTTCTGCACTATTCTACTGGCCCATTGAAGTTTTATGGGGCCCCATCTGTTCTCATCTATCTACCTTGTCAGAAAACCACCAATAAAAGTGAATGTTGTTGTACAGGTAGGATAAAGGTGTGGTAAAGCTTTGCAATGTTTTCCCCTAGTCTTCCTGGTACTGAAACACTTTTGCCGGTCCCATTAAACTCTTGGGCGGTTCGTTTATGTCTGGATGTCTAAAAGCGGTACATTGTTTTTCATGAAAATGTATTTTACACTATATTAGTATAATAAAGTTTGAAACACAAAATCATGTCAAATGTTTGAATTAAATAAAAAAAATAAATAAATTTAATAAACTTTGACATGATTTTGTGTTTCAAACTTTATTATACTAATATATTATACTGTAAAATACATTTTCATAAAAGACAATGTACTGCTTTTAGACATATAAATCCAGTGAATTGCATTCAATACAGTTAGTTTGTATTGAAAATTATTTGAAATTCTCGCCGTGCCCCTAGCGACAGCTGTATGCAGTGACGTCACCGGGAACTCCCGGGGGACAGATCGACGAAGAGGACACGGCCAGAGGATGACGGGATGCTGGAGGACGCTGATAAGACCAGGTAAGCCTTTATTTTTTTTAGCTTCCCCGAGTGTGGCTCGGGATTACCACTTTCAGCTTGTTTTTTTTTTTACCCTGAGCCACACTCGCGCTTGTTGCTTGGGAGGTTAAATTGCATTATTGGTGCTGATGCATGCAGGAACATTGCAGCAACACAAAACAATGCTGATGTTTTTCTAAGTGTTACTCTGCACACCGATACTGATTGTATAGATATTGACATAGGTCGTTTTGTGGGTTCATATTTATATATAATGTCTGTATGTGTGATTCCTTGGAGCAGCCATTCTTGACCAGGGTTATCTAGAACCCTGCGGTTCCCCCAGGGGTTGTTTGGGCTGTGGTTAATCAATCTTCCCTTTGATGACGCCTGTATAGTCCCTCGGCCAACATCACATCGCGTAGCTAGTTTTATGATACCATTGATCATTTCAGGTACTCTGGTACATTTATCCTTACTAACCCTGTGGAATTACTGTTAGCAGAGGACACCACTTTCAACTGAGCTGTGCTCCTCTGACTCATCTAGAACAGCAAGTGCAGGGTTACTTGTCTAAACTTGAATACATCTTTAATGGTTATATATACTCCTTTTGTGGATTACCCAAAATGTCCAAGGTTCACTATTCCATTCCAGCCCAATAGTGTCCTTGTATGTGCCTTTGCTGCCAGTCTCTGTCCTATTAGTGGTGTACGTCGCTGAGACTCAACTACATCTTCCACTTTGTAGTACAGTCTGTTTATGTTGTTTAGATGTGATCTCTGTTATCCATTGCTGAAGAAGCATCTAAATTGCTGCAAAACGCGTCAAATGAATGAAACTCCCCCTCTATTGTGAAATTACTTCATAGAAACCTAATGGTGGGGTGATAAGTATTTACTATCAGATTTATTTACCATGACATTGAGATCTATCTACCCTATTCAATTTGATGCCTTTTGTTTTTATCATTGTTTAATGTATTGATGTATTTGAATAAAACGTTTTTGATGTGACTTTAACCTTAAAAAGCCCCTGAAAATCCTGCTTTCTTTGAACTCTTGTTCATCACCAGATGTACATGATATTTAATATTATTTTTAAGGGTTCCTCTGGGGTAAAAAGTTTGAGAAAGTTTTCCTTAGAGAGCAATTTTTTTCCCTAAACACTTTCACAACTGTCAAAATTTTTGACACATTTTCCCGCCAGTCTGCACTTGGTAGTTCTGCTTTATTTGCACACTAGCTTAAAGCCTGTGTCTCTTGGCCTGGATATAAAATGACGTAGGGTGCTTACTATAGGTTTATAGTACTGATGGTGTGGGGAAGTACATGATTATAGGTTGCCTTTTATATTATGCTGTTGGCATCATGTAGCATCTTCTACTCCCTGGATAAAATGTTCCTTGCTGCAGCCCCGGGATACAAACAACACACACACTTGGGGCTGTAAATCTGTTTTTATTTTAGCTGGAAGAGATGGCAGGAAACTTGTCACAAAATTGCCCAGTTCTTAGTGTATGATGAAATAATACGGAGGCACATGTCACAACGATCATATCTAAAAATACAGCTGGGTGGTTACTGGAAAGTGCCATGTGGTGCTTCCAGCTAAACAGGGCTGGGGAGAACACTGCTGACCATCCAAGGATTAATATCACCCTCAAATACCCATTAGTACAGGTTACCTTTAAGATATTGCTATCATTAAAACTTTGAATACATACATTTTTGACAAAATGTTTGTTCTACATGGGTATTGCTATGGTTAACAGAAGTCGGAGATATGTAGTTCCACGTTCTGGAATAACATAACTTTTTGACCCATACTTCTAGGATTCTTTCATCTTCCCATATTTTTAATCATTTCCCAAGCTAACACTGTTACTGAAATGGAATTTAGCATTACATATCTAAATACTTTTAAGGCAGTTTTGTAATAATGTCTGTACAGCCAAAGGGTATAAATGCAGATGATTTAAGTATTTGTAATGAAAAATAACGACGTTCGGCTGCTGCCGCACATGACTTTTCCTTTTCTTTTGTACCCATATAATTCCAGGTTATGTATTTATTTAAAAAATGAGAAACATGGTTGTTATAGAAATTAGTTTTCCTTTGGGAAGACAGTCTGAATGACAAAAAATAGTCCTCGGCTTCAAAAAGCTCAATTTAGGTACAACAGGAAGAAGTGGGGCCTAATGATGGTCAGGAATTTTAAAGTTTTAGCCACAAAAGATTCTGCAGTCTGCTTCCATTAATTAGTTGGGGAATATGGAGCTGCATCCCCAGTTGTACTATGAATACAGGACAATGTTGAACACAAGTTCTTTATATAACATTTTAGGTATTATGCACATCTGCTTTGTCATTCTTTTTAGAAATCAGGAAATCCTGTGACCATATGTAAATTGTGACTTTCATTCTGTCTTTGTGTGAATATTTTGAGAACGTGGGTATTCATTAGAAGCAGTTTTATTTTATCATATGAACTTTAAGATTTCAAATTGCTGGTACATAGGAATAAAGACAGGTCAACTTGTATTTAAAAAAAATAAACAAAACAAAACATGTTTTTATTTTCTTTTTTATTGTACACAAATCTAAGCTATTTTTTATGGATACTTGAGCACAAAAACACATTACTCCCCTGTCCTCTGAGGGCACCATTATCTTCCTTGTTCTTTTAGTTCCTAAAGATGATCTTGGCCCATCTTGATTGGCCTTGCTGGGATAATGTAACTCGCACGCAGAAGTCCATTCATGCCCACCATGCTCAGGGGAAGTTGGCATTGCGGGGTATCCTGGTAACCAAAGTTGCACATATGCAGCTCAGCTTTTTGGCAGGTAGAGGAGAACACTGCAGAAGGGACATCTCTTGTCCTTTTCTGTTATAATGACCTTCCTGATCATGTTTTCCTAAAAGTAGAACTTTAGTCAAAAGCGAACTCATTTGCCCATACACACAAACCATTAGATAAATGATGTTCTTTGGCTCCCCTGATTAACCCTTGGAAGGTTACACATTAAGCATTGAGATCTGGGTCCGGTGCTCCACATAATTATATTTTTTCTTATAAGAACATTCTTTCACTTGGGTATTTGTACAGTAATTTTCTGCAATGCTAACTTTTGACTTTTACCTAATAAAGCTGATCATCTTCTTTATTGTTTAAACAATAATATAGCTTCTGCAGTGCAGACATTTGGTGCTTGTTTTTATTTTACTAATGAAGCAAAAATCAGTCCTCAATGGCATACTTTCTTTTTTTATGCTATTTGTGGCTTTTGAATCTTAGGGTTTGATGTATTAACATTTGAAATAGATACTGTTGTAACAGCCACTTGTCAGCTATAATCCCCTTTCACATCTGGCTGTTCCATCGCAGTACATTTTGTTGCACGTTTCAGTAAGTTGCTTTAAGTCAGCTCTTTAATGTGAATGTATGCATGTGGGAGGTAATTCATCTTGGTACCAAGACATACCAAAAATGTACTGTATGTGCACAGTACACCAAAACAGATTTGTGTTTTTTTTTGATAACTGTTATCTTTTACAATACAAAGTAACCCTGTGACCCCAGTGTCACTTATCTCATCCCTGTGCATCATGTGTTGGCACAACAGCACTTTACCATGCCAGAGATTGAGGCATTTTTTAACTACTAAATGCAATTTTCACCTTTCATTTCTTTGCATTGCTTTATGTTATTGTTTATCTACATTCACCTTAGGGCTGTCAACCATTAAAAAGGGCTTTTCTAAGAAATACTATTCTTAACCCCAAATAACTGGGCAATCCCTTGCCCAATTATCTGTTTACAATATATATTGGTGTGGTTGCTGTATGTGATTTGTCTGAAGGCTACAGTCTCTTGATAATGGCCTTGTGTTACCAACAAGTAACAGAATTGTAGCTCTGAGTGTGGGTGATGAATAGGAAGGTGCTCTAGGTTACACTGTGCTTTCCAAGTATTTCTGCATGAGTGTCTGTAAATGTATAGTTTAGTAGATATAATAGTAATAGAGGGGTTTGGGAGTATGTAGGCTTTTGTGTATAATATCAGCACTGCTGGGTCCAAGCTGTGTGTCTCTTGGTTTGTAAATCATGCATCAGCACATTCCACATGATATTGATGTCCTGCAGTTTACTATTGTGGTTGGCAGTTTTCAGGTTTTAGTTACAATGGGTGTAGGCATGTAAGTTGTTCAGTAAATCAGAGCTAATTATTAAAATGTAAGTATTAAATACACATTAAGTTGTACACAAGTACAAGTTTATCCAATGGGAATATGATCAATGAATGATCAATCAGCGATGCATAGGGGATATGTATTACAAAACTGTAATAGCAATATTTTCAATGGATAATGATGACTGTAAACCATAACATAAGGATTGAACACAATACATTCACTGGTTGTATGGTTGATCTAGGTACCTGTAATCTTTTTGAAGAACAGATTCTAGCAAATACAGATTATATTGAAATATATTTTTGATAACATGAATTCAAAACAATGTTTGATATAGTAATGTAGAACACAGTTACTGAGGATGATTATTATTATGATTGAAGTGATTGGTGCAGAGTGGTGCTAACATGTTGGATGGCTGTACAGACCCAGATGGTCTCATCCAGTGAGTGGCAATTCTTTGTGCATTGTGGACATGTAATAAACAGAAAGGGTAATTGAGGAACAGTGGTAAAATCTATTTGTACAATGATTTTTTTTAGCCATTAAAGTGTAAGATCAAGTATTCAAGTTAAATCCGATATTTGAAGAAGTGAGTGCTGGCAAAATAAATCCCAGAGCTGTCCAACCACTAATCTTTTCTGTTTGCCTCCCTTTTGAAAAAGTTTTTTTTGGTTCCTTCGCTTTATGCCCATCTAGATAAACTGTTCTATTTGGTCATGAAACCAACAGATTGTTAAAACAAACTTTGGTAAACATTGGTTTATCTTTGTTGCAACCCTATACTGTAGGGTGTAGGTATTTGTTGCCCTAGTTGTATACATTACCATTTACAGCAGATAAATCTTTTTTTTTTTTTTTTTTATTTCCTGGCATATAGGATGCGTCAGGATGAAGCGACATAGGCACCTCAGCAGCAGCGACAGCTCGGACAATGAAAGTGAGTACCGCTCCTATTTAGCAAAGTGATGTATGTACATTGCCATGTTTGCTCATCATATGTGGAAGCTCTGCTTTCTGTGTTCTTTTTGGTTATTTTCTTTCTCTAGACTGTTGTTTACTTTGCCTTTCCAATAATAAATAAATTGGATGTTTGGAGGTTTTTGTGTTATTTTATGAGCTATAAATGCCAAGTTATAGGGTTGTATATTTCTCATAATGATGCAATATTTGACTAAAGTAGTGGTGTAGTTTGGGATATCTCCAGAGCAAGTGTATAAAGGTCTGTCTCTCACACATTTAGACCAGAGAAGGGAGAGGATGCGACCCCCAGCCTAATTATTTAAAAATGCAAAAATACTTCAACGTTCAAATGTGTGTAGTTTTTTTGCACTTTTATTTGCTGACTTTACTTTACTTTAGAAATAAACATAATGATTTGTTTTTTTTTTTTATTTTATGCAAGCTGTTGCTTCATGTGATTTGTCAGCCACTTGCATTTCCTGTAGAGCAAAGAGCAAGTTGGGAAACACCACACGGAGAAGGGGGATATGCTGATATGAGAAGAGAGCAGAGTGACAGATATCAGCTTTTCTTTCTGACACTTCTGCTGCTCAGTTACTGGTTGTAAATCTGCCTAATAAAAATCAGATGGACTGAAAACACAGGAAAAATTTGCGAGAAGGACAGGCTCCAGTTAGTTGCTGTTCAACGCACATGTATTCTGGAAGTGCCTTGTGCCGCTCACAATATATGTTACCACAGCAATCCAATGCATGTAATGTGCGTTACCTTAACACATTAGTGTGAACAAGCCATAAATAAACTGACATAAACCTTTTAAGAATTGTACAAAATAAAAACTATTATGAAAGTATATGCTTTTTAACCACCTGGACGGTTAGCCCGAGCCTGGTTCGGGGTAAGAAATTTTGCTACAGTCGTTTAGCTAAAAATAGGAACACGCGTTACAGAGCAATCTGATTGTCATACAACATTGTATGTTATTTTACAACATTGTATGACAATCAGATTACAACTGAAAAAAAAAATACTTACCTTTTCCCCGCAGCTCCTTTGGAGACGTCTTCAGTCTTCTCCCGGCGTGTGCAGTGACAATCTCCGGGGTTTCCCGGTGACGTCTTGCAAGCGTCGGTGCTGGCGGGAGGCGGGGAAGGAAATTCAAATCACTTTGTATTGAATTCAATACAAAAAAGCTGTATTG
>NC_092858.1:66776334-66809004 GCF_032062135.1 Pyxicephalus adspersus | reverse complement strand
TGTTTCAAACTTTATTATATTCAGGATATCTACTAGACCCTTGTTCGGACATATTTCTGTAAGTTACAGGTCTACAATTTACAAATACAAAAAAAAAAATTCATGAAAAACAGTGTACTGCTTTTGGTATAGAAATCCAGACATCAGTGAAACGCCCAGGAGGTTAAATACCGGTTTGTTACTTATTACTAATTACTGAATTACTGAATGTTATATCATAATGTGTGTGTGTTTTTTTTTTCTTTTTTTTTTTTGTGTAAACTGAGTTATGTGCTGCATTATCTATCACATTTCATTTATCAACTTTGGACTTTTCAGTATTTAAAGCCAAACTCTGCAGGTGCTTGTGTACAATATCTTTGTCCATCTGCTCAAAACAACTTCAATCACTGACTTTTTTTTTTTTTTTTTTTTATAGGTCCTTCAACTTCTTTTTCTTCTTGTTTCCAAGAATACAAGAACAGGAACAAGATTACATATGCAAATGATGAGGAGAAGAAATCTGCTGAGGTAAACCCTGGTGTATTGTAGTTTTATTTTTTTATTTTTTTTTCTTCACAATAATAGGGGGGTTGTCTTCCTCATACACCAATACTGGATTTTGCCAAAGATTCTTACAATAGTATTTTTATACCTTCTTCGCCTTTCCACCTGATGTCTGCTTTTATTCATCTACCACTACTATAGAAATCTTTCAGACTATACTGTGCATGTGCAGACATTAGTTGAGGAAATATACAAAGAAATTGTAAATGTTGTTGCAAGCCTTGATGGTGAGATCTAAGTAAATATGGAGATTTGGAGCCATTTCAGACCAAAAATTAATCAAATAAAAATCAGGGATCAGAAAATCTCAAAAAACTCAACTCTTAGATTGTAAGCTCTTTGGGGCAGGGTCCTCTCCTCCTGTGTCACTGTCTGTATCTGTCTGTCATTTGCAACCCCTTTCTAATGTACAGCGCTGCATAATATGTTGGTGCTTTATAAATAGTTTATTAATAATAACTACAAATGCTTGTATGATCAACACTGACCATGTTTGCCATACTTTTACTGTACTAGTTCTTTGCCTTTTGAAAATATGTAATGTGTAGAGGGGGTGATAACTTATTTTCAGGCCTCAAATGTACATTTTAGCGTGTGTGTAAAATAAAAATGTTGGGGTCGAGAGCCATAGTTTTTAAGACAAAAGGTAAGGTTATTGTAATGCAATACATTTATTAAAAAGGAGGTTTCTAAATTCATTTGCAGCAAATTGGAAAATATTGCCCAGTTTATTCTTTGAAAATGTAACCATTACGTTATTACCGGGAGCTGTTTGTTTTTCCAAATGAGAGCCTGTGGTCTTGTTAGCAGTGTGGAAAAAGAAATAAAAAAATTCCTAGTAATTTTGCAGTTTCAAGTGATTTGTTACCTGTGAACTATTAAATGACTTCTTCAACCAATTAGTGAATGTTCAAAGCCTATATATTTAGGATTTTGTTTAATATTCCATTGCCGCTTGGTGGTGCATCATGCCAAGTGTCAGACATGCCTGGGTGTTGGTGCAGCCAAGACTGGGACATCTGCCAAGAGCAGCTGTTATATCTCAGAGGACATCCTTGTGTCTTCGGAATGAAACTAATAAACCTGACATTTTATCTTCCTCTGCAACAGTATGCAACTGTCAGTTGTGTTTTTTTTTTTTTTCTAGCAAAAATTTAAATTTATTTTCTTTCCGCAGAATGTCTTATTCAAGGTGAATTACCCTACAACTGTGTGTAGAGTTTAGAGTTAAGAGACCATTAAAAATATAGTGCAAATGCAGGCTTTATGAGGATAGGGACAATTGGTCTGATCATTTAGTACTTTGAGGATAGAGTGCTAAATTTAAACCATTGCACTTCACAAAACTTTAGCATTACAGCGGTACTAAACATTAAAATAAAAAATTGCAAGCAGACACATTGTTAATTGCAGATAATGATGTCATGAGACTGCTGTACACATGCTGGATTTTTCGCCTTAGACAATCCGGACCGGTCGGGGCTTTTAATTTCCAACAGGTTCTTTAGGATCTGAGGCGCTACTTGCCAACAGTTGAAAGCTTTATGTGTATCGGTAATAAATTCACCAGACAGTATGTATTCCTGCTGAAATTTACTGTTCAGTTGTTTAAATCAAAAATGTTTGATGTGGCAATATTGCTGCTTTCAGTAACCAAAATAATTCATCTCAAATGGCATAAATGTGTTTGTATGTTGTTAAATCCCCAGTTAGAATCCCAGTGAAGGTACTTAGGAAGCACTACAAAGCTCTTTCCAAACCAATATTATTGTTGGACTTTGCTCTTCCCTGTTTTTAAAAAATAATTATATCAACGTATTACCATTATTCTTTTGTGGGAAAAATCGGATTTTCCAACCCTACCGGTCAGTGCCCTTCTCTAACTTCTCTAACTAATGACTCCTCAGAGGTAGGTCGCTTCTTTCAGCTCAGGCATGTCTAAAAACCCCAGTTTGTGCAAACATCACTTGTTGTTGAACATCCACTGTAAACAGCATATAGAAAACCTGTACAAATGTGTTATCACATCTAGGACAAACTTTAATGTACAAAATTCCTGTTTTTTTTATGCCAAAAATAAATTTTTACTTCCCATTTTGCTTGTCTTTGATGCTCTAAATTGTATTGCATCTGCATTAGGCTTGTCCTGCAGCTATTTCTGGGAACTCAAATTTATACTCGACCTGATGGGTGCCCCATTTCACTTACCTTACAGGTCTAATTTTTTTACTATATAAAACAATTTGACTTTAATGATTTGAACTATTTGGCTGGCTTATACTGTACTGTACTGTACTGTACTGTTTTGCTCTGCTCCCGGGGTAGTGATTGGTTTGTGTTTTCCCATGTAGTATAGTAATATATTACAATATTGTGCTGTATGTTTATACCTGAGAAATCTTGGTCTCTGTATTCTGATGTACCCTTCAACTTCCATATCTGTGTCCGTGCATAACAAACTTGTTTCCTGGGTGTTACACTTGAAAACGTAATCAATATATCAAAAAGAGAACTTGAGATTGGCAGCCTATGCATTTCCTGATTTTCTATAACAAAAGAAACAAAACATTATAGCTTGTAGATATATTTCTGTTAGGTGTCAAAGTAATGCATCTGATTCCTGTATAAGCAAAGTTGATATAACCAGTGTGTGGAAAATGAAAGAAGGACAATATAGGACAATATCAATATATGCTTTTTTTTCCCCAGCCTCCAGAAATCTACTCTGGGTGCTGGCTTTAGGAAATACCTGGTGGTTTTTTTTTTTGTTTTTTTGCAGTTGTCTAATTCTGTTTTTTTCCTATTGCTGTTTATGTATTAATACTTTGTTCATCTTTATTTTTGTAGGTATTCAGAAAAGACTTAATTAGTGCTATGAAGATTCCGGACTCCCAACATGTCAATCTAGATGAATATTATAATTTCACAGACACTTGGAAACAGGAGTGGGAGAAAGGTGTTCAAGTTCCAGCTAATCCAGATACCATCCCACAACCCTCTCTCAGGTCTGTGCAATTAACAGAAAGTTCAAATAGTATGCGTTTATTTCAAGCTAACAAAATAATTACATTTATGTAAATTTAGGATGCACCATACAACGGTGTGTACTTTTTTCTCTTTTAACTATAGGGTCATTGCTGATAAGGTTAAAGAGGTGCTCTACTCTCGTCCACGAAAGTACATCCACTGCTCAAGCCAGGAGCCAACTGAGCCAGGATATGTGAACATTTTGGAACTGGCAGAAAGCATGTGCCGATATGACCTTGATGACATGGACCTCTTTTGGCTTCAAGAGTGTAACCTTGAACTTGCAGATATGGGTATGTATGGTACACAAAGAATTTATTTCCCCAAAATTGTCCACCTGTATGACATATGAAATAGAAATACTTCACCACCAGCAAGTACAGGAAACACATCACCATTAACAAGTAAAAATAAAGTCAATTCCACTTGCCTCAATGTGTTAAAAGCTTGGTGTTAGGATTTTGACTGGAGCCCCACACCTACCTGTCCATTTTTTGTACTCTGCGGCTTCTTAAAAGTAAATAATGGTAAAGTCTGGGTATCCTTGTATCAGCGTTTATTTTTATTAGGGTAGATACACATGTACTTCCATCTGTGTCACTTTTCCATGCTGTTTGCTTACATGGATTTAGTTATGTGAAATTTGTATTACCTTCCTCATTTGGTAAAGTGCAGCTTCCCCTATATAGTGGGTACTAAATTGTACACACCTTTTGCCTATTTGGAAACAGTGGTTGCTTTTTTCTTATTGTAGTTTTCTGCTTATCTTTTTTTTTTCCCCCATTACCATTACCATTAATTTTTCATTCAGGCCTAAGGTTTTCTTTTTTTTACTTCATATCTATTGCCTGCCTTGGTTGTCAGTTTGTGTCTCTATGCTTCTCATATGCTAACACCTCTTGAGGGACACTGGATGCTAGGAGTCAAACTTATTTCATGTTGATAAATAGTAACTTGGTTATAAATATGGTACTTCTCTGGCCTCTGAGCCTCTTATTAGTTACATATTTTTCCACTTCCAGCATAGACCTGCCGTATGCATACTTTGGTTATTATATTACATGTTGATGATTATTATTTTTCTTCACCTCATAGCTGAAAAGATTTATGACAATTATGTACCATCTTTGTTTTTACACTGTAGTAATCATTTGAGCAGATTTGTAAAAAAAGGTAATAATAATGTCATGAATGGATGTTATCAACAGCTTAAGAATGGTTATGGTCTTTAAATGTTATAAAGGGGTAAGAGATTCATGCCCATGTGTGGCAAACATTATACTAGGTACAGAATACTCATGTAGACTAGTATGCTCTATGTATTGCACATCTCTGTTCTTTGAAAAGTGTTATTTACATACAGTTTAGAATTTTTGATTAATCTTTCACCCTTTTTGTTTTTTTGACTGAGCAACAAAGTAATCCTTTTTCTTTTTACCACAGGTTGCACTCCACTGGATGAGAACACTATGGAGAAGACCTTAGAAGTATTTGAACGTCATTGCCATGAAAACATGAACCATGCAATAGAGACAGAAGAGGGTCTGGGCATAGAGTATGATGAGGATGTCATCTGTGATGTGTGCCGCTCCCCTGATAGTGAGGAAGGCAATGAAATGGTGTTTTGTGATAGTTGCAACATCTGCGTGCATCAGGTAATTTCAGAGGCGACACAAAATTTATTAAAACAATGTGTAGTAGCTTAAAATTTTATATGGTACCTAAATACTAAACTTAAAAAGCTTTACCACATTGTGCCCTAGATAAGTTCTTAAGTCCTTTCAACAGATTGTTCCTGATGACCTCACATGCATAGGGGTAAATCAGTATTTCTTAAAAATGATTTAGGGACCTGTGTGAATAAATTTTTTTGAGACTGGACAACAGGTTAAGGGAAAAACTGAAGATCTACATTTGTTAATTTATTTTAAATGAAGAAAGTGCTGCCTTTTGTAATGAAAAAAAAAATCCATACATTGCAGAACAAATGCAGCTAAACCAACTGTTGGTTTAAATTCAGCTGCTATATGACTTATTTTCCTCTCTTTAAAGGCATGTTATGGCATCCTAAAGGTCCCAGAAGGAAGCTGGCTTTGTCGAACGTGTGTTTTAGGGATTCACCCTCAGTGTATTTTGTGCCCGAAAAGAGGTGGAGCTATGAAAGCCACCAGAACTGGTACGAAATGGGCCCATGTAAGCTGTGCACTATGGATACCGGAGGTAATAAATAGTCTATTCTCTGTTTTTTAACCATGTATATTTCACTGCTGTTGACAGGTTCAGAACCACTTAGTATTATGATACCCTAGTAATTACCATTATCAATTTATATTTGGAGTGAAAATCATTTATTGGCAAGTTAAATAGGTTAGAAAGCATTGCATTTATTTTCATTGGGTGTAAAGCCTGAGGAGAAGGCCTAATTCATAAGTTTTCACAGCACACTTCTGTCTATTTTCAGAGATAAAGTAAATAGGGCAAATATACAATACCACAATAATTCATCGGTCCACATTTCAGACATATTCTATTTGATTAAGGTCTTGTGGAGGACATTTTGAAAACTGGGAACTTGTCATGTTCAAGAAACAAATTTGAGATGATTTAGGCTTTTTGACATGATGAGACACATCAGACCAAGCAATATGTTTCCAGTCTTTTCTTGTCCAGTTTTAGAGAGCACATGTTAATTGTAGCTCTGGCAGAAGTGGCATTCAGTGTGATCTTTGCTGCTGCAGCCCGTTTGCTTCAAGGTTAGATGTGTTGTGTCTTTAGAGGTATTCTTCTGCATGCCTTGTTAGCAAAGCATGGTTATTTTAATTATTGTCAGCTTTCTAGCAGCTCAAAGCAGTTTGGACATTCTCCTCAGGCATCATAAAGCATGTTTGCCCAGAGAACTGCCATTTACTTGATATTTTCTTTTCTATGACCATTTTCTGTTAACCCAAGTAATGGTTGTGCATGAAAATCCCAGCAGATTAATAGTTTCTGAAATACTCAGACCAGTCTGCCATGCACCAACAGCTGTGCCATATTCAGTCACTACCATACTTTCCTCCATTCTGATGCTTGGTTTGAACTTTAGCAGGTTGTCTTGAAAATGTCTGCATGTTTAAATGCGTTAATATAGCTGATTATTTTTGCATTAGAAACAGTTGAACAAGTGTACTTAATAGTAGCCTGTGAATGTGTACTCGGATAGTGCGAGTCTGCCTTGACTGTACAGCCCACTGAAAACTGTTGACAATGTGTCGGAGAGAAAAGGCCATATCCCCTTCTGCCAAAACAACCCACTATGATGAGAGTTAGGATATGAGATACTTACCTGCTTTGGAACTTAGCAGACCTCATCTAGAGCCCTGTTACACCAATCCCATGGCCCTTTAAAATACTTTTCTTATCCCGTAATGTGTGTTCTCTACAATTTGCTGCCTAAGCTTGATACAGAACTCCATTTCATGGGTTAGTTTAGTGTTTGTGGGGAGTGAAGCAATGTACCTAATTTTAATTGTGTAATTTAGGGTAACTTTTTCATTTGTTGCACATGAAAACTGTTTCAAAAGAATATCTAGATATAAAACAAGTTTTCATGATGGTTTTTAGATACAGTTTCAATACAGTTGTGATTTTAATATTGCTTTGTAGATCTTCTCTATGGTATAAAAGCGTATTTGTTCTTTTTCCAGGTTAGCATCGCTTGCCCTGAAAGAATGGAACCAATTACTAAGGTGTCTCACATCCCTCCAAGTCGCTGGGCATTGGTCTGCAGTCTCTGTAAACTGAAGACTGGCGCATGTATACAAGTAAGATGATGTGTCTGTAATGTCTATGCTATGAAACTCCCCCCTCGTATTTGAGTTCATGAATTTATCTGATAAAAATCCTGTGCTTTTTAACTGCCAGATTTCAATTAAGATTATCATTGGTGAGAACCATATTTTAGAGTCCATAAATAGATCCATAGTTATAGACAAATCAAAACTAAGCTTTTAAAGAACCCAACTTCTGGAAAGCAAAGTTGTTGTTTTTTTTATCAATTTATTGATCAGCACCTAACAATGTAATTATTTTACTACTACTACAAACAATCTCCACTGTGCACAAAATAGCCTATTGGTGATAACCATAAACACTGTTCGAATGCAGTTTTTATGTATCAAAGTTTATATAAAAAAAAACATACATTTCTGTGTAAAAAAAAAAAAGTTCAGTTGGATTTGGGATTTAAAGTGGGACTAAAACTGAAAAAAAATGTATGACCAGGGGAGTCAATAAAAGCAGAAGGGACAGGCAATACATAAAATTGTCTGGCTGATCATAATTTTGTATTTACAATTACCCATCCTATTTGTTGCGGGCACCACTGCTTTCATCTGGTCCTCTTTTGGGTGGTGGTTCTTCAGGGAGTTTGTTCAGTTCCAGGAGCTGGAATACCTGGCATATCCCATAATCCTACACAGAGCTGCATATTTACAGCTCAGTGTACTTTATAAAACAGACTGTCAATGCCTGTCCTTTCTGCAATAAAAATAATAATAAAAATTTATAGTTCTGCTAGAAGTGTGTAGAATGGTTATGGTGCATGTGAACCTTTTGCTATTGCTCTGTGTTGCCATTTGGGAAATTCCTCATTACTTTGTCAGTCAGAGATGGCAGAAAGAGGAAATTCCACAAACAGACAGAAATAAGTTATATACAAAAAAAGTTTTTTTTTTTTTACCCACCTGCTTCTTTTCAGCCTCTTTTTACTTATTCTACCTAAATAGAGCGGTCAGTCAAATATGAAGGCTGAATTGTGGTGCAGTAATGTGTTCTGCTGCTTAGGTAAATGAAGAAATCTGTTAAGGCTGAGCTATGTGGCTAGCAGAATTTACAGCAAAGATAATGGGATCCTGCTTCTGTGTTTGAAAGAGGTAGACAAATAGAAATAATCTTCTGGGATTACATTTACATGGTAACATCTATGATAGTTTAATGAATGGGTTTACATCTAATATGAATGTATTTCTAGCTAGTGCTGTTTAAGCTACTTAATTGCCATATAAGTCATTGACAGTATTTTTTTTTTTTGTTTATCAGTGCTCAGTTAAGAGCTGCATAACAGCATTTCATGTCACTTGCGCCTTTGAACACAGTCTGGACATGAAGACAATTTTAGATGAAGGAGATGAAGTCAAGTTCAAGTCCTACTGCTTAAAGCACAGCAAGAACAAGCACTGCTCTGAAGGGGACCAAGAAGATACTCCCAAACCAATCATTGAAAATAGGCAAAGTGAGAGTGAGAAAACAAGCCTGCGTGCCCAGAAGCTGAAGGAGTTGGAGGAAGAATTTTACACTATGGTAAACGTGGATGCTGTGGCAGCTGAACTCGGCCTGCCCAAACTCACTGTGGACTTGATTTACTCTTTTTGGCTGCTAAAACGTAAAAGTAACTTCAACAAACCATTGGTACCTCCTAAAGAAGAGGAGCAGAATGGCTTGTTACAACCCAAGGAGGACAGCATCCACACAAGAATGAGAATGTTCATGCACCTTAGGCAAGATCTAGAGCGAGTGAGTCTAGTTTTTACATTTAAAACTTTTTTATACAGTATTATACATATAGTTTCATATTAAAGTTATTAAAAAATCAATTTAATGTCTCCTCTGAGAATAATTTTGTGAAAAGCTTAAAAGTGATCAGGTTGTATATTGTTTGTATCTTCCAGTCCAGGTGATTACTTTTTCTCCAATTTTTTCTTTTGTAAGGTAAAAGGGTTAGAACAGATGTTCTTATCTTTCCACACACCCTCAATATATAAATGCAAGTTTATGTCCTTTTGTTGCTGTCTCTTGCTTTCTTTTTGGCACAGTCTATATGTCAGGTTATGAGTGAACCAAAGCAATTCACGCTGCCCTTTTCTTTATATAGTGCATGCACATTTTCCCCATGTTTCGCCCCCATTCCATTTCTTTCTATTAGAACAAGGTGTTTTGTAGTCCAAATCTAGTTCAAGCAACATGGGCTGATACTGCCAATCCATCCAAAAATACATTACAATTTATTGTACTGCAGAGTGTTGTCATTCCATGGCAGACAGGGATTGCTAGGTTAAACATGTTTAGGGCGTTTGGCTGGTTTTGCAATCATCAGTGAATTGGCTTATTGAAATGGATGTTTTCATTTCCTATCTTTTTACTCTTACACTGATTTATATTAGAGTTTTTAAATACTTCTAAAGACGCATGTATGGCCACAGGAATAGGCAGTAAATTCAGTCACTATGTGATGTAGAAGTCTCATAATATATACAAAAACTTATTTTACCTCTCATTAATGAGCATTATCCTCTGTCTTTCTGTCTTTATTTTAAGGAATAAACTGGAACTAAACCTAAATATTAACCTGCAACCAGGCAGATCTTTTGTTGACAGACGATCTCCCTTTTGCTGTAAAATAACATTGCTTTTTAATTTCATTCACCTGCCCCTGCTTAAATATGGAGGTCAGCTTTGGGCTTCCAGCACAGACTCTGCACAGAATGAAGCCATTCTACAGTATTCTGTGCATGTCCTTGCATAACAGCCATTCTCATAGGAACCCCCCTACAGACATGCTGACTGAGGCCAGATCACACATCGCAGCATGTCTTATAGCTTTATATCATCACGTCTGAAACTGCAGCATTAAAATAGCCGGAGGAAATGCAAAGGTAAACATGATTTTTCAAATATATTTGAGTGTAACACCTTAGCCTTCACACAATTGAAGGATGTCAATAAATTGAAGTCCACTTTAGAAAGAGGCATTTAAGGGGGCTTTGATCCATATACTTAAACTGGGCAAAGTTGATTTATGTAAGTTCGTTGTTTCTGATGAAGTGGTCTTGCTTTATATGGATAGACCAAGTTATAGTTCTCTGAATTTATAGTTAAAAATGTAATAATATTTATAATTTGATGGAAAGCGTTACTTTTTTTTCTTCCTATTTAACAGGTTAGGAATTTGTGCTACATGGTAAATAGAAGAGAGAAGCTGAAACTTTCACACAGCAAAATCCATGAACAAATCTTCAATCTTGAAGTACAACTTGTCAATAAAGAGTTAGCTGCAGGTAACCTACTTTTCACAAAGACATTATTGAGGCTGAATGAGATGAGTGAAGAGTGGAAATTTAAACGTTAATGTGTTAAATAGAATAATTATTTATAATTTCTGCAGTCTATCTTTGCTTTCATATACTTACAATAGTGGTTTGTGAATACAAGTGGCTGTTTTATCATTCTATGCGAGTTGGAGATGGGCAAATGTGCTTTAATTTGCTTAAAAGGCATTAAGTGAACTTTAATAAACATATAGAGAATTGCATTTCAAAGTGTGGTGTAGCAATTTATGTGTACAGTTAATGTGCTTTCACTTGGTATGTTTAAGTATTGTAATTTACAGCATCATTGAACTACGTGATTAACGGGAGTACAGCTTGTTACAGTTATATGTATAGGAGCATGCATGCCGTGTATCCTGGTGGTAGTAGCATAAAGTGAAAGCACTTTACATATAAATTTCCACAGAATTTTTAGTGAATTTCTCCGTATGTTCATTCATGTCATGGCTTTCCATTACAGTAAAATAGTTTTTCTTTTTACAACTACATCCTTTCCATCTCTTCTGATGTAACCTTTATTTTAATATTTAAGCAGGACAGGTCATTTAATTTACATAGCAATGGAGGGAGCTTTGCCTAAAATGCGGCCAAACTTCCACTGTAACTAATGACGAAATGGCTTTTGTAACATTTTCCTCAAAAAGGCTTTACATTTTTGCTTTTGTGTCGGAGTTATAAAATACATCTGTCATTAATTGATCATAATTTGGCATAATCATAAAAACAACAAATACAAAAGCATAACTTGGCATAACTATCTAATAGCAGCACCTGCACATATTTTTGGTTGGTTCAAAACCCTGGGGCCTCCTGCATGCAAATCACTACTGTGTGTGTGACCCATATGGGTTATTGCACAGCAGCAACTGTTGTGTTTGCAAGTGGAGGCAGATTATGGCATGCAGATGCTAGAGGATGGGGAAAGTTGTTTTAGTTCTCAGCGCAGGCTGTTGGGTATAAATGATAAATTTGATGCTGCTTAATGTACAAGCACATCAAGTAAAATCATGTGTGTTCATCTCTTAAGAAGTTTTTAATCCTGAAAACACTCCCCTTCTTTTGCAATGCAAACCAATATGCATCAGACCTCCTGAGAGCAAAGGTGCTTTGGGTTGCTCATGCGTGTTCCAGAAGGAACTCCAAACTTCAACTTTTTCTTTTCTTCTCTTGTTCAAGACAAAAAAATCTAGGCTTTAAATGAAAAAAATCAATACTCCTATTAATCTACTTGTCTTCCTCATTTAAGATTATTTTCTTACCTTGACTGCAAAAAATTAAAACTGATTGTACAGCACAATTACCACTTTTAGATTTTTCCATTCAGGTCCAAAGGCCAAAGTGCAATGAACCATAGCGACTAAAACCCTAAGTTCAACCTCACGGCTCCACATTCCATCCAAAACAGGAAAAAATAACTGCTTGAGTCTCCTTGCTCTTTAACCCTAATAAATATTACAAGCTTATTGAGTCAATTTACTGGGGTATACCACAACTGAATTGTGCATTTTTTGGCAGATGTAATATATGCAGCACATAACGGGGGTATAACGGGCTTCCAATGCTATTCAAAAAAAGTGATTATACAAGTTTAATGTATAGCACTCTGTCACTGAAGAATCCATAATTCCGAAAAAATCTTCAGCACAATTTATGACTCTACATAGAAGATGCTTCTCTCCAAAAAATACTCAGATGAGCTGTTGGTAGTAAAACTAAATGCACTTTATCTTCATTGCCTCAGAGGTATCGCCATCTGCGCTTTTACACTTACCTGCCCACATGTCCTAACCACCTGGGGCTTACTTGAACTTGATATTGTGCCTGTGACTTTCTGTAACCTTAGAGGAAGTTATTAATATGCACATTTGTCCATTTCTTCGTCTTAATGGTCAATCTGATCCAATGACTGTATTTTAATTTGGAGATAAGTGCAGTTATCTATGCTGTGACCGCAAATTGTGTAGAGGCCTTTTTGGGATTTTGTTTCTTCAGAAAGACAGTGCTATATATTGAACTTTTTTTTTATAGATCCATATCATAACCTTATTTAGCACCACTACATCTAAATGGGTATTATTTTGTTTATATTTCACTGGAGTATTTGTCTAATACGTATTTTCTTTTCTTTAGGGCAACCTTTATCAAGTGCACTGGAAAATACACTGTTCTACCCTCCTCCTAGAATTACATTAAAGTTAAAAATGCCAAAATGCACGCCTGGAGACTGTAAAAACAGGTCTGTAAAAACTGGAAGCCGGTTGGGACATCTGGAAAAGAATAATCGTTCTTCACATAGCAGTAACCGAGGACTACAGAAACGATCATCTGATCACAGCACCAAATACTACACCAGGCATGCCCCAGAGCAAATAAACAACGGACTGCTTGGTGTAAACAACTCACAGTTAGATTCTCAGGCTCCAGGTTCCCAACAGTTTAGGAGCTCAGGTAAACCTTTGTCACTACAAGCTGTAATCCATGGACAATCATCAAATGGAAGTGGGAAAGTTCAGCTTGAACATTTGAGGTCCAGTAAATCTAACGGACTTTTGCATTCTGGTAGGGACAAATCCCAAAGGGACAACTCAAGCCAAACTCTTCACAGTCAAGAGTCTTTAAGTCATTTCACTAGCCCGCGTAGCTTTAGGAAATCCAGTTTAGACCATTTTAGTAGGTCATTCAAAGAGGCAACAAATAGCTTAGTTAGGACGATGGAAGATCTTCAGGGTTGTGAAAAACCTCAAAGGAGACAATCTGCAAAAGATCGCTCGTGGAACAAAGCGCCTCTTGAATGTCCACCATCTGTAACTCCTTACCAAGATAATGATGGATATTGTCCTGACCTGGAGCTAAGTGACTCTGAAGCTGAAAGTGATGAAAATAAGGACCACATACGAGTACGAAGAAGCAACCCAAGTCATGAAAGCCCTGGCAGAGACTCAAACAAACACAGTCGTAGTAAGAGCAAAAAGAACATCATTCCACACAGTTCAGGCCAAAGGTGATACTGCAGTGTCTGTAGAAGAGACATTTATTTGTACTAGTGCATATCTAAATGCCAAAGGTGGGTCTGTGAACCCCCAGTGGAATACAGAGAGAACTAACATTTTTATTAGTTTTATTTAAAATTTGTTTTTTTGTTTGTTTGTTTATTTCTGGAAATGTAAAAAACATCAACAAGAACAAACATTATTTGATCAGTTCAGCCAGATGATTAATATGCACAAATATCCTACAGATTTTTATATTCTTTGTACCAGCCAAATGTTCATACAGAACTCGGAATACATATTTGTTGCCTAATTTATGTGGCTAAAAGCCCTGTATAATGATATTAATATGCTTTTTAGTTATCCTATTCCGTGGGTGAAAGCACTAAGTGCTTCTGTAAATATCTTTCTTTCAGACTGTGGTTTTTAAGGCCTATGTACAAAAATTGCTCGTTGTGCAATGAACCTGTAAATATTTTACCAAGACAAGTGAGGCCAACATCCAAATGTTGTTTACATTCATAAATGGTAGCTATATATTATGCATCATCATCAGGTACACAGAAGACAGGAGCATAGCATGGGATTAATGCATGAAAAATTATCCTCAAGATCCAAAAAATGACACTGAATATTTTTTATAGCATCAAACACTACAATATTTTATGTTTACAGAACAAGCCTGATTCAATCAAATTACGTGGCTGCTATTTTATCAGCCTATAAACTATCTATTTCTCGACAAATTATTGTTACCACAATGCAGTATTTTACATATTTGGTCAGGTGTATGATAATTGTCATGTTTGGGTACTACCTGTGATCCTTCCGATGTTCATAATTCAGTGCTAAGCCTTTAAAGAATGTACAGCATAACTCTACCTATCAGGTGTGACTTCCTATCCTCTTGGCTTGGAGCAAAGATTCCTATCCCTAACCCTGCACTTGTTAAGATAAATATATAATAAGATTAAATATTTTGCTTCTAGGCTTCTCTCACTGTAATTTCAATGAGAAGTAAAAAAGCAGATTATTCCACACCTAATGGATTTGGTTTTGCTGTCTCTTCAGATTGCTTCCATTGGCCTTGAGATCAAGTATCTACCAGGTTATGGACTCCTCCACAAAGGCCGCTGGGGCTTCATCTTTGCTTTAAATGTCAATACTGGGTCTAGTTTTACCTCCTATAGTGATGGCTACCGGGTGTTAAAGTAGTATGCATTGTCAGGGCTTTTTGTTGTCCCCCTTTTCATTTTCTAGGCAGTGCAGTTCTAGCAATCTGTAGGTTTACCACCAGTGGTAGATTTAGAAATAGTCAACAGAAATCGGAATACAATAAATCCCTGCTCTGTGTTCAGACACAGGGTAAATAATTGTATACATCAATAAACCAAAATATAACCCCCCAACAGTGTCCACAACTTTATTAATGGATACAACTTACTATCATCATATTTTAGGTACATTTCAAGATCAGTTTAATATGCCACATGGATAAAACCATAAAGCCCTTAAATAGCTAATAAACAATAAGAACATAATATTTTCCTAATATCGTCTTGTGTTTAAAGTGCATTGTATGATCTAATAATCTCTCTAATCAGTAGTGTCCCGTATATAACCAAAATATTACTATACAATGTATTGTCCATACATTTTCATATTTGTAATTTACGGCTTTCCGTAAAAATAGCATAGTGTCCCCTCTTTGGAGGTGTCCTTAGATGTCCCGGATCCTCTGAGAGACCATTTATGGTTGTATTGAGCCCAGCCAGCCTGTTCAGTCTTCCCCTGAAGCTTTACAAAATATTTTTTTTCTTAGGTCTTTAATGATTTTCTATCTATTTAGTCCAATGTTTTAGTTTACTTAAAACCTGGTGATGTTTATATGTATCTCTGGATAAAAGTAGCAGACACTATGGGAGGTTATATAATATTTAAGCAATGGATTGAAGAATGAAGCAGATCAAGCTGTCCTCTTGGCTTTGGTAATCTTATTAGCTAGTCCCAGTCGCCCTGCTTCATCTGTAGTATTCTTTTGACCTTGGGTCTTCTTTTCTGCAATTATTATTGTTCTTCCCTAAATATATAGTGATTGCAAAATTTAAAGTTAAGTGCTTTGCACATGTAAATGGCAAAGCAACAGGTTCATATAACTAATGCTTTTACTTATCTTTGCCACTTATTTTGCCCATGAAAATTAGGAGAATTGGCCCTGTATGAGCTCCAAGACATTTGAATTGGAGTTTACAAAGAAACGTTTTGCTACATAATTCTAGCAGAGATGACTGTGATTTGTCATTTTGGCAATCGGTGCTGCATTTGTGGGAGGGAATCGGTCACCTGATCTTCTTACCATAAATCAACAGGTGTTTACTTTTGCTTCAGTTAACAGGTTTACTCAAAGCACACCATATCAAACTATAATCTGATCTGGTCTGCCATGCTTCTATTTAAAGCTAAAAATTGAACCATGTATTGTTTTTCTATTTTCATTGTAGTTTTGCAACGGTGATACTAATATTGTAGAATTATTTAATCACAGACATGCAAAGATGTAAATTATGGACATACCAGCAATTTTAGGGTCTAATAGTGATTGATGGGGTGGGGCTAAATAAACTTTGGAATAAAAGAAGATATAAAGAATAAATTTGCTTCTTTAATGGTTTACAAAGTTTAGTCAAGAAGCAATAGATAAGGCATATTTATAAGATTAAAAATATCCAGTTATTATAATTCCCCACTAACCAAAAAGAGTCAAACTAAAGCAGCAATCACATCTCTGTTAGAAGGGAAACCTTACAGCCTCTAAAACATGCCAGATTGTCATTTTGGTTATCTTTGAAATTCATTTATATAACAGCTTTGTTTGGATTTCCCATAATTTTGGTATGGCTCCCTTATTTTTGGGGTTATTTGGACCTTCCATTAGGTGCCTTTGAGGCCCTTTCCTGTTAGTTGCGATGGGCAAATTCATTGTGCTTCTTTATCCTTATTCTGCTGGTTGCTTTTCTTACAGTTCATCTGATTGAGGGTGAACATTGCATGTATCATCACTGCTCAACAAATATAGAGAGATACTTCCCATGATAATTTAAAAAAGTATTTTGGAGTACATGTAATCTGAGATTGTGTATGTATACTGACAATTTTATTCTGTGTTTCCCAACAACCCAGACAGAGGTTAGGTGCTACATTCTGCCCAATGTGTTTGTCCTCTCATTCATTTGTTTTGGGCAGCAAAGCTTACTTATTACACAGTATTAAAAGCATTGCAGTAAGGCAATATAATTATACAGGGGCTTCCAATACACCAATGCAGATGATAAAATATACCTGTAGATTTTGTTTCTGACACTGCACATTACATTAGTGCATTGCAGTGCATTTTAATGAAAGAAATTTGTGGAGGTTCGTTTTAGTGTGATTCATAATGAATGGCACCTCGATGCACCAATGAATTACTGCATTCATTTGAATGGTCCCTACATTTGTTGTCTAACTTTGTTCTCATATTGGCTTGTTTGGCAATAAAAATCCAATCTAGTCTTTCAGTGTCACAAGAATAAGTCTTGATGTGTTTTTTATATGCACTGTGCAAGTTCTGCTCCGGTTTATCCTTGCAGTGATAGAGAATGAAATATATTTTCTGAACAGTGTTACACTGGTGCTATCTATGAACTATGGGTTATATTGCTTGAAGTTAACCTCTCTGCATTTCATTCCATGTGAACACTAGTTTCTGCTTTAACACTTGTAAATCATGTATGTTGTTTTGTTGCAGTTAATGAAGGAGCTTTCCTTGTGTCCATCAAATGGTGAACATCCCCTGTTCCTTTATGCTTTTACTTTGTCTGTGTTTTTACATATATAAATATGTATATATTCGAATTTTCAAAAACGGACTGAGCCTTTTCTGATGTCCTGGTTTTACAAAAACTTTTTCATTAAATTAAGTATTCGGCAACCTGATTATTTTGTGTTTGGAGTTATTTTTATTATTAATAATAAACAGGATTTATATAGTGCCAACATATTGCGCAGGGCTATATATTAGGGGATTTAAATGACAGACAGTGACACAGGAGGAGGAGAGGACCCTGCCCTGAAGAGCTCACAACTTAGAAGGTGGGGGAAGAATCACACAATGGGAGGGAAAATAATGGAGTGATAGGAAGTAGTGAGGGTTTTAAAAGACAGAGGAAGATGGGTAGGCAAGTTTGAAATTATAGGATTTAAGTGCTCTTTTGAATGAGCAGAAAGTAGAAGCAAGCTGAATAGGACGTGGAAGACCATTCCAGGAAGTTGGGTCAACTCCAGAAAAGTCTTCGAGCTCTGTGTGTGATGAGGTTATGAGTGAGGAAGTCAGTAGTAGGTCATTGGAGGAGCGAAGAGAGCGGCTAGGGGGGTATTTTACTGAGGTCAGGTAAGTAGGACAAGAACTATTGAGTGATTTGAAGGCAAAGCACAGGAGCTTAAATTTCATGGAAATGGAAGCCAATGAAGAGAACTACAAAAAGAAGCAGCAGAAGAGAAGTGGTGAGAAGGATGGATGAGTCTGGCTGCAGCCTAATCCATGTGTCCCATACTAAATCAAGTGCACTTAATCTAAATCTGATGTCTGATTCTGCCTAGTATGGCAGGATCTTATGTTATATATGCGTATAGACGTGATTAGCTACATTCTCTCGTTCTGCAGTTACTATGTAATCACTACACATAACTAAATTTTGCCTCATCGTTCCATGACATTACAAAAACAGTTTTATGTTGCAACAATCTATACAATTACACATGATTCACCTGAGTCCATGTTCAGCACACATGTACTTCAGAAGTGTTTCAGGCACTTGCGTTTGTGGCTCTCCACTGTCTCCCGTTGCAGTAGTCGCCCATCATGTTGGGGTTGCTCCGGCCTTGATATCTTGTTTCCATAACAGAAATGTCCTGGTGGAACATTCGGCAGCCATGTTAATGGTATGCTGTTGGCATGTTGTTCACGAGTTCAGCATAGTTTTCAGCTCGCTGGTTGCACAGAAAGTTTTGTGCAACTAGCACGAATTAATCGCAAGCAGCAAGTTCAAGTGGGTTGAGTTTGTCTGTGGCATCATGCATCAAATTCTGGACTTGGGGACTAAATAAAATGCCTGCTTTCAGTTTAGCATCTGTTATAACTTTCCCAAACTTGTCCTTCAGATACTGAAAAAACCCATACCATCATGATCCATTGCAACTAGAAAATTCTTAATGAATACAAGTTTAATATGAAGTGGTGGAAGGTAAACTTTCTGTGGATCAAGCTGATTACGATTCACATTGTACTTGCCAACAGTATGTTCAGGCCTGGGTGGCCATTCTTTCACTTTGTAATGATTGCTGTCATCACTGCTGTTCCACAGCCACAGAAAGCACATAGATTTTGTATATCCCAATTGCAGGCCAAGAAGGAATGCCACCACCTTCAGGTCACCACAAACGTTCCACTTGTGTTCTTAATAGTTAATTTCAAAATGAACTCCATGGATTCGTATGTCTCTTTAATTACCTCGGCATGAGCCGGAGGAACAGAAGGTTTTCTGTTACCTTTATGCAGCAATACAGCTTTCAAACTTGCTTTGCGTGAGTCTATGAACAATTTCCACTGCTCTGGTATGTATTCGCAACCTAACTCCATCAGAACACTTACGTCAGTACAGAAGCACACAGTTGTTTTCCAGTTTGTAATAATCTGCAAACTTTGTGTGAAGATCACAAATGTGTGAAGTTGTTTCTTTTTTGTAGAAAATTCCACTTCTTTAATCTAGAGGCTAACAGTTCAGACTTCTCTTTTGGCAAAGACATGTCCCTTACTAGATCTTCTAAATCTTATAAAATGTGGCTTACCCTATTCAAATTGGGGTTCATAACATTCATTAACATCAACATCATCCTCCTGTTCCTCATCCAACATGTCATGGTCAGTAACAACAGATGTAGGAGGGCCTGGCACTGGATTCAGAGAAGATTCACAATCAGGATAGATGATTTTTGACTTAGTCTTCTTCGAAAACCCAGCAATTTTACTCATACAGAAGAAGCAGTTTGAGTGATGGTCTTTTGGCATTTTATTACTTTTCCCGTTTAACCATTGTGTTGTTAAGCATCTTGATTCACCTGAGGTGGCAGGCATAGTGGTAGCTGCAACTGGTATATTGTTCCCATGAAAAAATACATTATTACCGACCATTTGAACAGCTATAGCACGCCTATACCTTAAAATGTGTACGTGTTAGGCAAATTCTGAGTTCAGATTTGGAATCCGCGCACTCGATATCATGTAAATCACACGTGTTATTCCCAGTAGCAAAATCATTGTTGTGCAGTGTAATAGATTGTAGAGGAGAGTGTCGGGTTAGTGGAATACCAGAGAGGAGAATGTTAAAGTAGTCCAGATGTGCATCTAAATGATAGCAGTGCCATTACTGTGTAGACCTACGGGCCTAAATCTACAGGGCACTCATTTCTGTAGGGCAAAAGGGATAGGCGACTATGATTATGTGCCAGGAAAGGAAAATTTTCTAAAGGAAAGGTAAGTACAAAATTTAAATGGCTGTCAATTTGATGATCAGTGTCAATGAGCAAAACTATGATTTTTTGCTTTAGTGAAATTTTGTTGAAATCTGTAATTTTGCAGCAAAGTCAAATTTTGCAACAAGAAGAAAACAAATACAAAGTTGCTGGTCTATTTTTTATATTGTAGGATCTCCTCAGAGAATCAGAGATTTTGTTCCCTGAAAGCTGTAACAAATTAACAAAGATGTGCTTTTGCCTAGAAGTTGGAAAAAGATACACCGCCATGGCCCAATAAGTAATGGATATAATCAGCTGCTATGGAGCAAAAAAGTGGATTCTGTGGCCAAGTGTGATTTGATAATGTAAAGCATAAGTAAAAGTAGGGAACAATCACTAGGTGTTCTAAAACTGAGCTTACTGGTTATTTTACCATGCATAGTTTGCGTTCATTAAGCCCATGCTTAATATCTAGTTAGAGATTTGCGCTAGTTTAGTAAAAATTCATTGCCCTTTTCCTGACCCACTTCCAAACTTAGTCCCACAGAACAGAGAAAATGCTGAAGAAGCCCAAGGTTTCTGGATGATTAGCCAAGAATATTTTGTTAATCATGCTAAACTGGTGTTTCAAAGGTGCATTAACCAATGGAGTTATTTATTAATAGACTTGACAGATAAAACTCTGTAAACTGAGATAGCATTCCAGCTATCACAGAGAAGCAAGCGTGGACGTTTAACCGTATGTAAGATCTACAGTATTATATTGTGGAGTTTTGTCTAGGGTATGACTCACTGCCAGATGAAGATCAGCCATGTAGATTGCATTTTTTGCAGAATCAAACTATGTACTGGATCTTATCTTTAGAAATCCTTGGCCACTGTCTATTTGCACTAGTAAATTAAAATTGTGGACTAGTGAACCCTTAAAATAACTTCTGAGTTTGACCCCTGATAAAAAGTATTTATTAAGGTTTGGTGGGAAGAATGCCCTTTTCAGTGGTTTCCAAAATTCTATTTGAGCCCGGAACCATGCAGGCACCATTGGATGGAAAGTCAGTCAGCCAAAGCTCAAGGATCCCCAAACAAAACAACCACTGGAGGAACCTTTTGGCTTCCATTAAATCCTGGTTGAGAATGGCTGTTGTAGATCATTGCTCTTAAAGCGGACCTAAACTTAAAATTTTTACTTTTCAAAAAAGGATAGCAAACCCTTTAATATAAAGTAAAATGTGGCTTTTTTTTTTTTTATTTTCTATTTTTTTTTAAAGAAAAGCGTGCACCTCCCTTTTCTGTCTTGTTTACCAAGGCCTATGTCACACATCCAAGGAAGCTCCTGGCTGCGCCTTCTGCACGTGCCTGATCTCGGCCTCCTCCCTTTTCTTTATTGGGAGAAAAAAAAGACAATCTCATGCATGTGCAGTGAGATCAGCCCTCTTTTTTCCTTCTATGTCACCTGATCTCGTGCTTGTGCAGTGAGACCCAATCGAGGAAACCTGTAAATGGTTCAATGAATCTGTAAGATTATAGGTAAGTGTGATTTTTTTTTTTTAGAGTTTGGTCCTGCTCTAGTTCATATGCTACTAACTACATAAATAATGGTATAATTCTACTATATTCTGTCTGTATCTTCTGTGGCATTTTGATACCATTGTGTAACAATCTGACATACACAGTCTGGATGCATACTATTTTTTAGTAATGGGCTGATGCATTGGAATACTAACTTTAGGGACTCCATTAATGAATAGCAGATATGTATGTTGGTTGATAAAGGGATTCAAGTGTCAGCCTTGGATATTGGTAATTCAAAATTGAGCATATATTTTTTCCATAAGAACAGAATTTTGGCAGACTGTCAGCTCTCTAATGTAAACAACCAGCAGGTGTTTTTAAACTGTTCTAAATCCATTGAAACCAACCTAAGAATCCTCATTGTGAAGGAGTATCTTCACAATAAATTCACTTAGGTAAGTGAGGACTCAAAAAGTTTTAAAACCCTTCACTTTTTCTGAGAATAATTAATTGATCTGCCCACGTCGCTAAGCCTATATTTTCTTCAGTCAGTATATAAAAAACAGTGAACTGGATGCATTAGTAAATCAAAAACTGCTTATCTAAAAATACTTTCAGTTAATATTTGAGTAGAATGTCAGTACAAAATTGAAATTCAATCCTTTTTATCAGTTGTTTAACCATCATGTTTACCCATTAATGGTGTGATTGATTACAGATAGTACATTGAGTATTTGTAGTCAATTGCAAAAGCTACGTACACACATCCAACGGTTCTCGCCGGATAATCGTCTCAGGGCTGATATCGGGCGAAAATCTGGCATGTGTACAGCGGCAGTCGTCCATCGTCCGAATGACCATCCTGGCGGATCCACGGACGATGGACGACTAACGATCCTAATGCAAGGGAAGGGGGGGGGGAGAGCACAGCAGGGTGCCGCTCCGTCATTCTCCCCTTTGCATAGAACAGAATGGTGCTGTATGTACAGAACTCGTTCATGCATCGTGCAGTGCTAGTCATTGGAAAGGATTGTGAAAGATCCTTTCCAACGACTAATATTGCACGTGTGTATGTGGCTAAATGATAGATTTTTTCATGCTGTTTATTATGTCAAAAATAACTTCCAATAAATTCTTGTGATCACCACCATCAAAGTAATGATCTCGATATACCCTTCACTTTAAAAATATGTTGGAAACATAAAAAGTGTCAGTAAAACAAATCATCACCATGTACAAACTGGTAAGCGTTCATAAAGGTGACGTATAGAAGATTGTTTTATTGTCACTTGATTGTACTTTTACACACTTCCAATTTTTGGAACGAGGAAACTCGTTGGAAATGAACGACCGGACCGGCGGATCGGATTGGACGACGATCGTTGAACATCGTTCGTGTGTACGATCGTTCGTATATATCGTGCAGGATCGTTCGTCGTTCGTTTTCCAACGATAATAATTGGAAGTGTGTACGTAGCTTAAGTGTGGTTGTTTGATGAGTGAAATTCAAACTCTGAAATGAGTGAGATGAGTTTGCAAAGTGTTACATGTTTTTCCCTATAGGTGGAGTATTCAGATCACTGGTGATGCCAGATTGCAGTGCAATCTAATCCTTCATGCCACACAAACTGTGTAACAGGAAATAGGATAGATAGAATTTCCTATTTGAAAAAAGAATTACTAGCTGTTTTCTAAACTCAGGCACCAGTGTCCTTGCTGTAACTATATGTCTGCTTCTGGACTAATCTTCAGACTTTTAGGCTCCTGATTCAGAATATACTACCTGTGAGTGGGTACAAAGTTAGAATTGTTTGTTTACTACTAGACACTGTTTACTGTTTATGTGACCTAACTTTTATACAGTGCATACAACATAAGTGGTATGTTTTTTAAGTCATTAGCCATTTCTATATAAATGAAGTCAGATTTAACTCACTGAACTAATTGTGTGCCTGTATGCAGACTGGAGACACTAAATCATAAGATAGCAGAATCTGTTTTTCATCTGATTCTATGATTGTTTTTATTACAGAGTTTTCAACACACTCAGATTGATTCCTTCAACTGCATTAACACTGAAAGCATTTTAAAATGTGGTTTAAGAATGCTAAAATGACCTCCTTATCCTAACAAATGGTAGTTTAGTATATCCTTAGGTCTAACTAAAGTTTTTTTTATTTTTGTTTTTTTTTTAGTATGCAACCCTCTCTCTGACAGCAACATTTTTTCATCAGTAAACATAACTTAAATCTTGCAGTCTTTGGTCTGATCATAGGGTTGCTCCCCTCCCTACATCTGCACTATGTGCCTGTGAATCCAGGGCAAATTGATGACAACCCCCAGGGGTTAGGTCATTCATACTGGACTTACAGACCTATAATGTCTCCCCACTATAGCCGGATCAGCCGATTGCCAAGCACTAGTGTTTTCACCTTGCTAAAGAAGAATGGTCAAATGGTCCTCTATACCCAGAATTGCCAGGAAATTCTCTTTGCTCCATGGGTTTTACAGAGTAGTGGGGAAGTAATGGAAGGGGGTCAGACATTAAAGTGACCCTTTTGAACCTATATGGACAACTCGCAGGAGGTTCATTTTATTGTTTTGTTGCTGAATTAATTAAGGCCAATGTCATGATGAATGGGAATATTGTTTATACAATCATAAAGAGTAAATTAAGTCCTATACTTTTTCACATAATAAATCAGTGCCATCATTTCGAGGATGTTTTGTGAACATTAGGAATAAAAAAAACTCCCAGCTTTAGTATACTATAATGAAAATATTAAACAGGTTATGACAGGTAATAATTAGTATTAAGACGTATCAGCTCCAGGCAGCTGTATAAATTTGCAGTCTCAGGTGCGAAGCCTCTTCATTATTAGATTTAATACCATTGACTTTCTTCCCCGGAGTTGATACAAACCGCAGACACAGGACATACTCATTTACCGTCTTGCAGTGCAGATGAGGATATGAAGTAATCTTATTGTTTGCTATGAACAGTAGAAAACTCTTTTTCTCAGTATTCATAAGTTAAGAATATTATATATGATATATTGTGTTCACAATGTAAAGAGTAAGTACTGGAGGTATAAGACATTTTAGCTGCCAGTCTTTTCCAACAGTGAAAAGGGAAATACAAGCAGCAAGCACGCCATATTGATGAATGTGTTCTTTAAGAATTTCTTAGGTTTTATTTATACAGGTTCCAAAGTTCATTACATACTGCATAATATTGGGATACTTTGCAAGTTTGTGTGTGGATGAGGTTTAACACATACAAAGCTTGATTTCATTATGAAAATGCTGTGAAGACAAAAATAATTGTTGGGACTGGGTGTAGCCAAGCCTTTATGTGCTTAGATGTGCACAAACTGATTGTGAAGTCTAAATTATTCTGTGAAAAAATGTAAATCATTGACATAAAAAAAATTTAAGTATATGTAGGTATGTACAAAAAATATTCACCAAGTAATATTGACTACCATTCCCAAATCCATTTTATTTACGGGCAAAGGGTGTTAACTGTACCACTAACCTATTTATAACAAAGTGACTGACTACAGTGCCACTAAAGGCCTTCAGCTCAAATGGAAGGTCTGCTTATGCTTTTTGGGGTTCGTCTTATTCCACAAATCACCTACTTTTTGTAAGTGGAAAAAAAGAATTACACTTACCTTACTGCTATCTTCCAACTCTGGCACTTAGATGTGGATGTTATCATTGTCCTTTCAGGAAGATTCCTGTGGAACACAAAGCAGATAAAATTTTGCAAGAAGGAGCTCTTGCAATGAACTAGAATAGCTTCTTGCAAGATTTTGCCAGCTTTCTATTCCACAGGAATCTTTCCAGAGACATCAGGCCCAGCAAACCTTGAATGGAGCTGGTCCAGAATTGTAAACATTTGCTAGCAAATGAGTGTTTAAAAATCCATTCCAGGTTTTCTGGATTACCCAGGTCCACTGATTAAAGTGTATCCTCCCCAGCCTTGGAGAGCTTTCATAAATCAGGCCAATGTCTCAGTGTAGTGCTTTGCTATGACAGGGTTAGCTGCTGGCATTTTGCACTTTGTGGAGCATTCTACATTATAAGAATTTACTGTATGCTTTGTCAGAGTTAACCAAACATCTCTAGGCCTCTAAAACAGGTGTTAGAGACAACTGTCAAACAAAAGTAGCTCATTGTATGTTTTCCAGCAGCTATAATTAATAAAAAATTAAGAATAAATCCTTAGTGGCTTGTTGCCCTCACTTTAAATGATTTAGTTCCACAACATCAGAGTAATGGGTGATTTCAACTACATATTACATGTGAACTCTGCTTTACCCAGCCATTTTCTCTCCTTTGCCCTGTATAAATTCCAAGGAGGAAAAGTGAAATTCATAGCTGATTCACTCAAATAGCATCCTATTATATACGGCAGCGATTCTGTTGTTTTAAAATATAAAAAAATAAAAGTTCTTTCCCTACCCCAACATTGAACTCCGCAAGCAGTACAACCCTGTCCCTGCTGCATTCAGGGGTTCCTCCTGCTGTTTCCTACATCACTACTGTAGTCCTTTAGTGACATAGAGATTACATCTTCCTTTGTAAGAGCAATGCTTTAGAAGGTAATTTAAACATTTATCAGCCGTCTCCAGTTTTGCATTGAACACTTGTAAACACATGGAAATGTGCCTATGCTCACTACATTTTTAAAAATATGCCCTAAATAGTTTGATCTGGGAATGCAATTCACAGACGAGAAATGTGAGGCCCTTTTATACTTTGGAGACTTCGATCTGCAATATATACAATGAACTCAATCACAAGTTACTCATCAGATGGTACTGCACCCCCGTGACCCTGGCTACGATGTATAACCATTCTGATCCCACCTGCCGGTGCAAAGTTTATACTTTGTGGACATCTCCCACTGTGGGTCAATATTGGTTGGGAGTGGTGAATATATTCCGCCGCCTGACTGATATTGACATTACAAATATACCAGAATTGGCTCTACTACACATTTCTACCATGCCCAGAAAACGCTAAAAGAAATCCCTGATGCACACATGAATACAGCTCTATCATTGCACGCTCATCCAACCCAACTCTGGACTAATCTTGTTCCTGTGTACTCTCACACCCCCACCCCTATCCCCTCTTCCTTTATAGCCCCCCCCACCCTCCTCATGCCCCATAATACCCCCTTCCTTGTTCAAGCCCTGATCCTTCTAAGTTATATTGGATAATGTTCCACCCGACACTCCGGTTTATTATGTATATGGGTTCTTACGCTGATCTATATATAACCCTGCAACACAATGTGACCCTAATTGTGTTAAGACTATGTTGTTAACCTAGACACGGAAAGGATATTAAAAAATTGCCTCTTTATGGCAAACTTGATTAAAACTAGATAAAATCCTTTATTTAATTTGTATAAAATATTCCTACTAACATAACAGTATACATAAATCATGCAAACACAATAAGGGAGAACCCATCACATCACTTTCTACCGGGTCAATATATCAAGTGAGTTACAGCTTGTGAAAAGGAATCTAACATTATGTATTTCTACTGATGGTTTATAGTTTGTGTACTTACCATGATCTATTGAATTGTAGAGTCTCGTCCCCTGGGGAAGCCCATTAGGGCGAAATGCGTCGGGGAAAACCGTACGAATTATTCTGATCTACTAATCTAGTGTTGGATGAACATCCTTTCTAAAACACATCAATACTATACATTGCTAAGAGATTTTATAATATGTATAGTAAGCACAAAAGGTTCTCCCTTATTGTGTTTGCATGATTTATGTATACTGGTATGTTTGTAGGATTATTTTATACACATTAAAGAAAGGATTTTATCTAGTTTTAATCAAGTTTGCCATAAAAAGCCACTAATTTTTCTATCCTTTCCTTGTCTATTTACAATATAAAGGCTCAGCACAATTACTTCAGTAACATATTGATATCACTTAGGGTACTGGCCTTTCATCAAGTGTTCTATGTTGTTAACCTGTTATTTAACCATTGTATTATTACATTCTGGATTGTCGGAATAAAAGATAAAATTAAAAAAAATATATGCCATAAAGTTTTATGTGATAAATACTTTGCTTTTTTCTAGAACCATGTCATCCATCAAGATCGAATGTGTTGTGACAGAGAAATACAGGATTGGAGAATCTCCAGTCTGGGACGATAAAGAAGGAGTATTAGTGTACGTTGACATCACAGGACAGAAGGTCTGCCGATGGAACCCCAATACTAAAGAAATTCAGACTGTTAATCTAAGTAAGTTCATACAGCACACACTACAAATTCCCAGAATGCTTTACAAATGACATCACCCAAGCCAAAATGTAATATTTTATTTTGAAGAGATCAGGAAAGGGTTAGAATGTGTTTTATTGTGATTATTTCCCCATTTTTCTCATGATGGAAATAGAAGCACAGATAACTATTTTTTTTATTGCTGTCTGTGCTTTGTCCAGATTTCATTCACACCGCCATGTCTTGTGCAAGCATTATAGATGGGTTAGAACCGAAATACAAACCTAATGGAAATGTTCTTCTTTAGAACTTCTGAAACTTCTTTAGTCTTTAAACTTTTCACCACAAATCCTGTGCTGAAACAGTTTACAATCTAAGCTAGTCAAAGAAACACTCCAAGGCCATTATTTGGGTATAAATTTGTTTAATTTAAAAATAATCCATACAATCCAGGAACATATCCTATGGGTGGTGTTACTAGTGGGAATGCAACCTAAATATGTGAGTGGTTTACAAGAAAAAATATAAACATTACAATAGCCTCACTAAAACATGTCCTGAATTATGCATGCTTATAGCTGAATAATGCCTAATTTTTCTGCCTCATCCCATCTAAAGCTCATAATGTTTGTCCTCAACCTAGGAACTGTGTGAAGCAGGGGTACCAACTGGTTTCTTAGGCGTAGCTTAATATTATGGAAACAAAGGAGGAAAAGTTGGTGGTGGTCACATAAACCCAATGTTGGTTATAGTTTGTTTTTTTTGTTTTTTATCAATTTTATCATGAATTTATGGTAGCCAGCTAACAGTGGAATTAAGGGGGACCCCAGTGTACAGCACATATTAGGTCCACCTCAGCCTGACAGCATTTCTTATATTCCATCTATAGAGGAACCTGTTGGCTCTGTTGCACTTCGGAAGTCAGGTGGCTATGTGATTGCCACAGGCACTACATTTGCTGCTCTGAATTGGGAGGACCAGTCAGTAACCCCTCTTGCCCAAGTTGATGAAGACAAGCCCAACAATCGTTTTAATGATGGAAAAGTTGACCCACAAGGAAGATTTTTTGCAGGTATTCTTAAGTTTTCTATTCATTGAAATATTGATCAAAAGTAATTTGCTTTATATTTTGTTACAGCATTCTTGTTCCCATTTGCAGCAAACCTGTGTTCTAAATGATACACATTAAAATTGCACAAACCAATGAAAGCAATGTCTCACGGGCTACACCTTAAACATAAGGCAGTAATATAAACTCACATTGAAGCGTATTCAACTTAGTTTCATTGTCCCATAACAGGAATATGGCCCAGGATTTCGACTACAACTGTTGGGGGCTTCTAAAAGAGTATTTTGCTTTAACAATAATCAATTCTTAAATATAATGACCCTAAAGCTACACTTAAATTAAGTGGAACTTATCAATTTTTATGTTCCTATAGCTTTACATGTCCAGTTTGAGCTGGCAACATTTAAAAACAAATTTTATTATACGTGGCGTCAATGTCAATGGGAATATTTGGGTACTGTAATAATCGTAACAAGTATTACTGCCAATTAATATTTGAATCTAATGTTGCACTGTGAAGGATTTTGTTAAGATAAAGAATAGAGAGGTTTTAGTGAAAAATTTAGTTTCTTTGCTTTTTTTTAATGGTGGGTTTATAGTTTGATAGTTCAATATGTATTTTATGGTTTCTTGTGTTTTTGTATTATGACTCTTTTTTTTACCTATGTCTTTTTTGTAGTGTCTTATTTTGGAAATTTAACAATAAAAAGATAAAGACAATCAGGAGAAGGGAGGAACTAGGTGGTAATGTTCTATACAACCTTCAGATATTTGGAGAGACACAATTGTGTAAATTAGTTCAAAAAACTTCCATAGCTAATACAATTATGGACTCCCCCTAATTTGCTAATCTGGAAAAATTAGGATTGATAAGAGCTGATACTTTCTGTCTAAATGGTAAATTTCCAGCAAGCTCCACACCATATTTTCTACACACACACGTTCCCCAGGCATTTGGTGGAATTCATCCAGTCTTTAGGTCCTCCAGGCAGTCATTAAGGGAAATGACTGATTCACAAGCCCTGCACAAGCTAACCTTGTCTAATATTATATACAGGTAGTCCCTGGGTTACAAAAGAGATAGGGACTGTAGGTTTGTTCTTAAGTTGAATTTGTATGTAAGTCGGAACACGTACATGTTAATAAATATTTTAATAAATGCAATTAGGACAGATGTTTGCCTCAACAATTTTAGGCAGAGTGGAGTCAGTTACTTTAAAAAAAATCCTCACTGAGTTTGTTTGTTTGTGAGTTAATCACAAACAAAACAAAAAAAGACATTACCTTCTGGAGCAAGCTGTGATATGCAAAAAGTAACAACTGCAGCGTTTGTCTTGGTCATTAAAGAATACAAGATGTTGATGCTCCCCCCCCCCCTCACCAAGATAACCCACAACCTCAGCTGTGTTTAGCAATAGATTTCTTCTGCAAGTCATACAAACCGCCCCCCTTGTCCTGCACACCATGGAGCAGGGAAGCCCCGTTGTATCTAGGAGTCATCTGTATGTCGGACGTCCCTAACCCAGAGACTACCCGTAACATAAATAAATTAGTATATTCTCTACCCCTTAAGTTTTTCAGTTTTTTTAGACTGAATACTATACAGATCTCTCCTACCAGTTATTTTAAAGTTCATAACTCCATATTGGGGTACCGTGTTTAGAACGCTTGTAGGGAAGATATATGTCTCGACTCAATGCGTTTCGACTAACTAGGCTTTCTCAGGGGAGCATGAGTTAGTGTGACCTAAAAATACATTCCAGGTTGGAGGTTGCGTTCAAATATGCAGAAGGAGGGTGAATCGAGGAATATGGGGAGAGCAGCATGCTTATGAAGAAAGATTTGTTAGTGTTTAGTGGAGCAATAACCAGACTTTCAGCCTAGGCTGCCTTCTGCTATACTCTTCTTGCAATGGTAGTGGTGTACATTTAAAAATACCTTGGACATAAATTACAGCTGTCAAAAGAGAAATTTTAGTGCTTTAATTGCTGGTTTCCTTCTTAAAACACTAGTTGCTTGAATGCTCGATTTGAGTTGTTTTGAGTCACAAACCTAAACATACTTATGTTGCTCTGAAACACAGAACTCTTTATCTCTGCACTGTTCCTGGTTCCTGATATGAAAATGCTAAGTCAGAAGTTTAGTATGACAGCTAGGCAACATTCTCAAAAAGGAAATGTCAATGGCATTTGTAATGTAAAATAAGAATGCATTATTTCTAAACCCCAATGTATCATATATCTGTCTTGTGCTGATAAATATGACAGCTTTGTTAATCAATGTTTTTTCTCCAGGGACTATGTCTCAGGAAATCCGTCCTGCAGTTGTAGAAAGAAACCAAGGCTCATTGTTCACCCTGTATCCAGACCACTCTGTAGTGAAACACTTTGATATGGTGGATATCTCTAATGGGTTAGATTGGTCTTTGGATCACAAAACCCTCTACTACATAGACAGCCTTTCCTTTGCTGTAGATGCATTAGATTACGATGTGAAAACTGGAAAAACATGTAAGTTTTAACGTTTTTATTGATTATGTTTCAACGTATCATAGAATCAGATCAGTAGTGCATAGTGCAGGACATGTCACCACAGCTTCAATGTAAACTAAATCCATGGGGAGTGAGACTATTTGATTAAAGAAAGCTAGCCCCATTTAATGTAAAATCTTTACCATTTACAGTATTTCCCACATGGAGCTACTCTATATTAACCTAAAGCACCAACACAAAAGCATGGAGGTACCCTGTAACAAGAAAAAGGAACCTAATTAATAGACAAAACCTAAATTGAAATCATTTTGTTGTATCATAGAGTGCAGAATAGCACATGAAAAGGGCTATTGGGGAAAATCAGCATTACTATGACAGGGGTGAAAACTATTGTTTCTGGGAACCATTTAAAAAATTATTTCTCAGTTCATGATCACTGTAACTGTAACCCCTGGCAAAGCAAATAAATCAGTCATGTGTATGCATTTGTGATAAATTGTCCTTATTCTTTAATAGATAATGCAGCCTTTAGTGGTTCAGTAAAGCTAAAAAAAATTGCTGGGGAGATAAACATTTCCTTTTGCTTGCTTTTGGGTGAATCTACTTGTGAGATGATTGCATAATTTAACAGCTATCATTATGCAATATGCAATATAAAACTAAAAATCTGTTTGTTTGACCAGCAAACCGACGCCATGTCTACAAACTGCAGCAGGATGAAGGTATTCCAGATGGCATGTGCATAGACTCAGAGGGCAAATTGTGGGTTGCTTGCTATAATGGAGGACGTGTTATCCGTATTGACCCTGATGCTGGTATGATATAAATATGTATAATATATAACTTATATCAGTGTACCTTATAATATTATCAAATTAATTTTTACCTGCAAACACAGTGCTATCCACTGTTCCTTAGCACTGGAAATTAACCTATTTTTTTTTTGGCTTGCAGGGAAGGTGATCCAGACTGTAAGGCTGCCAGTGGATAAGACAACTTCTTGCTGTTTTGGAGGAAAAGACTATTCAGAGATGTATGTGACATCCGCCTGTGATGGGATGGACGAAGATT